>NC_052345.1:12830016-13164124 GCF_016432855.1 Salvelinus namaycush
TGTTGCTGAGGGCATATAGACAGTACTTAAAGGTGCATTTCGAAGTACATCTCTTGTTCTCTTATCCACTCTCTTTCATTTCTCTCCCCCCTTTCTCTTCTCTCACTCACACATTGTTCTATATCTCACTAAAACTGAATGAATGTGTCTGGTTGTGTTATGTGGGATTTATCCCTGATGTGATTTAAAGTGTTTTGGAGGCTGTGGACTCTGACTGGGTCAGTGGAAAGCCTGTGTCTGTCTGTGTGTATTGAGTGCTTCCACTGAGGGAGAGCTGAGCTGAGTGAAGTGGAAACCGGACAGGGTTTCCGGAAGCTTCTGTGTACTCTGCTCCGCCTGGTGGAAGTCAGGGGTTAAACAAGGTTCCCATGCAGCACACACACGCACACACTCCACTAAAGCAACCCCAGTTCCCCCTTCCTCCTATTTCCAGTCTCCCTGAGCTGCTATCTCCCAGTCCCCACCCTTGTCTTCCTTAGTGAGTTCTCTGAATGCTGGTCAAGCTGGCCTGACACTAGTCACGACCGTACAAAATAGGTAGTGCCAGGACTTTTTCCTGACCACTTGACCACCAGCCAACAACTATCATCACTATCAGTGTCTGGACCCTCCCCTGACTCTACCACAGTCTTTTATCTGGTTTATTCTGGTTTATCTTGAAGAGGTGTCAGTCTGGTCCTGTCTGGTCCTGCTTATAGACTGCACCCAGCTGCTACGGGCTGACCAGGATGAGCTCAGTATTTCTCAGTTTTGCCAACTGTACAGCTGGTTAACAAAGAGAAGGTCCACTTTGTCAGTGCCTCAGCTCTCAACACCTTCTGCTAAGGAGGTTTTCCTCATCTCTGGCTGATAAGGGCCATGTTTGGAATGATAATGGTGTTTTACTGTAATTAAACTCTCTCTTTCACCATAACAATACGAGGTTCCCAGATATTGACGTCATGTATATGTCTTTGTCGAGGGCAGTGCCTCGCAACCAACAGTTGTTGCTGTGTGGCCAAAGATTGAGTGAGTTAGTGCGTGCACACGAATTGTGAGGGGGGCACTGGACAGATGGCCATACGTACCACTGTTGTGCCATCTGCTAGGCTGGGCAGCGGGCAGATGGGAGGCAGGGCAGGGTATGTGTGGGGTCAGTACACCCCCTCTCCCTGCTGGACCTCTCCCTGAGGTACCTAAATAATAGTAATCAGTCACCATAGAAATAGAATTACTAGAACGGGCGTCAATGTTCTGTGATTCTATTTCTATCAGCCACTAGTCAATTGGGGGGGGGGGGGGGGGGGGGTAGAGACACAGTACTGCAGGGAGTTATTGACCCTTAGATGTTCAATAGAAGAGGAAGACGGTTACTTTTTATGATCAATTGTTTATTCATCTTCAAACATATATTTTTTTATAAAGACATGATTCCATGTTAATTAAATGTCTCACTGACAGATCTCATCGATTTGGTCGTATAGGCCCCTCCCAGGTTTACGTGATTTGATCTGTCATTCAATCAATTTCCTCAGGACAAGTACTGCAAGTACTGTAGGGCCTTTGACACAAAATGGTGTCCAGTTGCACAGGCTGGTGCCCCATGCTGATTATAGCTGCGGCAACTGCTTCCTAGCTGATGCTCGCTTTACATTGAGGTGAATGAGACCACTCTTCATAATGGAGTCATCATCGCACCCATTGACGCACGGCACAGTGCCTGGAGGTGTGTTTGACAGGGGTAATATTATGACTAGACTTAAACCCTAATCCCCTCTGAACAGCCCTAGATCAAACAACACTGGGTTAGCACGCACGTGCGCACACACTGCTTGCTTGCCTGACTGGCTTCTCACCTCCATGGTGAACGGCTAGTCCTCTAATGCCTAAACACAGCTAACACCGCTACATTGGGAGTCATTATCCTGTGGAAGTAGCTAGCTTTGTCAAATTAGCTAAAGTAGCTCGGCTCGGAGGAACTCTGCGTGAACTTTCACCTTCACGATGTGCGGAGCGTTGGCGCTTTGTACTCAGTGATGAGACATGAATGAATAAAAAGGTTAATTAATATAAAATACAAAATATTTGTATATTATTATTCAAATTTCATGGGAAAATACATAATGATGAATTAAATATATTTTTGGTTTTGATTATTCATTATTCAGAAGACGGAACAAGCAGGAGTAGCTGAAGATGTAGGGGAAAGGGCAACGGTACTGCCTCTGACAGTATGCGGTGTTGGTTAGCTAAGTAAAGTCATTGAATTGCAGACAAAGTAGAGGCTGTTTTGAGTACAGTAGTACACATGTCTACATTTAGTCCTATTCTCCCTTTCTAGACTGTTCTGACAAATCCTTTAGGAACAGGATACACCATTTAAATCATCCAACTTACAGTAAAGCTATATTTGGGAAAAAACGTTGACTACTTATGTTATGACTAGATCTTTTGGCGTTCATTTACTGTAACACTGACAAGCTTTCTCTCTCTGTCTCTCCCAGTTCAGCACAGTTCAGCACAAAGTTTCTATTATGGATAATTATCATCATAACTCTGGGAAGTTTTCTGGAACGACCGCACAGAGAGAAAGTATGTAATCAGAGTCCCGTCTTCCTCTCTTTCTTCTCCTCCATTCCAAGCTGAGTCATCCGGCTCCCCCTAGAATTCCAGCTGGAATTAGGGGCAGGGATTCCCCCGGAAGCGCAATCCGATCGGTGGAGCTCTGTTTTATTGTTCAGTCTTGAGGCTCCGGGTAAGGAACGCCGAGCTGGGAACATCGGGAAGAGGGAGCGTTACAGAAACTGTACATTAGATCCCAATCGCTCCCAGGCACTCCCAGCTGTCACCGTGAAGAGTTTAGGTTTGGGAAGCAGTTGGGAATTTTATTTGGGATTTTTTACTTCCACGTCGGAATAGTTTGTTCTGTGGTGCTTCGACTGGGACTGCGATTGGAAGACATGGCTGCATGTGGTGCAGAGATGCACATTAACCCTGAGATGGAGGTCCTCTGTGAGTATGGCTGATGGGTTGCTTCACAAATGGCACCATATCCCCTATATAGTGCACTACTTTTGACCAGGGTCCATAGGGTTCTGGTCAAAAGTAGTGCACTATGTAGGGAATAGGGTGTCATTTAAGATGCAAACTTGAAGGAAGGGGGAGGGCTGTTGAGACATAACTGGTGTGACTGAGACAACTGGTTTCTATTAAGGCCAATCAGGGCTACATGATGTTTAACTCTACTTTAGACGCTGAGGAAATGGAAAGGCAATCAGGGACATCCCAAGATGCTTTTTAAAAAGTTCCTCTTCTCCCCCTAAAACCTCAGTTTAGATGAGGTAAGGCCGCATAGGATCTGCATTGATTTCTCTCTCCCTGAAGTTTTGTTTTATCATCTGTGCTGTTTCGTGCTACTCTTGTATGTTGCATTAAGGCTCTATGTCCACAGTTGATTTATGTATCACTAAGAATTTCCTTGATTCGAAAGTGGAGTTGAATAGTTTGCATATACACAGTATGTGTTATGTCTGAGTCTGCATGCTTCTAATGTGGGTTTGATGGAATCCTTGTGCATGCTAGCCTCTTTCTCTCTCTAGCTCTCTCTCTCTCGCTCTAGCTCTCTCTCTAGCTCTCTCTCTAGCTCTCTCTCTAGCTCTCTCTAGCTCTCTCTAGCTCTCTCTCTGGCTCTCTCTCTAGCTCTCTCTCTAGCTCTAGCTCTAGCTCTCTCTCTAGCTCTCTCTCTGGCTCTCTCTCTAGTTCTAGCTCTCGCTCTAGCTCTCTCGTTCTCTCTCGTTATCTCTAGCTCTCACGTTCTCTCTAGCTCTCTCGCTCTAGCGCTCTCTCGCTCTAGCTTGCTCTAGCGCTCTAGCTTGCTCTAGCGCTCTAGCTCGCTCTCTCTCGCTCTAGCTTGCTCTCTAGCTCGCTCTTGCGCTCGCTCTTGCTCTAGCTCGCTCTCATTCTCTCTTGCTCTAGCTCACTCTCTCGCGCTCTCTCTCTCGCGCTCTAGCTCGCTCTCTAGCTCGCTCTCTAGCTCGCTCTTGCGCTCTCTCGCTCTAGCTCGCTCTCGCGCTCTCTCTCGCTCTAGCGTTCTCTCTCGCTCTCTCTAGCTAGCTCGCTCTTTCTCTAGCGCTCGCTCGCTCTCGCTCCTTCTCTAGCTTTCCCTCTCTAGCACTCCCCCTCTAGCTCTCTCTCCCCCTCTAGCTCTCTCTCCCCCACTAGCTCACTCCCCCTCTAGCGCACTCTCCCCCTCTAGCTCTCTCTCCCCCTCTAGCTCTCTCTCCCCCTCTAGCTCTCTCTCCCCCTCTAGCTCTCTCTCCCCCTCTAGCTCTCTCTAACCCTCTAGCTCTCTCTAACCCTCTAGCTCTCTCTCCCCCTCTAGCTCTCTCTAACCCTCTAGCTCTCTCTAACCCTCTAGCTCTCTCTAACCCTCTAGCTCTCTCTAACCCTCTAGCTCTCTCTAACCCTCTAGCTCTCTCTAACCCTCTAGCTCTCTCTAACCCTCTAGCTCTCTCTAACCCTCTAGCTCTCTCCCCCCCTCTAGCTCTCTCTCCCCCTCTAGCTCTCTCTCCCCCTCTAGCTCTCTCTCCCTCACCCTAGCGCTCTCTAGCACGCTCTCTCTATCTACTGTATGTACAGTTGAAGTCGGAAGTTTACATACACTTATGTTGGAGTCATTAAAACTCAACTATAGTTTTGGCAAGTCGGTTAGGACATCTACTTTGTGCATGACACAATTCATTTTTCCAACAATTGTTTACAGACAGATTATTTCACTTATAATTCACTGTATCACAATTCCAGTGGGTCAGAAGTTGACATACACTAAGTTGACTGTGCCTTTAAACAGCTTGGAAAATTCCAGAAAATTATGTCATGGCTTTAGTAGCTTCTGATAGGCTAATTGACATCATTTGAGTCAATTAGAGGTGAACTTATGGATGTATTTCAAGGCCTACCTTCAAACTCAGTGCCTCTTTGCTTGACATCATGGGAAAATCAAAAGAAATCAGCCAAAACCTCAGAAAAAGAATTGTAGACCTCCACAATTCTGGTTCATCCTTGGGAGAAATTTCCAAATGCCTGAAGGTACCACATTCAACTGTACAAACAATAGTACGCAAGTATAAACACCATGGGACCACACAGCCGTCATACCGCTCAGGAAGGAGATGCGTTCTGTCTCCTAGAGATGAACGTACTTTGGTGCGAAAAGTGAAAATCAATCCCAGAACAACAGCAAAGGATCTTGTGAAGATGCTGGAGGAAACGGGTACAAAAGTATCTATATCCACAGTAAAAAGAGTCCTATATCGACATAACCTGAAAGGCTGCTCAGCAAGGAAGAGGCCACTGCTCCAGAACCACCATTAAAAAAAAGCCAGACTACGGTTTGCAACTGCCCATGGGGACAAAGATCGTACATTTTTGGAGAAATGTCCTCTGGTCTGATGAAACAAAAATAGAACTGTTTGGCCATAATGACCATCGTTATGTTTGGAGGAAAGAGGGAGGCTTGCAAGCCGAAGAACACCATCCCAACCGTGAAGCACAGGGGTGGAAGCATCATGTTGTGGGGGTGCTTTGCTGCAGGAGGGACTGATGCATTTCACAAAATAGATGGCATCATGAGGCAGGAAAATTATGTGGATATGTTGAAGCAACATCTCAAGACATCAGTCAGGAAGTTAAAGCTTGGTCGCAAATGGGTCTTCCAAATGGACAATAACCCCAAGCATACTTCCAAAGTTGTGGCAAAATGTCTTAAGGACAACAAAGTCAAGGTGTTGGAGTGGCCATCACAAAGCCCTGACCTCAATCCTATAGAAAATGTGTGGGCAGAACTGAAAAAGCATGTGCGAGCAAGGAGGCCTACAAACCTGACTCAGTTACACCAGCTCTGTCAGGAGGAATGGGCCAAAATTCACCCAACTTATTGTGGGAAGCTTGTGGAAGGCTACCCAAAACGTTTGACCCAAGTTAAACAATTTAAAGGCCATGCTTCCGAATACTAATTGAGTGTATGTGAACTTCTGACCCACTGGGAATGTGATGAAAGAAATAAAAGCTGAAATAATAATAATCACTCTCCTGTTATTCTGACATTTCACCTTCTTAAAATAAAGTGGTGATCCTAACTGACCTAAGACAGGGAATATTTACTAGGATTAAATGACAGGAATTGTGAAAAACTGAGTTTAAATGTATTTGGCTAACATGTATGTAACCTTCAACTGTATGTATGTATATATATTATATATCTGGGAGTTATTTGGCTCTGTTATGTAACACAGCTGGGAAGTGCCACTGTAAAACTGAGAGGAAACAATCCACTAGATAAACGCCTTGGCTAAAACAAACCTCTGACCACAAATTCCGACAGTTTATCTACTTTGCGGCCGCTGTTCAAACAACAGGCGCACGGGTCTTTCAAAAGAGAGAGAGTGTGTGTGTGTGTGCGTGTGTGTACCTCGAGTGCAGAAAAGTGCAGATGAAAGCAAACAAGGCCAGGTTTATTGTAACCTTGAAGAGCAACATACAAGCTGAGGTCTGAGATGAGTCAGGAGGAATCGTGTAGCGTTGCTGGAGTGCAGCACAGTCCCCGAGGGAGTAGTACAGTGTGTATATGGAGGATTAGAAATGGACTGCATGAACGTGCATGTCTTCAGGGTGGAGAGCGAAGAGCAAGTAGGGCTAGGGGTTTTCCTGACCATGTGACTAAGGTCAGAGTTTACCCTGGTCTGGTCACACAGTCAGAAGTCTGTCTAACTCTAAACTGGCCTTTTTCTGTCTATACCATGTCTCCCATGTGTGCCATGAGATTATGGGTTCATCTCAATAGTGTTATTGGGCAGAACTGATCTAATCCTAGTGGGAATTCGCTATCACTTATCCGGTTCCCTCAGATGAGTGTGGACGAAGAGAAGGAGACAAGGAGAGGAAGCCACTTTGGACTAGAGAGATGCTCCCAGGCAACATGTTTTCATATAGTTGCATGCATCCTCACATGCTGTCTCCATCTGCACCACAGGGGAGCAGAGCAGCCTCGGCTACAGCTCAACAGGAAGTCGCTTGTTTCTCTCCTTCCCAGATAAGCTTGGCCAGATGTTCTCTCCCTCCTCCTCTGTCCTTCTTTATCCCTTCTTCATAACTTCTTCCATCTCTCTGGGTGGGAGGCTGAATGTCTGTGAGTCACTCTCTCTGCTGAGTCATTGAGGTGACTTGGTTAATCAGCTCCATGTGTTCTAATCATTGTGTGGGCCTCCTCTAATCAGATCTGACCTCTAGTCCAATCAGAGAGCTCCCCTCTGGGGTTGTGCCTGCATGGGTCTCCAGTTGCCTGTTTGGCCCACACAGTTTGATGTGATTATACGAATATGGCCTCAAGATGGCCTCCAGAAGTGGGGTAAATGACAAAACAAACAGAATGACAAACAAAGCTCTGGCGAGACGTTCAGCCAACAGAGCAACAGCTGCCTAAGAGCTGGGTCATTTAATAAGGTTCTGGCACAATAATTCTGGTGTTTGTTTGCAACTGCAAAACAAGGAAGTGGCTCCAGGGTCTCATCTCATTATCGTGGCATGCAATCAAGATAAGGAAGGAAGTCTGAATGTGATCTCTCACCCACAGACTTCTCTTTGCCAAAACAGTATTCCGAGGTCTATTAGTTGAAGGGCTGAAGGGCTGGACTCGGATCAGTTGCTATGGTCATGAGCGTACAGTAATAATTGGAGGATGCCTGTTCTAGGACTTCTATTTCTATGGGCCGGCGACTTAGTTCTTTTGCGACGAGTTGGAGCACTGAAATAGACTCAGTCATTGAGCAAACCTTGAGTTCCAATTTAGAATTCGCTCATCGTGACAGGGTGATCATTCCGAACTAGCTGCTATTCCACAGGACCAGCTAAATGTATGTCGGTCATTGATTCAGTCCCAGTTGATCTCTGGGTTCTCACAAGACGAGGGAGAGCAACAAACAGACGTTTGTGTTGCAGTGTTTTTATGCTGCAGATGAACAAATCATGGACCATGCAGGGCATACTACATCACCTGCCCTACATTGAATCAGAAACCACATGCAGCTTGCCTAGCTGCAATATGAGTCATTTTTTGGGGGGAAGAATAAACAGACACACTACTGATGTATTCCTAATAGAGCCTCAACCGAAGAGCCTGCAGGTGATGATCTGTATTAGTTCAGGAGAAGACGACCTGCTCTCTCATATCTATCTCTCACTGAGACCGGATGCCTATAGGGCCAGGTGCACAAACCATGTGGTCCAATACATACACAATCCACCGAAACCATGACAGGAAGGAAGCGTTTGTGCTGAATATGAGAAAATGTCTCTTGGGCCTCGCATCAGCTTTCAAATGTGGGGGAAAAGCTTGTTAGATAAGTGCAGTACAGAGATGTTTCTCTTTCCACCCGCTTGTGATAAAACAAATGATCTCTTAATTCCAGTAATCGGATAAGAAGGAAGCTGGTTTCGGCATTGAAAGGATTGTGATTTTCATAGTGTGAATACATATTTATGATAGACACAATTTCACAGACGTTGCATGGATAGGCCCACGTAACAAGTGATTGTAGCTAGGAAACCCAAAGAAAATACCACTAATGTATTTCAGTGTATGTAGACATGATGAAGACCAAGCTCCGCAGTTATTGCATGCAACAAGTGAACGTATGAGACCAAAAAGGAAATCACACATTGTACTCTTAATGTTTTGAATTACAGTCGACGGAGCTGTTTCCAATAGAATGTTTCATGCGGAGTCTGATGACTCTATGGGATGGTATTCATTCGTTAACCGGGACATATTCCTTTAGTCATGGGGATGTATAAGGCAAGCATTAATGTGATAGATGGAGACTCATTTTAACCCAGGAGGAGAAAGAGCCAGGAGGAGAGATGACCCAGTGTCCTCCTCACAGTACACACACAGTGTGCATACACACATATATACACACTCAGACACACACATACAGGGAGAGACACACTGCGTTGAGCATTGGGAGGGAAGGGACAGATGGACATCAACACACATACTCTCTTTCACTGAATACACATTTGTTACAAACATTTTTTTCCTTTTTTAAGCACGTGCAAACTGTCACAAATGTTCTTTAATCTTTCCGTTTACACCTCTTACACACACTCACTTTTCCTGTCAAACACATACACCCTTTTCTCTCCATTTCTTTAACATATGCACTCTTAAAACACACTCCTTTCCTCCCATGTCCAACTGCCCCCCCCCTGCACACACACACACACACACACACACACACACACACACACACACTGTGCCTGTGTCCAGCACATTCACAATGCTCCCCATTCAACTCTCCCTGAATGAGGGGTGTGGCATGCCTGCTGCTGGCTGCCTGGCTGGCCTGCTTGGGTGTAGAGTGGTTGGCCATGTGTCCAGGCTATGGGGGCGTGGCCTGGGAGCAGCAGCAGAGCCTGCCCAGCTGGAGCAGAGATCAGGGTGGTTGAGAGGAAAGAGAGGAGGAAGAGAGAGAGAGAGAGAGAAAGAGAGAGGGGCTAGGGTGAGTGTCTCTGGTTTTCTGTTCATTCATAACATGCTACGGCTTCTTGTTTCTCTGATTTGTGTGTTTGTGATTTCCTTTTGTAGAGAGGCTGGAGGACTGATAGAAAGGAAAGAGAGGGATGGCGGGGTTGTTCAGTGTGTGTGTGTGTGTGTGTGTGTGTGTGTGTGTGTGTGTGTGTGTGTGTGTGTGTGTGTGTGTGTGTGTCCTGTCTGGATGGGGTTTTGGAGCTGAACCGTGTAGTGTGTGACAGCTGTATTTGTCAGGGATTGGAACGGTGTCATAATAAAATTCAGACCAGACTTTTTTTGTCTATCTGTCTTTCTCTTGTTCCATTGTGCTCTCTGGGAGAGTTGGGGGGGGGGGGGGGGTTACTGCTGCCCCTCTTTTAGGTTACCCCCCCCCCCCCCCCCTCTCTCTCTCTGTCTGTTACTCATCCCCCTCTCTTTACTCCCCCTTTCCTCTTTCCTTTGTGCTCGGCCCCATTCAGCTTGAATAATCAATCTGCTTAAATGGGTGGGGAGTATTTATTGACCAACCATGTTAGTCCTAATTGCTCCCTGTGTCGGGATTGTTCTAGTTTAGCTTTGATCAATTGCATTGGATTAGTAAGTATGATTTAATTTTGGCAACCCCATGCATCTGCTCTCTGGTGGATTGCTGTAGCAAGTTCAAGGTGAGTTGAAGCGTCAGGCCACATTTTCTGCATGAGACTTTCTTCAATGGAAGGGCGGCCCATTCCTTACAACCCAGCCCCTCCGCTTCACTTGCCTCTCAAGAAAGGAAGAACCACGTTTGTGCCCCATCTTATGTGACTGACCACGTTCCGTTCCCTGTTTCTGCTGTTGAAATATCAGCCATTTTGCTTCTAGTTCCAGTTCTTGGCCACATGACCTCCATTTTACCCAGCGTTAGACAGGTTGTATTGTACACAATCCACCAATAGACAACGATCGTTGAAGACAGTAGAACAAGAAGCAGCGGTGTCGCTTTCTGCGCCAGTCGTCACACCATAGTACACGTCAGATGTTCTAGATGTCCTTGCCTTGGGGTGTCCGCCACACTGTATCCCTATATGACCAAGGAGTGATACTGTTAGCTTACCTGCAGTCAACATTTGTGTGTGTGTGTGTGTGTGTACAACAGCTATGCAGCGGAGACAAGAAAAGTGATCTCAGCACCAGTGTAACAGATGTGACCGGACTTCTGGCTCTCTTGCGTTGTGTTTTTAAGGAAAGGACTGTCCAGCCAACGATCCCAGTCGATTGTTATTTATTCTGACGATGGACACAAGGAAGCACATTAGATGTGTAGGACAACAGTGTGTTGATGGCTGTAGATTCCTGATTCCGCTGTTAGCATGGAAATTACTGTGAATTAGCAGGGGCTAATCTCGAGCGAGCTAACTCACTCTTACAGCAATAACATACGAAAGCACATCCCAGACTTCCGGACAATATCTAACAGGTAAAGTACACGTATGCACTGAGTATACCACACATTAGGAACGCCTTCCTACTATTGAGATGCACCCCTTTTGCCCTCAGAACAGCCTCAATTCATCGGGTCTTGGCCTCTACAAGGTGTCAGGGATGCAGGCCCAACATGGCCAATGTTGACTCCAATGCTTCCCACAGTTGTCAAGTTGGCTGGATGTCCTTTGGGTGGTGGACCATTCTTGATACACACGGGAAACTGTTGAGTGTGAGAAACCCAGCAGCGTTGCAGTTCTTGACACAAACCAGTGCTACCAAACCTTGTACAAAGGCACTTACGTTATTTTTGTCTTGCCCGTTCACCCTCTGAATGGCACACACACAATCCATGAATCAAAATCCTTCGTAGGCTTCATCTACGCTGATTTGATGTGGACATCAATAAGGGATCATAGCTTTCACCTGGATTCACCTGGTCAGTCTATGGATTGGAAAGAGCATGGGTTTTTTATTTTTTTGTGAACTCGGTGTATATACACATCAGGATATGTACATAATGAACTCGTACACATTGTAAATATAACATTTAAAATATAGTATTTCAGAAAGTGACCTACCGCTTGCGTGCCACTACCGGGAAGAATTTACGTTCACGATCTCCCCCTGACCAATGTCATAACATCTTATTGATATGTAAATTCAACCAACCAATAAGAATACATATTTCTGCGGTGTCAAGAGGAAACATAACCAACCCTGTTACAGGTGTTTAGTCCATCATTCATTATTTCACCACCGTTTTAGAGTAGGAGACACTGACGTTTATATTAAAGTATATTAAACTAACGTGTTTACAGCTTCTGGGCTAGCGGCTACTTAGCCGCTACAGTTATTAACCATCAACACAATAAACCAACCGTTAATTAGCTACATTAGCCCACAAGGGAGGAGTTGCATTGTGATTACAGTATAACTGTTCGCTACTGCGTCCACCATTTTGTTTCATGCTTTAGTTACTATTCAGCTCACAGGCAAGGTGGCAGGACTGAACGTGGGTCACACACTGTAGCAAAACACTTCGGGAAAGCAAAAATCTGTCCCATTTCACTCTATTTTTTAAAAGGTTTTCTCACCACAGACCGACCCTGTTCAGGTGACTATCCTGGAGGTAGAGAGCTCTTAAGAGGTGGATCTGTGGCCTGTTATGCCATAAACACCATAATGAATCGTGTTCTTAAACAGCCTTTCCTTTTCTCATCCAATGACAGAGGAGTCTATCTACCAGACCCCACTGGGAGGTTAACAGTACTGTTAGTGTATATGAGAGGGGGGAGGGAGGACGTGAGCAGGGAGGAACAGCAAACGTGTCATTTCCTGTTATAGGCGACCGTTGTTGGTGTGCCGGCAAGACGGCGAGGGGCCTGTGGCAGCATGTGCACAGCAGGCTATGGGCCCCCCGGCCGTATGACAGCTACACAGAGTCATGACGACGACGTGATAGGACGTCCGTCATGATCGTTTTGAACAGTACTGGGTGACGGGGTACGCATGGTCCTCCTTGGCGTGGTGTTCGTCAACAACGCATACTTGCAATCTATTGACTCCATTCACAGTATCAATCCGAATGATTTTTAGAGGAATAGCTTCTGGGTTACGTGTCACCTTTGCCTGGCGTTAAACTAACATCTGTCGGGATTAGCCAGTCATTGCAGCCGTCGTTCATTTGTCAGTGCTGTTTCTAGATCAGATTTGGAGAGTATTAGGTCTACCTCTGGTGTAACAGGATGGCATTCTTTGATTCCCGTATGTCCTCTTTAATGTCCTCTTTGCTGGCCTCCTCTGTTTGTGCTGTCTGAAGGGTACAGCCAACAGTCTGTTTGAACCCTGTTGTGTGATTACTCTTACGTAGTGGAGCATGTTCACGTCGTTAACAGGGAAATTAGACCAATGTTTCTGGCCCTGTTGAACACACGATTTAGGAGATACGAGCAAACAATTTGATTAATGTCCAGACATCTGTAAACCCTTTTTATTTTTAAAGTCTATTTAAGCCCCTTATTAATGCGTAAAGGAAAATGTAATTTGACTTCTGTGGTTGTTCTTGGCCATGGGAGAGATCATAATTGCATATCTTCCAATAACAAAATGTGTGGAAATATAAAGGGGTAACTGGCTAATAAAACTAATTGGAAACATTTGAATGTGTAGCTAATTGCAGCACACGCAGGCACGAAATGAAACAAATATCTTGGAACGATGTTCCCCACCGTGTCTTCTCAGGCCTCGTCTCAGGGCACGTTATCGTCTCATTCCTCCACTCTGAACGTAATTACATTTTCCTCTCATAAGGAAGAGTAACAGTTTTCAGTGAGTATACAATATTTTTTTTAAACCACACAACTTCCCTCTTTATACTTGGTGGTTGTGTGACTGCCATACACCAGTTCCCCCAGTTCCCTATAATGCTGCTCTGAATGACTCTGTGGCTGAGTTCCTTTCAGTCTCTCTTCCCTTGTTCTCAGAGGCCTGGAGGGTTTTATAGTGTTGTGGTAGGTATATGACTTAAAGCAGCTGGTTCGCACACGGTGTCCGTCATGGCACTCAACAACACAATAATGGATGCACTTATGCTGGGCCTTTCTCTCCTCTCTTATATATTCCATCTTGCTCTCTCTCTTGCTCGCCGTCTTTCACCTTGTCTTTGTAGCATGGGCCTCTCTCCTCCCTTATATTATCCTCAACTGTGTTTCCTTCTCTCCATATTTCTCACTCTGTCACTGTATTTACAGCATGGGCCTGCCTTGCCTCTCATGTTCTCTCCCTCCATCCCTCACTCTCTCTCTCTGCCGCTGTCTCTGTGGTGGGCAAAGGGGGCAGGTCATTATCTTTGTGTTCCAGAAGTTCCCATGTGGAAAGCTGTCTTTTAACACCATCTGCCTCGCAGGGCCAAAGGTCACATTCTCAGGGGGCTTGACGAGCAACGGCAGTAGTGAAAGATGAAGTGAGCCAGTAGCATTCTTCACCCACCTTCATCTGAAGCGTGTGTGAGGAGGCAGGGGGAGTGCTTCTGTGTGTGTGAGTGTGTACTGTCCACCGTTCTATTCTTCAAGCCCACTGTATCGCAAGCTATGGTGTTATTGCTGTAAAGCGGCACGTTGACCTTCTTAATCAGCTGGTTCCCTTTGGTTCAAAGGACGGATGGGAGATTGAGTGAGTGGGATATCCTCTTGGATGTACACTACAGAACAGTTACGCATGTCCCCCTACTGTACCTAGCCTCACCTCAACGGACTGTTCCAGCCTTCCATTGACCCCCAAGTTCTTTACCAACCGAAACATTACCTATTTATGTCAATCACACAGTTCACCCTTCCTGTATTATACTTACTGCTAAAATGTTTCTTCTATTCTACTGAGCCATTTACTTTATTCATATATTGTATTAGTTGTTATTGTGGCGTTGTCGGCGGAACCTGCAAGTAAGCCTTTCGTTGGACGGTGTATCCCATGTTTATCCTGTACATACCACTAATACAATGTGGAACTTGAAACCCAGTACTTGACTTGGTCCTCTTGGGAAACAGGGTCTCCAGCATTGCTCTCCACTCTTTTTCTGCGTGAGGACTTTTCCAGTACACAGCATGGGTTTAACCAAACAGGAGTAGTGACCAGATCATCTCCTACCTTACAATCGGAACGTTTCTTGATACCCGAGTTCAATCAAGTACAGGTCTAACTGATACAACAGCAGAGGTGGAATCTTATTAAATAGTTTGGGGTATGGCCTCGTCTCCGAGCCAGATGCCGATGACAGGTAGCCCTTTGCTGTGCCGCTGGAACCCAGAAAGGAGTTCCAATGACGGGCCTGAAGGTTATTATAGCGGGGTGGTGGTGGGGAGGTGGATGGTTGTCAAACTGATGCTGAAAAACAGGAACTGAGAGAACATTGGTAAGTTGACATAAATACATCTCAAGATTTACACCCCTTGGTTGAGAGAGAGGAAAGTGATAATTGTCCAAGATTGAGCCCGTAGGTTAAATTGTCCAAGAGTGGTCCCGTAGGTTAAATTGTCCAAGAGTGAGCCTGTAGGTTAAATTTGCAAGCATGTGGAATGAGCATTATTGTGCCACACTTATAGGTTATAAGGTAAGCAGGTGAATGATATTCCACACATGGCTAATAGGAAGAGCAGAACAAAACGCTATGCTGATGATGATACATTTGTATTCATTCCCAATATGCCCAAATAATGGGAAACCGAGGGAATTATGGTATGCTGCTTGAAGTTAAACCAGCTTTCAGACCAGCCTTCCTGATTGAACTTTTGTAAATTACTTTACAATACTGTACTCTATGTATTCTAGAATGCCTCTTGCATGCATGTCTTGTACAGTAAGCTATACAAAGGATGAGTTGCTCCTATTGCAGTAGTCACTATTGCTCTATGTCCAATAGTAGGATCTGGTGCCATCCTGCCGTGCCTGTCTGTCAGCCCTCTCCCACACTGCCCCATGTAATCCTACCATCCAGATATCTGCTCAAGAGAGCAGAAGGAATAAAACTTAACGATAGCTTCATCTCCTGTAAAAGAGGGAGGGCGTGAGCGAGAGAGATGGAGGGTGGGGGGAGAGAGAGTGACCATTTGGTTGGTACAGGGCTGAGACCCTAGCAAATCAAATCAAGTTTATTTTATATAGCCCTTCGTACATCAGCTAATATCTCGAAGTGCTGTACAGAAACCCAGCCTAAAACCCCAAACAGCAAGCAATGCAGGTGTAGAAGCAAGGCGGATAGGAAAAACTCCAAAGAAAGGCCAAAACCTAGGAAGAAACCTAGAGAGGAACCAGGCTATGAGGGGTGGCCAGTCCTCTTCTGGCTGTGCCGGGTGGAGATTATAACAGAACATGGCCAAGATGTTCAAAATGTTCAGAAAGAAAGAGAGAAGGAGAGAATTAGAGAGAGAATACTTAAATTCACACAGGACACTGGATAAGACAGGAGAAGTACTTCAGATATAACCAACTGACCCTAGCCCCCCGACACATAAACTACTGCAGCATAAATACTGGAGGCTGAGACAGGAGGGGTCAGGAGACACTGTGGCCCCATCCGATGATACCCCCGGACAGGGCCAAACAGGAAGGATATAACCCCACCCACTTTGCCAAAGCACAGCCCCCGCACCACTAGAGGGATATCTTCAACCACCAACTTACAATCTTGAGACAAGGCCGAGTATAGCCCACAAAGTTCTCCACCACAGCACAAACCAAGGGGGGGCGCCAACCCAGACAGGAAGATCACGTCAGTAACTCAACCCACTCAAGTGACGCACCCCTCCTAGGGACGGCATGAAAGAGCACCAGTAAGCCAGTGACTCAGCCCCTGTAATAGGGTTAGAGGCAGAGTATCCCAGTGGAGAGAGGGGAACCGGCCAGGCAGAGACAGCAAGGGCGGTTCGTTGCTCCAGAGCCTTTCCGTTCACCTTCACACTCCTGGGCCAGACTACACTCAATCATATGACCTACTGAAGAGATAAGTTAGAGAGACACAACTAGCCTGATCCCAGATCTGTTTGTGCTGTCTTGCCAACTCCAAGTCCTGGTGTGACAATTGACACAAATGGAGTTGGCAAGACGGAACAAACAGATCTGGGACCAGGCTACTGGGACACAAGGTCACCCCCTAGGAACTGGGACTTTAAAGGAGCAGACCGTGTTGTTAAGCGGATCAGTAACGGTGTGTGACCAAGAAGCGGATGATGCCTCGGCTTCCTCCCAAAGCCCAAATGGAGAGGCATGACATCCTTGGCATCCATGTGCTAAAGGGTTGAAGAGAAGGCATAGACTGTCTCTTATCTGAGCCTTGCAAATAGGATCTGTCACAATGTGTGTTGCACCAATTATGAGGAAGCAGCTTAACGGGTGTGATCTCCTCAGAAGTCCAGAGACCTTCAAAGTGGATTGCATGACTGGTGCTGGAGTTGTCATTCTTTATGACCCGTTGTCTTGTGAAGAGACGAGGACCAGACCAGTCCCGGATGGACCAGCTCAATCATTGACCACACAATTCAAACAGCGTGGCCCAACCTCAGGCCAAGTTACACGTTGTGCATGAGATTAATCATTGTCATGGACTCGCTCATCCATGTTTCCCTTCTCTGTGGTATCCGGAGTTCTGGTATCATCAAAGGTTGGATTTGCCTCAAAGAACAGAGAAGAAAAAAACACAACAGAAAGGCAACCAAAGAGGTTGTGGTTTAAATTGGAAAGGTTCCGGAGTTAACACGTTTTGAATAAGGTTCCGCCAAACTGTTTTATTTAATATATCGAACCCAAAAGAAACCGAAAACACATCTCTCCGCAAACAACCAACCTATTGTCTCATAACTCTACAAACATGTTTGAATGAAATTCATAATATGAATTACACTCCTTGAATATTGTATTTGGGTCAGTATGTGTCTGATATTATGAATGTCAGAATGAAAGCAGAACAATATTTGGTTATGGCTGCATGTAAATCAGTAAGGGATCCTCCGGTGCAGACTGGGCGGATTGTATCGGAGGAGGAGGAGAAGAGAGAGATCCTTTGGGAACGCCGTGTTGGCTGGCCAGGCGCACCGGGTGGGCACAGGGTGCATGTAGGTTAAGGGGATTGCTTTTCAACGAGGAGAATTTGAATTTCAGTTTACTGACTGAATCGGAATTGACCCCAACCCTTGAGGGGAATGTGGTGGCTGTGCTCTTTAAGATGGTTTGTGGTTTGATACGCTATAGTAGTACTAGTGCAACACCGCTGTCAGCTGGCATGATTAACATAAATCCCCCAAATTCCCTGTTAAAGATCTTGAAACTGTCAGTGTAGTTGTCATTTGAAATGAATCAGAAGTGCTATTTTTTTTTTTTTTTTTACATGTTGACTTTTATAGTCTTCAGGGTGGCATATGAGTTGATACATGTCTCATCTAGGCCTCTTCCGTTGTGTCTCTACTGACAAACAGGAAACCGTCAATCTACCACCGAGCCTGAAACCTCACGCATGGGGTTGAAAGATGTAGCTCGTGCTCAATCTTTACTAGAGAACACTGATTTTATATTACATATTCACATTCATTATACATGACAGTAGAGGTTAGATGTGGCACTGGTGCTATCCCATACCATAACCACCACCAACGCAGTCCCCTATGATACCGTGTAGCATAATTGAACTCCAACTTGTAGCATCAGTCATGGAGCTTTATTCTGACAGGAACAGCACAAAATTGCACATCATGCAATGCACGGCTCACCATCCAACTCTGCACTCACGCACGCTGGTTTGGTGCTTGTTCACTGGGCATGTAGTTACCAAAATAATACAATTACAATATAATATCTTTAACAATGTACCTGATAGAAACAGCACAAAATTGCATGTCATGCAATGCACGGCTCACCATCCAACTCTGCACTCACGCACTGTACAAAATATACGAACCCCCCCCATCCCCACCAGACACAGTAAGTTGCTAGCTAGTATTAGCTGGAATTCTCTACAACAAAATGCACAACAAATATTCACCAAAAAACGCTGCATCTTACGTGTGATGTTCGAATAACATTTACAGACAAATTGATATAAATTGTACATTTAAATCATCACTTGGGAGTATAAAAATCACTTTTGATGTACAGTGCTTTGCAACCAACAACTTACCGCTGGTTTGGTGCTTGTTCACTGGGACGATTCTAATGAAACATCCTCCCTCGTAAGCAAGCTACGCAAACCAGCCAATAAGATGCCATGTTGAGTAGGTGAAGGCAAGACAAAACTAAAACCAAAAACACATTGGCTTAACAATAAAGTGGCAAGGGGAATCACCAATATAACCCTGTTACACTAGGATGAGTGTAACGAACCAGTGTTTAGATGAGTCAGAGGTGGTTCCCAATGGAGCAAATCTAGATGTGGAGTCTGGAAACAGCAGCTGTTGGGGTCTCATCCATTTTATTCATTCATCCATGCAAGGAAAATGAGACTGGACTGAACCTTTAAACTCAGCTATGTCCAGTCAGAAAAGCACCACATGCTTTCCCTTAATCCTTCAATCTCTTGTCACACTCAAGTCAAAAATGTCAGTTAGCCTTTTCCCAACCCCAGTCGTAACAGTTGTCTGTTTTCAGAGTTCTGGTAAACACTGTGTTTTGTAGTCAGTTTGAAGTGTTAACAAGTGGAACAAATACTTTGATATTGTGTTTGAGGGTTCATTCTGGGGTCAGCTTGGCACGTGTTTTTACAGGTCCAATATCTCATTTTCCTTTGAATAAGCAACAGCTGCTTTGTTGGGCTTAGGGGCCCTTCGTCTTCAGTTTGGATGCAACGTGTATTGAAGGGGGCTTCACATCAAATTAGGGTCATTAGCGTGAGCTAAGTTTAGAATGTGTTGCAGTCATATTTTCACTGGTCAGTTTTAATCAGGTGATTCAGCTAGAGACCCAGCAGGCTACAAAGGCTACCAGTGCTCTGTAGAACAGTGTTTACGCCTGGACGCTATTCTGACTCATAAAAGGAAGGCAAGGCGTTCTATAAAAGCCTGGATCCTCAAACGCCAATGTTGTTTTTCTTGTAGCTCATAAATGATGAGGAAGGGTCCTTGGAAGGTGAAATGTTTCTGGCTAGGCCTATGGCCAGACTAGGCTAGAGACGAGAAGTGGACATTAATTCCATTCCCTTACTTTTGATGTGTGTGTGTTGTGAAATTGTTAGATATTACTTGTTAGATAACACTGCACTGTTTTTTTTTTAAATTTTATCCCCTTTTCTCCCCAATTTTCGTGGTATCCAATCGCTAGTAATTACTATCTTGTCTCATCGCTACAACTCCCGTACGGGCTCGGGAGAGACGAAGGTCGAAAGCCATGCGTCCTCCGAAGCACAACCCAACCAAGCCGCACTGCTTCTTTAACACAGCGCGCCTCCAACCCGGAAGCCAGCCGCACCAATGTGTCGGAGGAAACACCGTGCACCTGGCCCCCTTGGTTAGCACGCACTGCGCCCGGCCCGCCACAGGAGTCGCTGGAGCGCGATGAGACAAGGATATCCCTACCGGCCAAACCCACCCTAACCCGGACGACGCTAGCCCAATTGTGCGTCGCCCCACGGACCTCCCGGTCGCGGCCGGCTGCGACAGAGCCTGGGCGCGAACCCAGAGACTCTGGTGGCGCAGTTAGCACTGCGATGCAGTGCCCTAGAACACTGCGCCACCCGGGAGGCCCCCAACACTGCACTGTTGGCGCTAGAAACACAAGCATTTCGCTACACCCCCAATAACATGTGTATTTGACCCAATACAATTAGATTTGATCAGTGGTCACTGTCACTGAGAGTGAAACTGCTCGTTCTCGTCTGTTGTGCCAGTCAAACAGGAACAAAGAATTCCGACAGCAGATTCTCAGGCCTGAGTAAAGTTACTGCCATCAGCACCCTTTTGTCTCCTTACACACACACACACACACACACACACACACACACACACACACACACACACACACCCCCCCCCCCCCACTGGCGCATGGATTCATTACAAAGCATTGTTGGTCTTAAAGTGTGTGTGTGTGTGTGTGTGTGTGTGTGTGTGTGTGTGTGTGTGTGTGTGTGTGTGTGTGTGTGTGTGTGTGTGTGTGTGTGTGAACATAGAAATTACCCACCAGATGGCACAGGGGGAGCTGGCATTGTGGTACCCAGGGGTGGGACTGCTCATAGACCCTTAATATGCCATCAGTGCCGGTTTGTATCCTGTCTCTTTCTTAGAGCGGCTGCTTCCTGCACTTCCTTACTCTTTTTTTATTTATTTTAGTTAACCCTTATTTTACCAGATACGTTGACTGTAAACATCTAATTTATGGCAATGACCTGAGGAATAGTTACAGGGGAGAGGAGGGGGGATGAATGAGCCAATTGGAAGCTAGGGATGATTAGGTGGCCATGATGGTATGAGGGCCAGATTGGGAGTTTAGCCAGGACACCGGGGTTAACACCCCTACTCTTAGGGGTACCATGGGATCTTTAGTGACCACAGAGAGTCAGGACACCTATTTAACGTTCCATCCGAAGAATTTTATTTTTATTTAAGACAGCACCCTACACAGGGCAATGTCCCCAATCACTGCCCTGGGGTATTGGGATATTATAATTTTAGGGAACCAGAGGAAAGAGAACCTCCTACTGGCCCTCCAACACCACTTCCAGCAGCATCTGGTCTCCCATCCAGGTCCCGACCAGGACCAACCCTGTTTAGCTTCAGAGGCAAACCAGCAATGGCAGGCAGGCAGGCGCCACAACATCAACAAATGCACTGTACATGCCATTGTGTCATGCTTTCCCTCCCCCTTTAACATCAAATGAGCACTCTGTGTGTACTTCTACATCTTATTCCCACTACAGGGATACAGGGATAGCAGCACCGCACATCTGCTCCTACATACAGTAGGGGCCAATGCGGTTTCATCCGACCAAAGGGTTCACATTTCCCCATTTGATCAAATGTTTAATGTGAGCTTAATGAAGGCGCATAAAGAAGTTGAGTGCTTTGCCGGTTGAGGGAATATAAAAACAAAACCCAATACTCTGACGGTGATGTGTGTTGATTGATGACGGTAAAGAGGCACGTCTTTTTCTTCTATGAAATTCGTGTTCTCCGGACCTTTCAGCCAAGCTGCTCTGTGGTGTCTTAGCCTCCATCAATCATCACAGGGTCTGGGAAACCGAAGGTCGAGACTGTAGCTCCACACAGATACCGGCTAGTGAAGGTGTGGTCCAACCCAACCGGCCCCACCTACTCATTCTCTTCTATTGTGTTGTCTCACTCTGACTATTAGTGGAGAAGAAAAGGGCGTTCAGTTCAGAGATTCCCAGGCGTTCAGATATTCCACTGGGAGTCCTACATTCTGGGGTGTGGGTTTGGAAGGGTGTGTGGGTGGGAAGTGTGTGTAGGTGATGTATGCGTGTGTGGTAGTTACTGGGCGAGGGTCCCGTTTGGCACTGAGATTCTAGCTCCGATAGACCAGTTGGTTGCACTGTTTATTAAAAGTTTATTAGCAGCACTTTTCCCAGGGCTTCCATGTGGAAAGTCTAGTACTTCCTAGTCCAAATAAAAGAACGCTCCTACTGTAATGGTTCCACAAAATGGTTACATATTGTGTAGAAAGCCATTGGGGAAGTTTCAATACGTGGCATTGCATTTAGTGTCAGATCTGAGGCAGCAGGTTTTATGGGCATACTCACAATTGTCGTTCTCAGACATGGGCAGGAAATAAGGTGCAGTGTGACAATGACTTCCTGTGTGCAAGGTGGAACAAAACGCAACAGTTGAATCGTCAGACCCAGCGTGCTAAAGAGAGAGGATGTGGATGCTAGTGTGATGAACAGGAAACCCAGAGACTGCGGTGAAGTTTCCGCTGTAAAGACAGACATGGCTGTTGATGCTCATCCATATTCATCAGGTCGACAGGCACACAGCTACAAGGAGCAGGGCGAGGTGGTTACAATGACCTGTCACAGACAGCTGGAGCTGACGTTGTCAAACTCAAAAGGGAGTTCTACTTTCTCTCCTACTGTGAGTGTACTGTATGGGCACAAAGTAGAATGTAAAGCACTGGAAACGACAGCCACAGTTCCCCTTATCTGGAGCACGTTCATAGTGGTCCGTGTTTACAGTTTGGACATTCGTCTTGAAGTTTGTCTGTGGACCTTCTGATCGCATGTTTGAATTCATTCACAGCAATTTTGGTGGCTGTGATATGTCTCTGTCTGTGGTTTGGAGTGTCTGTAGACCTCGAGCAGTAGATGATACCACAGCACGCTGTCAAAAGGGAAGAACACCCAACTGTCTCCTCCCACCACGCCGGGGCTAACGTGTGTGTGTGTGTGTGTGTGTGTGTGTGTGTGTGTGTGTGTGTGTGTGTGTGTGTGTGTGTGTGTGTGTGTGTGTGTGTGTGTGTGTGTGTGTGTGTGTGTGTGTGTGTGTGTGTGTGTGTGTGTGTGTGTGTGTGTGTGTACATGCAACAGTTGAAAGTAGCTTGTTGTCTGTTCAGTAGGCTCGTCCAGACACTGACAGGCAGTTAGCCTTGCTACGATAGACAGTCAGTCATACCTTCTCTTCAACGACTTTGGGCTGTTTTAGGTCTACTTCACCGTAGACTGTACTTTTCATCTACCTGCCTCCCAGTCACTCACTCAGGTGAGTGGTAACTTGTAACTGCTACTATTCTACAACACGAGTCTGTGTACCTTCTTTTTTTTTTTGTAGTTTGAAATATTGTGAGTACTACGTCCACTTTACAGCTGCAGCTTGCCGCCATTGTTCACCATAACACACGCATGTACGTCTTCAGATTTATGTGACGTAGGGGAGCGGATGTGTTTTTGTCCGCTGTTCCGTGTGTAATTTATTGGGCTACAGTCTATAGGTTGTTGGCTGCCTCACGCAGTTTAATTCCTCAGGGATCCGTGTTTGTCTATTTTAAGACGGTTGGGTGGGGGGAGGACGGGGGGGGGGGGGGTTCTGAGTCATTTCATGCAATGTTTTGTGTTGGTGTATGAGTGTCTTGTCCTGTGGCTACAGTTGGACTCTTGTTAAGAGTCTGAATTATTGTGTGAGATGGAGGTGTTAAACGTGATACCCATAGCATATATTGTTCACCAAACATGCCACTACCGTTGTGTAGAATCAGTTTGATAAGTTACGTTTGTCCGGTGTAGTTTGAGTTCAGTACAGTTTGATATAGCCAGCTGGAATTCAGTGAACTGTCGTGATATCTACTCATTGATCAGCAGCTACAGTGACGAGTGAGATGGAAAATATTTATCGTAATGTTTGTCAGCATGGAACTCTCCTAAATAAAATGTTCCATGCTGACCACTGATATCTCTCTCTCTCTCTCACATCATCAGGGTCAGAGGTCAAGCCGAGCCACAGCAACATGTCCGCCCCGCCACACCCGCAACCCCCTACCAAGGGAGCGTCACATGGCGCTGGTGACTTCAGCTACGTGGGCATCGATGCCATCCTGGAGCAGATGAGGAGGAAGGCCATGAAACAGGGCTTTGAGCTCAACATCATGATCGTCGGTGAGTGGTGTTGAACAGTGAACACACGCAATGGAAAACACACACGCGTGCAACACACACCCTTTTGAGATCATGGATGTGAGGGAATGGTTTTAAACACACGTGAACACACACACACACGCGCACGTCCTCACCATCACATCTGTTACGTCCACCCATCCCCAGAGAGAGAGACTTTCTTTTCTAAACACTGCATTTAAATGTTTTCAAAGTCAAACTGTCATTGGGAAATGAGCCTGGAGTGAGTGCTTGTTCTTCCAGGACTAACTAGTGTGAAACCCCATTGGGGAACCCTTATCCCGAGTGCTCCTGAGATTGGTGCACACTACACATAGTGGCATGCATCCTTCAGTATAAAAGAAAGCTGTCAGGCAGAGAGATGGTGGAGTAATGATGCCCATTAATGGTGACAAGCTCTAGCACACTCCACTCTGCCCTCAGCTCACCACAGCTCGCGCGTGTCTCAGTCACCAGATCTCAACCGAATTGAACAGTGGCGCCTGAGACAGCGTTTTCCACCAACAAAACACCAAATGATGGAATTTCATGCAGAAGAATGGTGTCGCATCCCTCCAATAGAGTTCCAGACACTTGTAGAATCTATGCCAAGGTGGATGGAAGGTTTTCTGACTCATGGTGGCCCATCACCCTATTAAAGACACTTTATGTTGGTGTTTCCTTTATTTTGGCAGTTACCTGTACTTTACCACGGTGAGAAGTGATTAAAGCTACAAAGAGCATGTTGAAGGACCTCGAGTCTCTCTTCCAGCTTAGATGTCTCTGTGTTTGCGTGGCTGTCGGAGGGGATGGTGATAGAGTAGAGCGCGCGGACACACACACACACACACACACACACACACATAGTATGTTTGTATAGGAGCCCTGTGGGAGTGTGTTTTGTATACATACTAGATGTCATAGTGGTTCCGAGGAGATCCTAAACCATTGGAATGTTTTTGTTTAAAATAAAGGTGGCATCTCAAGGTACCAAGTCAACAAAGACCCATCTGGGCAAGGTCAAAAAGTACTACTTTCTCTTGTGGGCACGCCGTCACTGATATGCATCACAATCCTCATAGTTGTTTTCGGCAAAGTGCAGCATTTAGGCAGCGCTCTCAGAGACGTCAGAAACGTGTGCCCACTTGAGGTGGAGTGGTAACGTGGGAGAAAGGCCCACCTGTAGTGGATGGGATAGTTCATGAGCAAAGGGTATGTTGTGCAATAGTGCGCATACATGTTATAGTGGCTATTGGTGTGTGAGACGTGACTCGCATGATAAATGCCAGGTTAGAATAGAGGGTGGTGTTATAGGACCTGTCCATCAAGCCCTGATGGTTTAAGATAAAGAAGACATTTGATAAGGTTGTTAAAAACAGGGATATAGTTGATCCAATGACCTACAGTATCCAGGGTCAAACTTGATGTGAAGTTGTTTAACTACTGTAGAAATGCCTTACTCTGATTGGTTGGTTTTGAAGTGGCCGTTTTGGCTATCCTCTATGACCGTCTCTCGCAAACTCTGTCCTGGGGCCCCCTCTGGGTACACAATTTAATGTTTTTGCCCTAGCGCTACACAGCTGGGGGGGGGACAAGACAGAGTTTGACACAGCAGCAGTACTCTCTGTCCCTCTCTAAAGGCATTGTGTGAAAGGTCAGTGGATATGTAAATCAGACTCGTAAGGCCTCTCTGTGAGATGAATTACCCTAATCCCAGCCCTAAAGCCCCTTAGACCGCAGCAGTGTCCCCGATGCATAAAGGTTAATTAAGCTGGCACGGCTGGGCTGCCGATGCCTGCTGCTAATGGATGCCTATGGGGAATCAATCAAATGTATTTATAAAGCCCTTTTTACATCAGCAGTTGTCACAAAGTGCTTATACAGAAACCCAGGCTAAAACAGCAAGCAATGCAGATGTAGAAGCACGGTGGCTAGGGAAAACTCCCTAGAAAGGCAGGAATCTAGGAAGAAACCTAGAGGAACCAGGCTCTGAGGGGTGGCCAGTCCTCTTCTGGGTCTTGGTGAGGAGTGTGTGGCCCTACAGCAGGCTGGAATGACCCTACAGCAGGCTAGAATGACCCTACAGCAGGCTGGAATGACCCTACAGCAGGCTAGAATGACCCTACAGCAGGCTAGAATGGCCCTACAGCAGGCTAGAATGACCCTACAGCAGGCTAGAATGACCCTACAGCAGGCTGGAATGACCCCACAGCAGGCTGGAATGACCCCACAGCAGGTTGGAATGACCCCACAGCAGGCTGGAATGACCCCACAGCAGGTTGGAATGACCCCACAGCAGGTTGGAATGACCCTACAGCAGGCTGGAATGACCCTACAGCAGGCTGCAATGACCCTACAGCAGGCTGGAATGTCTCTCGTCTTTCACAACTTGTGTGTAGGGTCTCTGTTCAGAGTCAGGAAAGCTATTGTACATTCACAACAGGTGAGAATAGCCTCATGGTTGAGAAGCCCCTCTGTTTTTGTGTGTCCAGACCTATAGTTCACCCCCTGTGTTGGTCTCTAACAGGTCAGAGTGGTCTGGGGAAGTCGACCCTGATGAACACCCTGTTCAAGTCTAAGGTCAGCAGGAAGTCTGTGGTGTCCACCCCCGAGGAGAGGATCCCCAAGACCATCGAGATCAAGTCCATCAGTCACGGTAACACACACACACACACACACATACATACGGATCTGTGGTAATCAGTACACATTTAACAATGTAATACATGTCATGGATTTCTCCTGTGTCTCTCTGTCTAGACATTGAAGAGAAGGGCGTGAGGATGAAACTAACGGTAATCGACACTCCCGGCTTTGGGGACCACATCAACAACGAGAACTGGTGAGTTGTAGTTTTTTTTTGTTATCCCTACCACAGAGTGAATGACTGGGTCGTCGCCTGTCTGTGAACTCCATTTCCCATGTGCCCCCTCCCCCCCCCCAACAGCTGGCAGCCAATCATGAAGTTCATCAATGACCAGTATGAGCAGTACCTGCAGGAGGAGATCAACATCAACAGGAAGAAGAGGATCCCAGACTCACGGGTTCACTGCTGCATGTACTTCATACCACCTACTGGACACTGGTGAGTTATGGACACTCACACACACTCTCTCTCGCTCTCTCTCTCTCACACACACACACACACAAACACACACACACACACTCTGCTTGTCTGGGACTTCACCACTTCCTCTAGACTGCCCCCCTTTTCTTTCGACCACTTGTAGACGTCATCTTGTCCACCGAGACTCAGAGGTATCGCTTTGGGAATCAGGTTTCACAAAGACTCAGATGCTATAGTACCCAATCGTATAGACTGTGAAAGCAAACAATGAGTGCCAGGGAGACTAAGACCATGTATGTACGACAAAGCGTTTAGGATACGTTTGTATATTTGACCAGGAACCGCGACCGTGGCAAATTTTAGAGAATTACTTCATATTAACTAACTGAAATATAAACATCAAAATCCTAGACATTCATGCAAAGTTAAAAGCATTTTATTCTAATCGGCGGGGAAATCGTCTCAGCGCATGTAAAGATTCTGTCAAGGTCCTGCAGTCTTTTAGACGTGTATGCATTACTAACAGAATAGTTTTAAACACCCAGGTGGTGGCTGTTTGTCCACTAGTTATTCTCTGGAGTGTATTGAGTGTGTGTATCCCACTGTTTGACACACTCCCTCACCTCCTCCTTATGACACCACAGCTGCATTTTGTGTGTGTGTGTGTGTGTGTGTGTGTGTGTGTGTGTGTGTGTGTGTGTGTGTGTGTGTGTGTGTGTGTGTGTGTGTGTGTGTGTGTGTGTGTGTGTGTGTGTGTGTGTGTGTGTGTGTGCCTATGTGGCAGCTCTACAGTCAGTGCATTGTCCAGACACTCTTTCGCAAAGCACGAGCCAAGGCTTTTTCCCTCGTTCTCTCTCTCGTCCCAAAAGCTAAAATGCCTCTCTTCCCCTGCCAATCCCCTCCCTCTCTCACCCCCTTGACCTCGAGTGCCCCCTAATCCCCCCCCCTCCCCCCGAAACAGGCTCTCTTGGAAACTTCCAAGCACCTGTCCCCTCTAGGGACCTCTTAATCAGGCCTGGAAACGGGGGGAGCAGTAAGTAGGATCTTCTTTACTGCCACCAGGAGACTTCAGAGCAGGAGCATAAAGAGGAGTCCTACCCCTCCACTCCCCACCACTCACTGTGGGGCTACAACCTGGCACTGGGCTAGAGAACACAAGCAACAGGCATAGGGATGCATTAAACACACACACACACACACACACACACACACACACACACACACACACACACACACACACACACACACACACTGTCAGCAAAAGCAGATGGGATGACAGGAGCTGGGGGAAGAGACACTAATAATGTGTTGAGTAGCCAATGCGCCTCTACAGGACAATCTAAGGATGTAACCCTGGTGTTCTTACAGCACTATAGATCTGACTGTGGGTTGAACCTGGCTCTGTGGGTTGAACCTGGCCCTGTGGGTTGAACCTGGCCCTGTGGGTTGAACCTGGCTCTGTGGGTTGAACCTGGGTTGAACCTGGCTCTGTGGGTTGAACCTGGCTCTGTGGGTTGAACCTGGCCCTGTGGGTTGAACCTGGGTTGAACCTGGCTCTGTGGGTTGAACCTGGCCCTGTGGGTTGAACCTGGCCCTGTGGGTTGAACCTGGCCCTGTGGGTTGAACCTGGCTCTGTGGGTTGAACCTGGGTTGAACCTGGCTCTGTGGGTTGAACCTGGCCCTGTGGGTTGAACCTGGCCCTTTGGGTTGAACCTGGCCCTTTGGGTTGAACCTGGCTCTGTGGGTTGAACCTGGCCCTTTGGGTTGAACCTGGCTCAGGGTCTAGACTCAAAGGTTCTGGAACTATTCTCCCAACTCCTGTTCTTCTCTCCTCTTCATTGCTCTCACAGATGACTTCTCCTCTATGGTTGAGGTCTGCAACAAGGGCCTGGAACCAATTACTAACACACCATGCCAAGGCCATGGCTGCGTAACAAATGACCCCCTGTTACCTATTTAGTCCACTACTATTAACCAGGGCCCCTATGTCTCTGGTCAAAAGTAGGGAACTACATAGGGAATAGGATGCCATCTGGGAATGAGCCCATGTGTCTAGCACAGCTCCATGCTTTGGTGCCATTATGTCCGTAATGGACACTACGCTGAATATTCAGCAATACTGGCATCCCATATCACCAAATAATAGCAGAGACATCAAGTTTTATAGCCCAATGGTTGTGGCTCTTTTTATTGTCAAACTTCAATTTGGAGGTATTAGGCCTTGGGTTAGTAGGAGTACTTTAAGTGTCAGCAATTTGCTTCAAGGTCTCTTTTAGTAGCTCGACCGGTTTTCCATCGACGTAGGATGCGTCCCAAATGGCACCCTACGCTCTGTGGGCTATGGCCAAAAGTAGTGCTCTATATAGGGAATAAGATGCCATTTTGGTCGCACCTGTAGCCAATGGAAGTGCATAGCAGCCGTTGACTGAATGGTTGACCGCACTCCTTCCCTCTAGGCTGTCCTCGTGTTACCTCACGAAGGATGCTACCCTTGAGAACTACCAGGGTAACCCACGGTTACGCCAGGCAATGTTGCACTTGGAGTCTCTTGACCCGTGAGGTGGTTTTAAAGACATCAGAGAAAGAGGAGGGAAGAGAGGAGTCTACGGTGCGGTCACCCCCCTTCCTCTACATGGTTGCTTCCATTTTGACCACAGAACAGCTTTCGGAGGGTTAGCAGTGACAGCTCAGCCCTCCCTCTGCAGACACAGCTACCAAGTTGACTGTTTCCCTTTTTGAAGTGGAGGATTTGAGCATATGGCGTCTCTCTGTGTGCATAAATATGTACAGTACATATGTTTAGTGTGTAGGAGTGCATTTTGTGTGTTGACATTTTTATTAATAATTTCCCTTTTAAGTGAAGAACTGGAGTTTAGCTACATTGTGTGTGCACATTGTGCATGTGCATGTCTATCTGTGGTATGTGTGTGTGTTGACCGATATGTGATGCACATGTGCATGTCTATCTGTGGTGTGTGTGTGTTGACCGATATGTGATGCACATGTGCATGTATATCTGTGGTAGGTGCGTGTGTGTTGACCGATATGTGATTCACATGTGCTGTGCGTCAATTTGAACCTCGGTCTCATCTATTTGTTCCGGAGCGTGTGAACATTTTCATAGTCGAACATCTACCGTATGTATTTACAGACCTGTGTACAGTGTACCGTAGGCCTACATACCACTGATGCACATGAAACACGTGTGTGTCTGACTTACAGTCCACAAAGCGGAGGTCACGATTCCTGAGGGGACAGGAGATCAAATTATAGGCGGAGCCAAGGAGAGCTGCAGCAGGGGATCATTGACCTATGGGGGGGATCTCTCTCATACTCTCCCTTTTTCTTTTTCTTTCCCTTTACCATGAAGTGGTGTTGACTGTCTGTCTCTGTCTGTCTCTGTCGCTCCTCGCTCTCTCTCTTACCGTGTCACGTGGGTCTCTCTCGGACACCCTTGGAAGGTAGTATGACGTATATTGACATGTGTTGTGTTCTGTTCCTGCACCGTTCAGTGTGCATGTCTCTCCAGAGAGTATTGTTCCCAACGATACGTCTTCAAATGAACAACATCAAAAAGGGCTGTTTTTAGATATTCATATTTTCAATGTTGAATAAATGAATGTGAAAATGTGCATTTCAGAATCTAGACACACGGAACAACCAGAGGCCCTGCCAGGCTAGCTATAGCCTGAACATTCTCCTCTGATAGAGAACAGATAGGAGAGTGTGTACGGGATAGAAAGAGATGAGATGGGGAAGGGAGAAGGTTTATAGGAGGACAGAAGAGTAGAGAAGCTCTAAGACTTGACAATTTGGGAGTAGGATGTACAAGCTTTGTGTGAGTGGTCAATTGAGGACAATATCTCTCATCACATGATGCTCAATATAGATATGTATTCAATTGCATTATCCAACGCCTCCTAAAACTGCCATCCATGACAAATCTTGAGAGGACCATTATCTGTTTGCAGGCTTATATCAGTTTTAGTTCTTAACCATTTTGTGTTTAACCTTGGAAAGAGGTTGTGATTCGTCTTCTAAATTTAAGAATTAGGATTATACTGGCACACTGCTGCACAATCACATTGTCATCGATCAGAAAATAATAGACAATGGACCATCGTTGCCCCCTAGTGGTATATCTGTCTCATAACATCCATGACTGAAAAGTCTTCAGCGTATGTGACATTCATTGCCTCACAACTGCTTTATCATACGTCTCAAAAGAAATGTCCTTTGTGATTGAATAAACGTTTTGGACATGTTTTCAATTATACCACAGTGCTGCATTACAATATAACCTACCAAGCTAAGCTACAGGACTGTTTTGCTAGCACAGACTGGAATATTCTCCGGGATTCTTCTGATGTCATTGAGGAGTACACCACATCAGTCAATAAGTGCATTGATGACATTGTTCCCACAGTGACTGTACGTACATACCCCAACCAGAAGCCATGGATTACAGGCAACATCTGCACTGCGCTAAAGGGTAGAGCTGCCGCTTTCAAGGATCAGGACTGTAACCCGGAAGCTTATAAGAGATCCTGCTATGCCCTACAACGAACCATCAAACAGGCAAAGCATCAATACAGGACTAAGGTTGAATCGTACTACCCCGGCTCCGGCGCTCGTCGGATGTTGCAGGGCTTGCAAACGATTACAGACTACAAAGGGAAGCACAGCCGCAAGCTGCCCAGTGACACGAGCCTACCAGACGAGCTAAATTACTTCTATGCTCGCTTCGAGGCAAGTAACATGAGAGCATCAGTGATCACACTCTCTGTAGCCGATGTGAGTAAGACCTTTAAACAGGTCAACATTCACAAGGCCGCAGGGCCAGACGGATTACCAGGACGTGTACGCCGAGCATGCGCTGACCAACTGGCAAGTGTCTTTACTGACATTTTCAACCTGTCCCTGACAGAGTCTGTAATACCAACATGTTTCAAGCAGACCGCCATAGTCTCTGTGCCCAAGAACACTAAGGTATCCTGCCTAAATGACTACCGACCCGTAGCACTCACGTCTGTAGCCATGAAGTGCTTTGAAAGGCTGGTCATGGCTCACATCAATGCCATTATCCAAGAAACCCTAGACCCACACCCCAATTTGCATACTGCCCCAACAGATCCACAGATGATGTACTCTCTATTGCACTCCACACTGCTCTTTCACACCTGGACAAAAGGAACACCTATGTGAGAATGCTATTCATTGGCTACAGCTCAGCGTTCAACACCATAGTACCCTCAAAGCTCATCACTAAACTAAGGATCCTGGGACTAAACACCTCCATCTGCAACTGGATCCTGGACCTCCTGACAGGCTGCCCCCAGGTGGTAAGGGTAGGTAATCCGCCATGCTGATCCTCAACACGGGTGCCCCTCATGGGTGCGTGCTCAGTTCCCTCCTGTACTCCCTGTTCACTCATGACTGCATGGCCAGCCACGACTCCAACACCATCATCAAGTTTGCCGATGACACAACAGTGGTAGGCCTGATCACCAAAAACGATGAGACAGCCTATAGGGAGGAGGTCAGAGACCTGGACGTGTGGTGCCAGGACAACAACCTCTCCCTCAACGTGATCAAGACAAAGGAGATGATTGTGGACTACAAGAAAAGGAGGACCGAGCACGCCCCCATTCTCATCGACGGGGCTGCAGGTTGAGAACTTCAAGTTCCTTGGTGTCCACATCACAAACAAACTATCATGGTCCAAACACACCAAGACAGTTGTGAAGAGGGCATGACAAAGCCTATTCCCCCTCAGGAGACTGAAAAGATTTGGCATGTGTCCTCAGATTCTCAAAAGATTCTACAGCTGCACCATCAAGAGCATCCTGACTGGTTGCATCGCTGCCTGGTATGGCAACCGCTCGGCCTCGGAACGCAAGGCACTACAGAGGGTAGTGCGTGGGGACAAGCTTCCCGCCATCCAGGACATCTATACCAGGCGGTGTCAGAGGAAGGCCCTACAAATTATCAAAGACGCCAGCCACCCTAGTCATAGACTATTCTCTCTGCTACCGCACGGCAAGAGGTACCGGTCCAAAACGCTTCTTAACAGCTTCTACCCCCAAGCCATAAGACTCCTGAACAGCTAATTAAAGGGTTACCCAGACCCCTCTTTTACGCTGCTGCTACTCTCTGTTTATTATCAATGCATGGTCACTTTAACTCTACCTACATATACATACTACCTCAATTACCTCGACTAACCGGTGCCCCCGCACATTGACACTGTACTGGTACCCCTTGTATATAGCCTCGCTATTGTTATTTTACTGCTGCTGTTTAATTATTTTCAAATTCTGTACTTATCTATTTTTTACTTAACACATTTTTCTTCTTAACTTCTTAAAGCATTGTTGGTTAAGGGCTTGTAAGTAAGCATTTCACTGTAAGGTCTACACCTGTTGTATTCTACACGTGGCAAATAACATTTGATTCAATCAGAAAATATCTCCTTTTCTCTGGAAGTTATCTTATTAACATCTTTCTCTCTCCTTCTCCCCCCTCCCCTCTCTCTCTCTCCCTCCATGTTGTCTCTCTCCAGTCTGAGGCCCCTGGATGTGGAGTTTATGAGTCGTCTGAGTAAAGTGGTCAACATAGTCCCTGTCATCGCTAAGGCAGACACACTCACCCTGGAGGAGAGGGACTTCTTCAAGCAGACGGTAAGTTGTGTGCACGCATGTGTGTGTGTGTGTGATGTGTATACATGCACGTGTGTGTACACAAAAAGCCTATGACGTTGATCTGTAGATTTGCTTTTAAACTAGTCCCTTTTGCACTACAACAACCTGACCTGGGCCTTTACAGCAGGGTAAAAACAGGGTAACGAGAGGGTAAGATCACACACAGGCCGGTATGAAGCCATGCCAGGCATTACAAACAGCAGCCATCTGGATAAACTACTGTACTCTGCCCAGTCTGGGGAGTAGCGGTATGAAACCCTGGAAAACTTAACGGATGTTTTTAGCCAGAAAGGAGCATTTTAAGAAGTGATTTATTTACATTATTGCAGCTTTCTGTAAACCTCCGAGGCAGCTGACGTCTGCACAGATGCCAGTTTACTGTAGCAGGCTAGTCTCTTATTAGCAATAAGCTAATGGGTACAGGAGATGGAGAGACCACACAGGACCTCAGATGAGGAGTTCCCCTCCAGAGTTTAGAGTAAGGAGAGAGGATGTCTAGTAGCTGCTCGGTAGAGGCTGTCTGGTAGCTGCTCGGTAGAGGCTGTCTGGTAGCTACTCGGTAGAGGCTGCTCGGTAGAGGATGTCTGGTAGCTGCTCGGTAGAGGCTGTCTGGTAGCTGCTCGGTAGAGGCTGTCTGGTAGCTGCTCGGTAGAGGCTGTCTGGTAGCTGCTCGGTAGAGGCTGCTCGGTAGAGGCTGTCTGGTAGCTGCTCGGTAGAGGCTGTCTGGTAGCTGCTCGGTAGAGGCTGTCTGGTAGCTGCTCAGTAGAGGCTGTCTGGTAGCTGCTCGGCAGAGGCTGTCTGGTAGCTGCTCGGCAGAGGCTGTCTGGTAGCTGCTCGGCAGAGGCTGTCTGGTAGCTGCTCGGCAGAGGTTGTCTGGTAGCTGCTCGGCAGAGGCTGTCTGGTAGCTGCTCGGCAGAGGCTGTCTAGTGGAGGTCCGTCAGTAGCCACTCCTCCATGAAAGAAAGCGCAGCCCTTTCTGTTGATGACTCATGTCTATGGTATAGAGGCCATCTCTGCTGATTTAGAATTCAATGGAATTCTCTGTTGCTGCTTTCTCTTCCTGCTGTCTCTTGAAAGTTGCACCATACCAGGCCTCTGCACCCCCCTCTGTTCCAGTGTGTGTTTGGTGGTCAGCCTGGCAGAAGAAAAGAACATGCGCGCGCACGCACACACACTCGAGGGACGCTAGTCTCCCCCTCTCTGGCATCCAGAGACAGAACTTTATTAATTCTGGAGGAGGAAACACGCTGGGCGACTTGGCTACCGTTTTCCCCGACAATGGCCAATGAGAACAAGAGCAGGCGAGATGGAAGCTCTGGGGCTTGTAACCAGCTTGTTTTGGTTGGCTGCATGGACTGGGCAATGTACAACCCTGGGATTGTGATCTTAACGTTTTTTTGACGTTTCTTCCTTGTTCTCTGTTCACTGCAGCAGTTGACATGCAAAGGGAACCAGAGAGCTGTTTTATTGTTTTACCCTCTGTGTCCACAGTTCGTTGCGGGCGTGCGAGCGCGTGTTCTGGTCACGTTCCCTTGACTGTTGTAGGCTTATAATATAGGCCTAAGACTGAGAAAGTTACACGTTTAAACTTTCCGTTCATCGTCGACCAAGTGGAAACTGTCAAAGTAGTAATTGTGAGCGGAACGGTCATTCATTTAATGGCCATCACCACTGGCAGGAGAAGCCTGTCATTCTCACTCTATCTCTTGTCTGTGTTCCAGTCATTATAAAGACATAGAAGAAAGGCGGCCATTTTGTAAACCTGAGTGTCTGGCTGTATATTTGTGTAATAGTGGTTAACCTCCACATTAACTCTCCATGTTAAGGAACATTAAAGATAATTTAACGTCAACACCAGCCTTAGCAGTGTTTACGGTGGACTCGGAGTGAGCTACTCTAGAATTGAGGTCAGTCATTTCCTATTCTGTTATATTTTCAGTCACTTTGACCTGATACTGGTCTAACAATCTGGCTATCTGCATGAATAATTTATATTTTTATTGTTGGCAGTTAGCTAGTGAAAGTTGAGTTGGAAGAATGAGTAGGCTTATTTACTGTCGGTGGATTCTGACGTGATACAAGTCTCAGCTTCCCTTCCCCCGGGCTTTCCCCTGGTGGTGAGTGAAAGGCTTTGGTGTGTGATGTACTGGGCAGGACACACACTCCTCCACCTCCAGGACTACCAGGATGACTTGGTAGATGACATGAGGTGGAAGCGGCCATTGTTTTGCCCCGACTGCTGTTCTACAGTACATTGGTGTAACACTGCAACATGGTGTCAGATTGTGACGTGTTTTATGTTTGTGCAGATCAGGGAAGGACTGCGAGCCAACGGGATCGATGTCTACCCTCAGGAAGAGTTTGACGAGGATTCTGATGACAGGATGATCAATGATAAGATCAGGGTGGGTTTACAGTGTGTAAACGCATGCAGAATCACACACACACACCCCACTGGCGCATGGATTCATTACAAAGCATTGTTGGTCTTAATGTGTGTGTGTGTGTGTGTGTGTGTGTGTGTGTGTGTGTGTGTGTGTGTGTGTGTGTGTGTGTGTGTGTGTGTGTGTGTGTGTGTGTGTGTGTGTGTGTGTGTGTGTGTGTGTGTGTGTGTGTGTGTGTGTGTGTGTGTGTGTCATCAGGAAATGATCCCATTTGCTGTGGTGGGGAGCGACCAGGAGTACCAGGTCAATGGAAAGAGGCTTCTGGGCAGAAAAACAAAGTGGGGAACCATAGAAGGTCATTCAACACACATTCAACACACACACAACCATTACTATCCCTGTCAAACTAATCATGTCAAATGGGTTGCACAGTGGAGAAACCATGAATACGTATGTTACTGCTGCCAGTACATGTTTAAATCCCAGCCAAATGATTGAGTCTTTTGTGACTATGAGCGAGTGTCTCATATCCACGTTTCTCTGGTCTGTGACTAAAGACATTTCTGAGTCACAGACCCAAGGAGGATTTACTGAGCCATCTTTATCCATAACACAGTGGGGGAAAAGGAGAGAGAGAGAGAGTCACAGCTCCTTTTTTCACTGGCGGACCGACTGTTTCCTTCCCAGATTGCACCTGGCCCCTCCAGGGCCCCTCTTGGCCCTTGGTGAATGCTCCTTTCATCACTCCACACTTGTATAGAACAACTATATTATTCTGGACCTCTATTCCTGTTAGGTCTGTTCAAAGAACCAACCAACCAGAGCTTAGCATCCATAGCTTTCTAGTGTTCTGGTACTTAGTTCCTGTTCTGGAACTGTCAAGGTCTTCTTTAAACACCCATGGACTGTAATTGAACTCTAAGACAAAGGTGTGTTTAGGAGCACGGGTGTGATAAGAGTGAGTAATGTGGTTGTCCTCTGGCTGAGGGAACAATGACTCTAACCCAACCAGGCAGTCAGTGTGCTCAGGCGGAAGGAAGGAGGGAGGGAGGGAAGGAGGGAGTAAGGGAGGAAAGGATGAAGAGGGAGGGAGCAATCGGAGAGGAAGCTGCTGGGCACGTCTGCACCGATATCATAAATTAGGCCACAAGAGGAGGGAGGCCTGTGGGCCCAGGATTCTCATAGCCAGGATCTCGTTCTCCTCCTCTTTCTCCTCGTTCTCCTCCTCTTTCTCCTCGTTCTCCTCCTCTCTCCTCCTTTCTTTCTTTCTCTCTCTCGCTGATTCTCTTACTCATTCTCACTTTTTCTCCCTCTCTCCTCTTTCTTTCTGTCGTCTCTTACGTTCTCTTTTTCCTCTACCACTGCCCCAATCTCATTCTCTCTTTCTCATTATCGACCGTTCTTCCTCCCCCTCCTTCTCGTTCCATAAGTCAGAGAGGGCTGGTGCCAATACAGCTACATATCCAACGTGTCTGTCTCTGTGTGTTCTGGTGTTAATCCCCTGTTTGCAATGGGTGGAGGAAAGTGTTACCCAGAGAAACATTTAAAACCAGCCTGGTTTTAAATTAAGGGAGACCCACAACCACGTTAATCAGTACACCCCACCCACAGACTGTGGTGGTTACACAGCAGCACCCTCTTCTCCCCCCTCCTCTCCCCCGCCCCTCCCTAAGAGGGATGAAATGGAATTTAATTTCCTGTGCTGCGATTTCACATAAATAGCGCTCCTTTTTCATTTTGTGGGCTTGACATAACCGATCATTCAAACATAGAGAGTTTGTTAAACTGTCTGACTTGCCAAGGGGTGCTGAGATGTATTAAATTACTTCTAGTGGAAAGTGTAATCTTGATTTAAGATAATTGCTGCAGATGTAACGTGAAATGGGCTTCCTTGACCGGTCTTTGGCACAACACTCCCATCTTGTGGCAGAGTGTAGAATAGCACATGGCATTTAACTTGTTACGCACACCCTGATACACAAAATATATGCTACGTGGCTATTGTATTGAATATTATTTGAGTAACTGTAAACAGAAAACACTTGCTGTTTATCCCATTGAATGCCATTTCATTTTCTTTACTCTCTTTTTGCAGTTGAGAATATTGCGCACTGTGAGTTTGCCTACCTGCGAGACCTTCTCATCAGGTGAATATTAACTGGGTTTTAAGTGATGGTGATACTGTGTTTGACCAGTGTTTTTGATGACGCTTGATGTTTCTCTGGGTTACATTTCTCACTAAATCTTCATCTTTGTTTCCTCTCTGTCAGGACCCACATGCAGAACATCAAGGACATCACCAGTAGCATCCACTACGAGGTGTACCGCGTCCGCAGGCTGAACGAGACCAACGCCCAGCCCAATGGCCAGCCACCCAACACACTGGTCAACCCACAGCAGGCCAACGGGGTGGCAGCACAGCACCAAGTTCTGACCCATGAGATGTAGACGTCTGACCATCTGCACACACACACACACACATACATACATACATACATACATACGCACGCACGCACGCACGCACGCACGCACGCACGCACGCACGCACGCACGCACGCACGCACGCACACACACACACACACACACACACACACACACACATATATATATTTAGTGGCTGGCAACTGTGACACACCACATGCAAACACACCACGTGACACACATTTGACACACACACACACACACCCACCCATCCTAACTGGCTGATACGGACTGTACACACTCCAAAGAGGATTCCAATATCAAGTGTATAACCATTTTTACATGATCAACTGCCAAAACAGACTTTCTGTTAGCTGGAAGTTCTAGTGTAGGTAGTTGTAGGTCAGAGCTGTTGGATAAACAGTACAAGATGTCCCCTAGGGAGATGGGATGCCACAGCATTCTAACATACAGAAGTGTACAGACCAGCTATCTAAGTGTAGCAGATCAATTAGCTAAACTAGAAATAACTGGCCGAAATGGCCTGGTCTACGTTTGGGTTGTGCTGTATAGTGTTGTCTAGATATTGGAGATATTAGGAGGTAGGGTTTAGGTTCTTTGTATATTTTTGGACACATCTGCACTGCCCCGAAAAGCAGCAATGCAGTGTGGAGCAGCTTTGAAATCCCTTTGTCTTTTTCCAATGTGTTTTCATATGTTTAAGACCTCTTGCCAAACCATCCTGTCTATACCAATATGCCGATGTCATATGTTGTTAAACGTATCATGTTAATGCATCAAGTGCATTTTACATTTACTGTTGTGTTATAACATTATTCTATTGTTTATTGTCTGGATGGCGGGGATGCAGGGAACAGACATCCATCCCTATGCTCTCTCAGACCTTTCTCTAAACCAAATAAATGTCCTTTCTGTTTTAAAGAGAAGCAAATATATAGAATTGATTTATAAATAGGTATTTAAGCTTGTTATGTATTCACTTTTTAATTGAGTTTGATATTCATATAGCTTACTCCCAGTCGGCCTACACACTCCCGTTGTTCTCAGAGAGTAGTTGTATCAGAGAGGATGGACAATCTACAGAGATCCTCTTTGGTTGTATCTCCTTGCCATCATGCATTGTCTCCCCTTTATTTATAGGGAATTGTATGAATCTAGATTTATATTCTGTCTTTTTGGACATGATACAGAATAGGACTACAGGTAGGTTGAAAACGTTACCTATATACACAGCTTGAAATAATATTTAGTTCCCCTGACAGTTTTGCATTCCGGGTGTCGTCAATCTATAACTCCCTTATCTTCCCTACTATTCATCACTCAGCTAAAAACTCATAGACAGAGGTCAAAACCGAGAGTACTCTTCATTCAGCAATGTAGCTCGCATAACATAAATGACAAAAGTAAATACAATGTTTATTGCTGTATAGTTATTGTGTAATTTGTTATAGTATGATGAGAGTATGGTTTATCTTTGATATGCTGTCAAAGAAATAAAGATTGATATTTTTATTGTTTACAATTGTCTTGATTGCCAATTAATTTCACCTGTGGAGGTGACTCCTCTCTTAACCAATCACAAAAGCCCCTTTGCGCAAGTGCAATTTGGCAAGTCTGAAACCGTGCGAAAAAGAAGGGTACCCCTTTATGTAGTTTGCCATCAAAGTTTGGGTTTTAGTGTCGTAACAAAGTGTCTTTGCAAAGTCATAATGGGGAAGACCAAGCTACAAGTTATTTTTAACAATCTGTGGGTGAATTGAGGTAAACACAATGTGTATTGGAGTTAGTTTTTTACATCAAATTAGGGTCATTAGCGTGAGCTAAGTTTAGAATGTGTTGTAGTCATATTTTCACGGGTCCGTTTTAATCAGGTGATTGGATCTTTTAAATGCCAATGTTTTCCATGTCTACAAGCTCATGGCCAAGGGCCCATAGACCAGCGTTTCCGAAACTTGGTCCTTGGGACCCCATATGGGTGAACTTTTTGTTTTTTTGCCCTAGCACTACACAGCTGATTCAAATAATGAATTCGTCGTCAAACTTTGATTATTTTAATCAGCTGTGTTGTGCTGGGGCATAAACCAAAACGTGTACCCCTTGGAGTCCCCAGGACCGAGTTTGGGAAATGTTGCCATAGACAGTTGAATGTTCAGGGCTGGGAATACAGTATTGTGTGCATGTGTGAAGTGTGTTCTTGGAGAACACAGATGTCACATAACCCAGCAGATGGCACAGGGGGAGCTGACTGGCGCTGTCGTGGTATCCGGGGCTATAGATTGAACTTTAATATCATCATTAGTGCCTATTTGTATCCTGTCTCTCAGTTTTCAGCGAGGCTGCCTGCACAGTAGGGCAGGGGTTCTCAAACCTCTCCCCGGGGACCCCCAGCCGTTCCATGTATTTGAACTATTCCAAAGCTAGAACTCCTGATTCAACTTGTTGACTGTTCATCAAGCCCTTGACTTGTAGGTGAGTCCGGTGAGTTAGTTCAGGGCTACAACAAAATGGTGAAACGTCTGGGGGTCCCCGAGGAGAGGTTTGAGAACCCCTGCAGTAGGGGACCTTGCTCCACCTCCTAGTGCCACACACAGAGTCAGGTGTGTGCACGCACACTCACAACACACATTGTAGTCAGTTACACATACACACACTCCACTTTACAGCTTCCCATCATTGTTCACCAAATGTTCTTCTGGGGAAGAACAGTCTGAATCCAAACAAAATGAATGGCTATTGTAAGGCGTGACGAGTTGAATATATATCTTCAGATTTATGCGACGCTAGGGAGCGGATGTGTTTTGTAAGCTGCTCTGTGTGATTTACTGTTCTCTGCAGGTTGTTGGCTCTGTTTGATCCCTCGGGGATCTGGAATCTTCCATTTTAACAGGTTAAAGGGGGGGGGGGGGGGGTCTGAGTCATTTCATTCAATGTTTTGTGTTGGAGTATGAGTGTTTAGTCCTGTGGCTACAGTTGGACTCTTGTTAGACATGGTTGTGGGTGAGTGGCATTTAATATGCACGTAGACACACACACACACTCCAGTTTGTTCTTTGAGTACTAGCATGGAACCCTTACCCCGAGTGCTCCTGAGATTGGTACACACTACACATTGTGGCGTGCATCCTTCAGTAGATGAAAGAAAGCTGTCAGGCAGAGATATGGTGGAGTAATGATGCCCATACTGTAACAAGCTCTAGCAGACTCTCGTTAAGAGAACATCAACAGCTCAAAAGGGCCAATTAAAAGCCACCACCAAATCTGTGCCCTTCACACACACATGATAAGGGCTCTTAGAACATCGCCTTTTTAAAATGTTGCATGCACTTCTTGTGTGGGTGTGTGGGCGCCTGCGTATGTGTATGACCAGGATCATCAACTGGATTCAGCCGCGGGCCAATTATACTTTTTTTGAGTGGATGGTCAGGGGGCTGGAACATTATTACAAATCATTTGTAGACTGCAAATTGACTCCAAAAAGCCCAAACGGATATAATATTTGACTAAAACATCATTTCAAACCTTGCTTACATTTGTATACGATTGCATATATCTATTTTATTATGCGTGGGAATACTTCGTAACACATTTCCTGAATTAAAATCACTTGGAGCTGATTTGCTGGTGTTTTTAGTCTTATGTCCAATAACAAACTTGGGAGGCCAAATAAAATCCCCCAGTTGGGGCTACCTGGTTGTAGTATGAGTTAAGTGTGTCCCAGTGGAGAGCCCCAGGCTAGGGAACGGCTAGGGAACGGCTAGGGAATGGATAGGGAACGGCTAGGGAACGACTAGGGAACGGCTAGGGAACGACTAGGGAACGGCTAGGGAACGGCTATGGAACGGCTAGGGAACGACTAGGGAACGGCTAGGGAACGGCTAGGGAACGGCTAGGGATCGGCTATACATCTGAGTAGCTATTTGTTATTGCTATTTTGTTGTTACTATTTAATTTTGTATTTAGTTAATTTTTCTTTTTAACTCTGCGTCGTTGAGAAGGGGGTCATAAGTAAGCATTTCACGGTAAAGTCTACACTGTTGTATTCAGAGCACGTGACATATCCAATTTGAAGAAGTAGGGTTTCAAACGTTTTCGGAAGATGGGCAGGGACTCTGCTTTCCTGATGTTAGGTTGAAGCTTGTTACACCATTGGGGTGCCAGGACAGAGAAGATCTTGGACTGGGCTGAGCGGGAGGTGCCCTCTAGAGGTGGGAGGGCCAAGAGACCAGAGGTGGCAGAACGGAGTCCTCCGTTTGGGGTGTAGGGTTTGAGCATAGCCTGAAAGTAGGGAGGGGCAGTTCCCCTTGCTGTTCCGTAGGCAATTACCAGTGGATGCAAGCTTCGACTGGAAACCAGTGGAGTGTGTGGAGGAGCAGGGTGACAATGGAGAACTTGGGAAGGTTGAACACAAGGTGGGCTACGGCGTTCTGGCGTTAAGTTGCAGGGGTTTTATGGCACAAGCGGAGAGCCCAGCCAACAGAGTTTCAGTAGTCCAGATAGAAAATGACAAGTGCCTGGATTAGGACCTGCGCCGCTTCCTGTGTGAGGTAAGATCGTACTCTATGGATGTTGTAGAGCATGAACCTGCAGGAACGAGTCCCTGCTTTGATGTTTGCAGGGAATGACAGATTGTTGTCCATGGTCACGCCAAGGTTCTTTGAAGTCTGGGAGGGAAACCCCATGGCGTCAACTGTGATGGAGAAGTCTTGGAGCGGGCAGGCCTTCCCCGCCGGAGGAAGAGAAGCTCCTTCTTGTTGAGCTTGAGGTGGTGGACCAACTTCCAAGCTGAGATGTCTGCCAGGCACTCAGAGATGCATGTCGCCACCTGTGTGTCAGAAGGGGTGCGAAGGAGAAAAGTTGATAGGTGCAACTGTGAGGATATGATGGAGCTGAGTGATTTGGTGTTTAGAGGAGAGGGTCTAGAACTGAGCCCTGGGGGACACCGGTAGTGAGCACGTGTGGTGCAGCCACAGATCCTCTCCACGTCACCTGGTAGGAGCGACCTGCCAGGTAGGATGCAACCCAAGAGTGTGCAGAGCAGAGCCTGAGCCAGCAGATGGGTCTTGGAGGATGAGAACACACTGAGAAGTGATTGAAGCTACAAAGAGCGTGTTGAAAGACCTTGAGTCTTTCTTCCCAGCTTAGATATCACTGTGTTTTAAGGTTCAAGTTTTAATGTCAGGTGTGTGGAGTTGGTATAAATGTGTGTGCATGTTGTGTGTGATGGAGTGTGAGTGTGTAGAGTCAGTGAAAAAAGAAATTAAATACAAGGGCCAATTTATTCTGTTAGCTATAGCTTGGGGTAGTAGCTGTTTAGGAGCCTGTTGGTGTCAGACTTGATGCACCGGTACCGTTAGCCATGTATTTATGTTTGTGTGGTGATGCTGGTAGAGAAGAGAGAATGTGCACACATGCACGCACACACACACATATAGTGTGCTTGTATAGGAGCCCTGCGGGAGTGTGTTTTGTATACATACTAGATGTCATAGTGGTTCTGAGGAGATCCTAAACCATTACAAACAGTGATTGGGGAATGTTGTTTAAAATAAGGGTGGCATCTCATGCCACCAGGTCAATGAAGACCTATCTGGGCAAGGTCAAAAAGTATTACTTTCTCTCATTGCCGTCATGTCTGAACTAGGAAGATTGTGTGTGTGTGTGTGTGTGTGTGTGTGTGTGTGTGTGTGTGTGTGTGTGTGTGTGTGTGTGTGTGTGTGTGTGTGTGTGCGTGCGTGCGTGCGTGCGTGCGTGCGTGCGTGCGTGCGTGCGTGCGTGCGTGCGTGCGTGCGTGCGTGCGTGCGTGCGTGCGTGCGTGTCCGTCCGTCCGTCCGTCCAAAACTATAGCTAACTAACCCCTGGGTTTGGTGATCACCCCCGAGGAGAGGATCCCCAAGACCATCGAGATCAAGTCCATCAGTCACGGTAACACACACATACGGTGGTGCCCAAAAATACTGACACCCTTGATAAAGACGAGCAAACATTTACGTTATAAAATAAATAATTCTAATACTGAGCTATATTGTATGTTCAAATAATGTGGAAATGATATTGTTTTATACTAGTACAATGGCTCAGAGAAAGAAATTTTGTTTAACAAGTAATACATTTTTTTCTTCAAAAACGTAGGGATCAAAGTGATTGGCACCCCTGTTTTCAATACCTTGTCAATACCTTACCTTGCGATAAATAATGGCACTGAGCTTTTTTCTAAAACATTTTATGAGTTGGAGAACACATTGGGAGTGATCTTATACCATTCCTCCTTACAGATCCTTGATATCCTTCGTCTGTGCCAATGGACTGCCCTCTTTATTCAAACCACAGGTTTTCAATAGGTTTCAAGTCCAGAGACTGAGATGGCCATTTCAAAATGTTGATGTGTGGCCAATTAACCATTTCTTTGTGGATTTTGATGTGTGCTTGGGGTCATAGTCAAGCAGGACGAGCCAGTTGTGGCCAAGTTTCAGCCTCCTGGCAGAGGCAACCAGCTTTTTGGTTAAAATGTCCCGGTACTGGGTAAAGTTCACTATGCTGTTGACCTTAACAAGGGCCCCAGGACCAGTGGAAGCATAATGGCCCAAACATGTAGGTTGATGCATTGCGATGTTTTCATTTATAAAGCCTTTTACAAAAAGTCCCACTGTACCTAACATCATTACTAAACTTTAGACATACGAGTTACAACACCCAGTCTCAGGGATGGATGACTCTGGAAATTCCTTTGCTCTCTACTGAGTTAGGTAAATCAGCTTTTAGTTTTCTTGCACCTTATTTCTGGAACAATCTTCAACATGTTCTTAAATGTGATGTTGTGGTGCCTCTAGGGCAAGTCAGGAAGCTGATTGCGGACAGTATTACTGAATCATGTGTTTGTTTTTTATGACCTGGTTTCCTTCTTGCATTTTGTATTTATATTGATGTTTATTTTCTGTTATTTATGTAATTCAGGGCTCATCTGTAAAAGAAGCCTTGGTCTCAGTATGACTCCCTGATAAAATACAGGTTCAATAAAATTCACCACTATATTTTAAAGTAGGTATGGGATTAATTTCTGCTCATGCATTCTCATTTCGATGCCAAACCCACCACTGTTGTGCATGGCCAAATAGCTCTATTTTCATGTCATCTGACTAAAGCACCTGTTCTACTCAATGCCAATGTTTTGAAAATTCCAGTTTAACTCCATGAAAACTCTGTTTACATTTGTTGGATGAGAGGAAAATATACTGTAGCTCTTTGGCCTATGAACAACAATGGTGAGGGAGTTCTCTTCTTATCCTCTTCTACATGATAAAAGGGCAGGTACTTAAATGTCAAAGACGCACACTGGTTCACTTTCAATTATTTGTTTAGACTTAATCTACATGAGTAGCTTGAAGGACTAATCAGACCGGTCAAGTGGCGAATGAGGGAGCCCTTCCCCCTCATACCAAAGAGCAACTCACCTGCCCTCTTCTCATTCTCACCTCTCTTCCTCACAGAAGAGTTCTACTTGGCTCTCCTCAGCGCGACTTGATACTTTTTCGGCACTGTTCACATGTGCCATTAACCCTGCACTCGGTGGCGTGTAACCTTATCAGCTCATGTCTTTTGTGTTGAGTGACATTTTTGGGTAAGAATTAGCTTCAGTGCCTTTATTCCTTTCTCCTTTTGTAGCTAGCATCACACGGCTAACTGCGGAGACATGGCTAGCTTAGCTGCAAGGCTTAGCTAACCTGGCTAGCTCGCTGCAAGGCTAGCTATCCTACGGCTAGCTTTTCTACTTGGAAGGGTAGAATTACTAGTTTGCTCTCTCGTTTAGTTCGACCCTTCATCGGCATTGACTAGACCGACCATCCTAGCATCACTGCTTATCGGTCGAGAGCCACGCTTTTGTACGTTGCAAGACCAACATAGCACAAAGTTAGCCAAAGGAAGCTAGCGCTAACTAGCTAGGCTACTAACCCTCATGGCAAACGCTAGCTACGTTGACATTGTAAAAGGATTAGCTTTTCCGGCCAGCACTGTCTTAACTAGCTAGGCTACTAGCCCAAGTGGTGAACGCTAGTTACGTTTCACTTTTTTAGATGTTTTTTGGAGCCATAGAACCTGCTAGCTTAGCTGGGCATCGATGGCGGATGAGATATTCGCTCAATGATGTCAGCAAACGGGCAGCATATTGAGTGGTCTGAACCCATGGGGGGTGGCATCAGAGAGGGACTGGTATGACAGGAGTAAACTCTCCTCTAGCACCGTCCCAGGAAAACAACTCCTCTCAGCCTGCATGGCTGAAGCCAAACGCAATTTTGAAAACCTTTGACTGTCAATGTCCAAACCAGACTTTTTGCCAAAATGAATGTCAAGGACAAGCGGTTGAGCGGTTGAGCGGTCACTGGCCAACCACTTCAACCCCAGTACCTCATCAAAGATGGACACTTCTCTCCCTGTTAAGACGAACAGCTTCTCCCCATCTATCTAGCAAAATGTGTAAGTGTCTGCTGCACATTATTTACGGGCGTTGAACATTACGTCCCTACTACTGGCTTACCAGGCCAATTTGATGCTGGAGATGCATAATCTCCAATCGATTGGCAAGCTTAACCCAAACCTTTGGGAAGAGATGTGTCGTCACAAACCTCAACCTCCGAGCCTCCAGGGGTGCCATTCAAGCCTGTGGTTGTGCCATGAGCCTTGCATTGGTAAGGAAGAGAGCACTGTGGCTAACAGATAAGGAGAAAGCACATTTCCTTAACGCTGTCGAGATGAAAGGACTGTTTGTACCACCTGTCGCCATCATTCGGCAGAAGTGCAAACTTCCAAAGGAAGCAGGCGAAGCATTTAACTTCTGTAGATCTGGGAATCGTGGTTACCCGGCCAACCCCCTCCAGAAGCCAAGGCTTCGTGCCAGAGAGAGGGAAATTTGCTGGCACCAGAGCTTTCTACGAGAAGCCCCCAGCGACACAGCGGTCTTCGACCCCACAGTTCGGATCCCCTAACAGGGGCTGACAGTGAGGAAATTGTTCCTTCCCTGCAGCCACATCGAGGTCCCGCTCATTTGATTCCCCGAGGGGAATGGGTGCCCAACCTAGGGGTACACGGCAGAGAGGGACAACCAACAGTTCACCCCACTATGGGGGGAGGGGCACATCTGTGTTCCTAAAACCCTTCCCTTTGTGCAGCCACCCATTTAGATGCATTCACTTGTTTTTTTCTCACTAAAAAAGCCTCTGCTGTATCAAGACAGACACAGGTTGAAAATACAATTACAGTTTTTTACGATTCCTTACACACTAAAATTTAACTTTTCCCACAATTAGCAAAACCTTACACTCAAGGAGCAAAACACAAGGCTAGATTTGCACAACTCTAAGCACATTGTCAGCTTCACACTATTTGCAAAACATTACACACAGTGATTTGCAAAAAACTAAACACACTTGTATACATCAGACACAGAAGTATATCATGATGTCACTTCCTTGCAATTCCAAAGCACTGACTGTCAAATTACCACACCTATGAGCCAATCTGTTAAACACAGCCATCAGTTGCACAAACACATGATTGCTAAATTGTAGACACACCAATCAGGTTTAAGCACTATAAAAATGCAGCAGGTAGGTTCAACCAAAATGGAAGGAGTCAGAAGAAGAGTGAGGGTGATAGGAGGAGTACACAGAGGAGGAGAAGGAGATAGAGGAAGAGGCAGAGCCCGAGCCAGAGGTCGAGGAAGACCTGAGGCAGGAGGAGAACGTGCACAAAGAAGAAGAGGACCAAACTTATCAAATGACATTTGTGCAACACTAGTGGACCATGTTGTGAACCACGGATTGACGCTGAGGGAGGCTGGACTGAGAGTTCAGCCAAATCTTAGCAGATATACAGTGGCATCTGTCATAAGGACTTTTCGACAGGAAAACAGGTAAAAGAAGATCTGTCTACAGTTACAGTAATCAGCCGCTTATTGTATGCACCATATCAGCACTTGTGATACCCCTTCCTGTGACATTGTCCAGTAAGTTACATGTATTATTCTCTACATAGGATTGAGGGTCGGGAACGGGGGTAACATCACCCTTTGCGCTGCCATTTCACAGCATGGGGTTGTCCTCCGTCATGCCAAAATGGGCCCTTACAACACACCTCATATTCTCACATTTTTGGACCGATTGCACCACATCGTCACAGCAGGAAATGAAATGCACCAGATGCAATACACGGTCATCTGGGACAATGTGTCATTCCACCGCTCTGCTTTGGTCCAGAACTGGTTTCAACACCATCCACAGTTGACAGTACTATACCTTCCACCATACTCTCCGTTTCTAAACCCTATCGAAGAGTTTTTCTCTGCATGGCGGTGGAAGGTTTACGATCTCCAGCCCCAGGCTCAGGTACCCCTCATTCAGGCCATGGAGGACGCCTGTGACCAAGTCGACGCCGCAGCTGTGCAAGGATGGATTCGACATTCAAGACGGTTCTTCCCGCGTTGTCTGGCTAATGACAATGTTGCTTGTGATGTTGATGAAATTCTCTGGCCAGATCCAACTAGGCGAAGAGATAATGTATAGTATGTTTACTGTAGTATTTTCTGTACAATATTGTCCGTTTTTTTGTTATTTACTGTAATTGTAACCTGTACTGGATACAGTATTTTACGTTTGTCTGTTTGCTGAGCTAACAGTGTTATGCACACTACTGTAGTAGCATGAAAACTGGGACATGTTTTGTTGTGATTCTCCATGTTGACATGTTGACTGATTTGGGTATATGGAGAGAAATAAATGATATTTTCCTCAGTCTGCAGCGTTGGTCTTGTGTAGTGTTTGTATAGTTGCACTTTCTCTGTGTACTTCATTTACACTACTCTAATCACTGACAATTAGACTTGCTAAAAGTGTTTTAGGTTAGCAACAGCAGTGTGTAACTGGTTCAAAAAGATTGAAGTCATATGAAATGTGTGTGTTTCGTATGGTAACAAAATATTCTTTTTATGAAGTCGTGTATAGTTTTGACAAAAGTGTTCCATTTTGCAAATGATCTGACGTGTTGGGCTACTTTGGTGTAGGGTTGTGCTAATTGTGTGTAGTGTTTTGACAAACCGGGCCCTGTTTTCAAAATTGTGCTTAAACAATTGAAAAAAACTGTAAAAGGAGATTCGATTTGTGCCTCGCACACTCCCTTAAATAAACTCGTCCCTTTTTCAGGACCCTGTCTTCCAAAGATAATTCGTAAAAATCCAAAGAACTTCACAGATCTTCATTGTAAAGGGTTTAAACACTGTTTCTCATGCTTGTTTAATGAACAATTAATGAACATACACCTGTGGAACGGTCGTTAAGACACTAACAGCTTACAGACGGTAGGCAATTAAGGTCACAGTTATGAAAACCTAGGACACAAGAAGCCTTTCTACTGACTCAGGATCCCTGCCCAGGGTCCCTGCTCATCTGCGTGAACATGCCTTAGGCATGCTGCCAAGAGGCATGAGGACTGCAGATGTGGCCAGGGCAATAAATTGCAATGTCCGTACTATGAGACGCCTAAGACAGTGCTACAGGGAGACAGGATGGACAGCTGGCAGACAACATGTAACAACACCTGCACAGGATCGATACATCCGAACATCACACCTGCGGGACAGGTACAGGATAGCAACAACAACTGCCCGAGTTACACCAGGATCGCATAATCTCTCCATCAGTGTTCAGACTGTCCGCAATAGGCTGAGAGAGGCTGGACTGAGGGCTTGTAGGCCTGTTGTAAGGCAGGTCCTCACCAGACATCACCGGCAACAACGTCGCCTATGGGCACAAACCCACCGTCGCTGGACCAGACAGGACTGGCAAAAAGTGCTCTACACTGACGAGTCACAGTTTTGTCTCACCAGGGGTGATGGTCGGATTCGCGTTTATCGTCGAAGGAATGAACGTTACACCGAGGCCTGTACTCTGGAGCGGGATCGATTTGGAGGTGGAGGGTCCGTCATGGTCTGGGGCAGTGTGTCACAGCATCATTGGAGTGAGCTTGTTGTCATTGCAGGCAATCTCAACGCTGTGCATTACAGGGAAGACATTCTGCTCCCTCATGTGGTACCCTTCCTGCAGGCTCATCCTGACATGACCCTCCAGCATGACAATGCCACCAGCCATACTGCTCGTTCTGTGCGTGATTCCTGCAAGACAGGAATGTCAGTGTTCTGCCATGGCCAGCGAAGAGCCCGGATCTCAATCCGATTGAGAACATCTGGGACCTGTTGGATCAGAGGGTGAGGGCTCGGGCCATTCTCCCCAGAAATGTCCAGGAACTTGCAGGTGCCTTGGTGGAAGAGTGGGGTAACATCTCACAGCAAGAACTGGCAAATCTGGTGCAGTCCATGCGGAGGAGATGCACTGCAGTACTTAATGCAGCTGGTGGCCACACCAGATACTGAGTGTTACTTTTGATTTTGACCCCCCCCCTTTGTTCAGGGACACATTATTCCATTTCTGTTAGTCACATGTCTGTGGAACTTGTTCAGTTTATGCCTCAGTTGTTGAGTCTTGTTATGTTCATACACATTTTTACATATGTTAAGTTTGCTGAAAATAAACGCAGTTGACAGTGAGAGGACGTTTCTTTTTTTGCTGAGTTTAGATAGACATTCGATTTAAGAAAATTTAAAAAAAAGCAATATTACTGTTAGTCCCTCTTGAGACGCCGTACAAAACAACATACAGCAACACTTCCTCAAAATAGTTATAATTAATCAAAGATAAGTCAAGAAATATCATTCATTTTGAAGTTTTTGCAGAGGAGGTTTTAAGATGGTTGGTGCAAGTGACAAAATTTGCATGAAAACTAGTCGTCTGTCGTTGAATGACAAGCACTTCATTGAAGAATCCCTACTGTTGACCAATCACCAACGTAGGGGCGTAGACTTCGGCTACCGAACTTCAGCTTGCCTCAAGAGAAATGGTTGTGTGCTCGAACATGCCAAACACCAAAACGAACAAAAACGTCAAATTGTCATATGTGCGAACTGTTTCGACTGAGAAGTATACAGTAAGCTTAACCCAACTCTCCGAGCTAGGGTTCAAGATCAATCAGAAAAAGAACCGTTTGGTGCCAACACAGAAAATAGAATACCTTGGCATAATGCTGGGTACTCTCTCTTATCGGGCAACACTCGGAAGACTGCATCGCCTCGTTCCTACAGTGCCTCTCCCTATTACACAGGGGCGCTCGGTCATGTTCGAGACGTGTTCGAGACGAGTGCTGGGTTTGATGACGTCCACCATCTCAGTAGTACCACTCGGCCTACGGAGGGTTTTGCCTGTTCTGTCAATCGCCAGATAGAGGTGACATCCTCATGTCTCTTGGCTCCCAGTCACTGGAAGATCCCCTTGATCTTCGTTTTCTGGCTCTCCCCTAGGGGTAGTGGCAACGAGGAAAGTGGTGACGACATATGCGTCACTCACGGACTTGGGTGCAGTTCACAAGGGAAACGTAATAAACAGAGTATGGACCCCAGTAATCCGCATTACTCACATAAATGACCTTGAATTGCTGATGGTGCTTCTTTCACTGAAACATTTTTTACCCTCCCTACAGAATTAGCATGTTTTGATTAGAACGGACAACACGACTGTAGTGGAGTACATTATGCGCCTGGGTGGCACTCACTCCCAGCGCTTAGACTATCCATTAGGATTATTCTGTGGCGCAGGTCACACCTACTGTCCCTATGCCCGACTCATGTTCCGGGCATACTGAACATAGGAGCAGATGTATTGTCCAGAGGGAATTCCCATCAAAGGGAATGGAGACTCCCTGGCTCCAGAGAGCATGTGTGATATGGGAGTTGGCCGAAGCCCAGATGTCAAAACAAATAATTTAAAGAGAAATTAGGGTTACTTGCGTAACCCCGGTTGTCTGATATTATGAGAGACATCTCGCCACATTCCCCTACTCGCCCGAGTGTGAGGAAGTTCGGCACGCTCAAGAATGATCAGAGGGCAGGCGAGTTGCTCTTTAGTATGAAGGGAGGGGCTCCCTCATTCACCACTTGACCTGTCTGTCTCCGACAGATGTGTATGATTGGTCCTTCGAGCTACTTAGATTCTGGTGAATCCCACTGAGATGTCTTAGGTTATGCAAAGAACATTATGTTTCTTGTGAAGGAGTTGTTTGGCATGTTCAACTGCTCAACTCTCTCTGGGCAAAACACCCGGATTGAAAAGGAGGCACCCTCAATGGCTGCCCGTATAAATTCCTGAGTGATATAGAGGGCACACCTGCCACGAGTGCCCTCCGTACTCACGTGACCATAGAGTTGGGTAGAGGGCACCCTTGCCACGATTACCCTCTCCCCACCTCCAAGTCACAGATCAGGTAATTTTGAACAGTATTCTCAAATGTTTATACAGATATACATACTGTAGGCTACAATGAAATATGGCATAAATCTTATACTTAATGCACATTCCCCGCCCACCTGAGGATCTGTATGTTTCAGCCATTTATTTCCTGTGTTTGAGGGGTGCAAAATCCAATTGTCACTTAAATCTTGATGGATTGATTGCTTCAATTTTACTACTGCGACTCTTTCATACTCTTGCTTGTGCCTGTAGTTTTTCACGTTAACGCTATAACTTCGTAATGACATGTCAAACATACTGTTTTAACGCATCGTCTCGACACTTGCATCACAAGAAAGAGAATAACTTAATTTCCTGTGGAACTGAAAAAAGTTATAACTTTAATACCGTACAAATGTTTACAAATTAGATGCTCCTCACCACTTCCTTTAAACTGCCCCCCTCCCTCTCCTCTCCTACCCTCTCTCCTTCTCCTCCCCTCCCTCTTCACTCCTACACTATCCTCTCCCCCTTCCTCTCTCTTTCGACCACATGTGGAACTCATTCTGTCCACAGAGACACTGAGGTATCGCTTTAGGAATCAAGTTTCACAAAGACTCCTTTGACTGCAGATACTTTTGTAGACTATAGTACCCAGTCTAGAAACCATTAGGCAGGGAGTGACGGGGAGACTGAGACAATGTATATGACAATACATTTAGAATACGTTTGTATATGTTCAGGTGGGAATACTGTGTGAGGTGCCTAACAATGACTAGGAATGGGGTCACAACCATTTAAATGTTTAAAATGTGCTGTTTCTTGTGATTTCAGGAATGGATAATTAAACCTTAAAACATCAGCATGCATGTGAATCATCACAGTTAATTTAGTGAGCAACTAGCAGCAAATATAATCAGATTAAACACCCGGGTGGTGGCTATTTGTTAATTTTTCATAACGTTTGCATAGACACACACTCCGCTCTGCTAGTGATTTAGCAAATGTTCCCATTAATCACGTCTGCAGTTTGTTAGATTCATTTAACAGGGAAGAAAGTGTCTTTGTGTGCACCCTGGTTAGTCTCACACGTGCCCGTAGGGTCTAGTATTTGTGGGTCTTCAGATGGCTGTAGAGGTTGAGCCGGAAGCCACATATTTTGGTGCACTGTGGACTGGGGTGAGTGGTGGTTGGGCCTTCCTGGCGTTGAGGCAGGCACACACATGAATAGAAACAACACAACACACACACTTAGTCACTCAGCAAAAACAGATGGCATGACAGGCGATGAGGGGAGAGACACTAAAATAATGTGTTGAGTAGCCAATGCTGCTCTTTAGGGCAATATGAGGGTATAACTCTGAATTCTGGTGTTCTGGTGTTCTATAAGCAATATACATCTTACTGTGGGTGGAACCTGGTTCATGATCTAGACTTGAGAAGCTCTGGAACTATTTAAAAATGTCTCCCCAAAACCCAAATACTCCCCATTTTTTTTTCTCCCTTTTTCTTCCCTCATTATTCATTGCTTTCACAAATGGATTACCAGCAGTCGGTTGAGGTTTGAAACAAGGGCCTGTAATCAATTACATAGACACGATGCCAAAGCCATATGTGCATTCCAAATGTCACCCTTTTCCCTGTAGTGCACTGCTTTTGAGCAGGGCCCCTATGTCTCTGGTTAAAAGTAGTTTTTGACCATCAAGGAAAACGCTATGTCTGGCGCCATCCCAACATCTGTCATCACCCCGAGAATACCATCCCCACAGTGAAGCATGTGAAGCATGGTGTTTTTCCATTGACAGGGACTGGGAAACTGGTCAGAATTGAGGGAATTATGGATGGCGGTAAATACAGGAATATTCTTGAGGGAAACCTGTTTCAGTCTTCCAGAGATTTGATAACAGGACGAAGGTTCACCTTCCAGCAGGACAATGACCCTAAGCATACTGCTAAACAACACTCGAGTGGTTTAAGGGGAAACATTTAAATGTCTTGGAATGGCCTAGTCAAAGCCCAGAACTCAATCCAATTGAGAATCTGTGGTATGACTTAAAGATTGCTGTAAACCAGCGGAACCCATCCAACTTGAAGGAGCTGGAGCAGTTTTGCCTTGAAGAATGGGCAAAAATCCCAGTGGTTAGATGTGCCAAGCTTATAGAGACATTTCCCAAGAGACTTGCAGCTGTGATTGCTGCAAAAGGTGGCTCTACAAAGTATTGACTTTGGGAGGGTGAATAGTTATGCATGCTCAAGTTCAGTTTTGTTGTCTTATTTGTTTGTTTCACAATAAAAAAATATTTTGCGTTTTCAAAGTGGTAGGCATGTTGTGTTAATCACAATGTTACAAACCCCCCAAAAATCCATTTTAATTCCAGGTTGTAATTCAACAAAATAGGAAAAACGCCAAGGGTGATGAATACTTTTGCAAGGCATAGGGAATAGGATGCCATTTGGGAATGAACCCATGTGTCTAGGACAGCTCCATGCTTTAGTGCCATTATGTCCATAATACAGAAATCACAGCAGAAAAAAAACATTTGATGGTAGACACTACGCTGAATATTCAGTAATACTGATATCCCGTATCACCAAATAATAGCAGAGACATTTTTTTTATAGCCCAATGGTTGTAGCTTTGTGTTTTGAGTGTCAAGCTTCTTGACTGCAACCTGAATTGATTAGGCCTTGGTTTAGTGTCAGCAATTTGCTTCAAGGTTTCCTTTTACTAGCTGGAGCGGTTTGAGATAAATACACATGACTATGGTTGCATCCCAAATGGGTGTTTGAAATGCTTTTTACATTCAAATCACATGATGAAAGTGGCCATTTTAGGCCATGTTTAGACCTATACATGCCTCCTGTGAGACCAATGATCTGTGAACAGTACATGATACAGGCATCTTGGAGTCATTTATACAACTTATAGTGTGCTCTAACATGGAGTATGTTCAGATTCTGAAATAAACATTTTCACATTAATTTATTCAACATTAAAACTATGAATATGAATATCTCCACTACCGTTTTTGATGTAGCTTTTATCCCTTAATTTTAGACCTATTGTGTGGAACACTATAGTCTTCATACACATCACATTTCCAGAGTTGGCTCTCTGGTACGACCCATTTTATACATAGAGATTAACATTTATAGGTCATTAACCAATCGCATCCCACCTTTAGGATTACACATTCAGGATGACACTCTCATCACATGATGCTCGATATAGATATGTATTCAGTTGCATTATCCCCACATTTCACCTCCTAAAACTGCCATCCATGACGAAAATCTTGAGGACCATTATCTGTTTCCAGGCTTATATCAGTTTTAGTTCTTAACCATTTTGTGCATTTTGTGTTTAACCTTTTAAAGAGGTTGTGATTCGTCTTTTAAATTTAAGAATTAGGATTTTACTGGCACACTGCTGCACAATCACATTGTCATCGATCAGAAAATAATAGACAATGGACCATCGTTGCCCCCTAGTGGTATATCTGTCTCATAACATCCATGACTGAAAAGTCTTCAGTGGATGTGACATTCATTGCCCCACAACTGCTCTATCATACGTCTCAAAAGAAATGTCCTTTGTGGTTGAATAAACGTTTTGGACATGTTTTCAATTATACCACCGTGCTGCATTACAATATAACCTACCAATCAGAAAATATCTAATTTTCTCTGGAAGTTATCTTATTAACATCTTTCTCTCTCCTTCTCCCCCCTCCCCTCTCTCTCTCTCCCTCCATGTTGTCTCTCTCCAGTCTGAGGCCCCTGGATGTGGAGTTTATGAGTCGTCTGAGTAAAGTGGTCAACATAGTCCCTGTCATCGCTAAGGGAGACACTCACCCTGGAGGAGAGGGACTTCTTCAAACAGACGGTAAGTTGTGTGCACGCATGTGTGTGTGTGTGTGTGTGATGTGTATACATGCACGTGTGTGTACACAAAAAACCTATGACGTTGATCTGTAGATTTGCTTTTAAACTAGTCCCTTTTGCACTACAACAACCTGACCTGGGCCTTTACAGCAGGGTAAAAACAGGGTAACGAGAGGGTAAGATCACACCACGCCGTACACACACACACACACACACACACACACACACACACACACACACACACACACACACACACACACACACACACACACACACACACACACACACAGGGTAACGAGAGGGTAAGATCACACACACACACACAGGGTAACGAGAGGGTAAGATCACACACACACACAAACAGGGTAACGAGAGGGTAAGATCACACCACCACGCCACACACACACACATACACACACACACACACACACACACACACACACACACACACACACACACACACACACACACACACACACACACACACACACACACACACACACACACACACACACACACACACAGGGTAACGAGAGGGTAAGATCACACACAGGCCGGTATGAAGCCATGCCAGGCATTACAAACAGCAGCCATCTGGATAAACTACTGTACTCTGCCCAGTCTGGGGAGTAGCGGTATGAAACCCTGGAAAACTTAACGGATGTTTTTAGACAGAAAGGAGCATTTTAAGAAGGGATTTATTTACAGTATTGCAGCTTTCTGTAAACCTCCGAGGCAGCTGATGTCTGCACAGATGCCAGTTTACTGTAGCAGGCTAGTCTCTTATTAGCAATAAGCTAATGGGTACAGGAGATGGAGAGACCACACAGGACCTCAGATGAGGAGTTCCCCTCCAGAGTTTAGAGTAAGGTTTATGCAGCACTCGGTAGAGGCTGTCTGGTAGCTATTTGGTAGAGGATGTCTAGTGGTGGAGGCTGTCTAGTGGTAGAGGCTGTCTAGTGGTAGAGGCTGTCTAGTGGTGGAGGCTGTCTAGTAGCTACTTGGTGGAGGATGTCTAGTGGTAGAGGCTGTCTAGTGGTAGAGGCTGTCTAGTGGTAGAGGCTGTCTAGTGGTGGAGGCTGTCTAGTAGCTACTTGGTGGAGGATGTCTAGTGGTAGAGGCTGTCTAGTGGTAGAGGCTGTCTAGTGGTGGAGGCTGTCTAGTGGTGGAGGCTGTCTAGTAGCTACTTGGTGGAGGCTGTCTAGTGGTAGAGGCTGTCTAGTAGCTACTTGGTGGAGGATGTCTAGTGGTAGAAGCTGTCTAGTTGTAGAGGCTGTCTAGTGGTGGAGGCTGTCTAGTAGCTACTTGGTGGAGGCTGTCTAGTGGTAGAGGCTGTCTAGTAGCTACTTGGTGGAGGATGTCTAGTGGTAGAGGCTGTCTAATGGTAGAGGCTGTCTAGTGGTGGAGGCTGTCTAGTGGTAGACTGTATACTAGCTACTTGGTGGAGGCTGTCTAGTGGTAGACTGTCTAGTAGCTACTCCTCCATGATAGAAAGCATAACCCTTTCTGTTGATGACTGAGTCATGCTTATGGTATAGAGACTAGAGGCCCTCTGCCGATTTAAATGGAAGTTTATATTATTTGGAATTCAATGGAATTCTCAAATGCTGCTTTCTCTTCCTGTTGTCACTTTTACTCTACACCATACCAGGATACACAGGCCTAAACTACCTGCTTAGCTCAGTCTAAAGAGGCCTCTGCACCCCCTTCTCTTCCTCTGTTTCTGTTGGCCAGTGGTCAGCCTGGGAGAAGAAAATGAACATGTACACACACACACACACACACACACACACACACACAGAAGAAAAGGCACATGTACACGCACGCACACACACACACACACACACACACACACATACACACACACACACACACACACACACACACACACACACACACACACACACACACACACACACACACACACACACACACACACACACACACACATAGAAGAAAAGGAACATGCACATGTACACGCACACACTCTCTAGAGGGACGCTAGTCTCCCCTCGCTGGCATCCTGCGACAGCTTTATTAATTCTGAAGGAGGATACACATTGGGCGACTTGGCTACCGTTCCCACGACAACAGCCAATGAGAACAAGGCCGAGCAAGGTGGAAGCTCTGGGGCTTGTAACCAGCTTGTTTTGGTTGGCTGCATGGGCTGGGCAATGTACGACCCTGGGATTGTGATCTTAACGTTTTTTTGACGTTTTTTTCTTAAAAAAGAGAGCTTTTTATTATGGTTTTGCCATCTGTGTCCAACAGTGTGTGGGTGCATGCTCTGTTGTAGCTTTTAAAAAATGTAGTCAGTTTACATTTCATCCTATAATGTAGGCCTAAGGCTGAGAAAGTTTAAAAAGTTACAAGTTTAAACTTTTCAGAAAGTATAAACAGAGAAATGTAGAAAATCTGTTTGATCATCGGCCAAGTGTAAACTGTGAGCGGAACGTTCGTTCATTTAAAGGCCATCACCGCTGGCAGAAGAAGCCTGTCTGTGTTTGTCATTATACAAAAGGCGGCCATTTTGTGTCTGGCTTTATATTTGTTTAATGGTTGTTAACCTCCACATTACGTTGTTTAAGGTCATCACCAGCCTTAACAGCATGATAGAGTATTTATGGTGGAATCTGAGTGAGCTACAGTACGGTCGAAATGTAGTCAATCATTTCATATTCTCTGAGATTAAATACTTGTATATTTATCGTTTCAGTAAGGGTGACCTTACACTGGTCCAAACAATCAGGGTATCTGGAGATCTACATGAAGAATTTTTATGATGTCACAAAGCCTCCCTCTGTTTTTATTGTTGGCAGTTAGCTAGTGAAAGTTTAGTTGGAAGAATGAGTAGGCTTATTTACTGTCGGTGGATTCTGACGTGATACAAGTCTCAGCTTCCCTTCCCCCGGGCTTTCCCCTGGTGGTGAGTGAAAGGCTTTGGTGTGTGATGTACTGGGCAGGACACACACTCCTCCACCTCCAGGACTACCAGGATGACTTGGTAGATGACATGAGGTGGAAGCGGCCATTGTTTTGCCCTGACTGCTGTTCTACAGTACATTGGTGTAACACTGCAACATGGTGTCAGATTGTGACGTGTTTCTGTTTTATGTTTGTGCAGATCCGGGAAGGACTGCGAGCCAACGCGATCGACGTCTACCCTCAGGAAGAGTTTGACGAGGATTCTGATGACCGAATGGATCAGTGAGAAAATCAAGGTGAGTTTACAGTGTTGTGTATACACACACACACACACACACACACACACACACACACACACACACACACACACACACACACACACACACACACACACACACACACACACACACACACACACACACACACACACACAACCAACCGACCGACGCATGGATTCATTATAAACCATGTGTTGTTTGTCGTCAGGAGATGATCCCATTTGCTGTGGTGGGGAGCGACCAGGAGTACCAGGTCAATGGAAAGAGGCTTCTGGGCAGAAAAACAAAGTGGGGAACCATAGAAGGTCATTCAACACACATTCAACACACACACAACCATTACTATCCCTGTCAAACTAATCATGTCAAATGGGTTGAAGCAGATTTGCCATTGCCTGACTGGACTGCACAGTACAGCGGATCAATCGCGCATGTTACTCCTGCCAGTACATGTTTAAATCCTAGCCAACTGATTTCAACATCTGTCGTCTAACTCATTCACGTGTCTCTGGTCTGTCTTTGACTAAACAGATTTAGGAGTAATAGACGCGAGGACGATTTACCAAACCGTCTGAATCCGGGGAACATTGGGGGAAATTGTGCACAGACACCAGGCCTCCAGTGTCCGGTCTGGAGTGTGATGTCATGAGCTCTGCTGGTTGGCTACTGCATAGCAACCTAGCGGTGCCAAAAGCCCTGGTTTGCCGTAGAAAGCCTTTGTAAATTACAACTGCCAGGACGACCCCCCCCCCAAAAAATGTCAACGTCGTTTTGGGCTCTAATATGTGTTTATTATGATCAAGTTCAATCCTCACTGTGAATTGTTTTAAAGTTTGCTACAAATCGAGATATATATTTTATGTAGTGATCCATTCTGACTACTACATTTGTCCACACAGGACCAGGTGCTGACACAGACCAATGACGGGCCGGCAGTCTACGAGGAGGCTTGCACCCCCATGCCGACATTACGTTGACTCTCTCAGGCAGGATGAAAACGACTACATCGACCATGTTCCTTTGCTAGTTACGGTCACTTTCACCGTGATCCTTAGCTAATTTTGTTTTGGTGCCGTTCAGTCCCATTCAGCAACATGGCGCGCTTCAAATCGGATATTTCCGGCCTCATGCGCCATCGGGAGTTTTCCATAGGAATACATGGATGATGTCAGCGCTATCAACATCTATTGGTTTGAATGTCTATGACAGACACGGGTGTAGTATACTGTAGTTGAGAGCATGCGTGCACTCACGCACACACAAACTATCACAGTGTTTACTTTTTTGGACTGCGCTGAGCATTCTTACTGCCAAGTTCGGGGTCGTACCAAGTGAGCGTCCTTGACTCACTGCTGGGGGGGGAATAGGGGGGCGGGGATGATGAACAAACAGGAGGAGGAGGTCTGAAAAGAGAGAGGAGGGGAATGAGAGGAATGTCAAAGCACCTGTTCACTGGAGGGCTGATTGTTTCCTTCCCAGATTGCACCTGGCCCCTTCAGGGCCCCTCTTGGCCCTTGGTGAATGCTCCTTTCATCACTCCACACTTGTATAGAACAACTATATTATTCTGGACCTCTATTCCTGTTAGGTCTGTTCAAAGAACCAACCAACCAGAGCTTAGCATACATAGCTTTCTAGTGTTCTGGTACTTAGTTCCTGTTCTGGAACTGTCAAGGTCTCCTCTGCCTGTGCTTCAATTACATTTACATTTAAGTCATTTAGCAGACGCTCTTATCCAGAGCGACTTACAAATTGGTGCATTCACCTTATGATATCCAGTGGAACAGCCACTTTACAATAGTGCATCTAAATCTTTTAAGGGGGGGGGGGGGGGGTTAGAAGGATTACTTTATCCTATCCTATCCTAGGTATTCAATCTGATTAGCATAACAATACAAATCTTTCTATTCAAGCTAGACGTCTGCTTCTCAATCGTCCTTCTGTATCTGCGCTGGAAGGTGTCAGAGTTACAGCAGTGTTTGTCAGACCAGGAGACATCCTCGAAAATCTATTTTTCTCACTAAAACGTCTGCAGAGTCCAAAGAGTTTGGGCATTTTTTGCTTCATGACCCCCACTAGCTTCACGACCCCCACTAGCTTCACGGGACTCGTCTGAAGTCTGTACTGACTGTGCCAACTTCGGTCTGTAGAATATTATGACGGGAGGGAGTGAGTGAGAGGAAGAGAGCTGCTGGGCACGTCTGCACCTCAATCATAGGAAAAAGTTGGGGTGTTAGTATTTTATGTGCATTCAGAAAGTATTATCTAAAGGTAAAAGTGTAATATTAAAGGGTTAATCTGCAGTTGCTTAATTCCTTTTTGTACTCATAAATAAATTGTATATACCATGTTGATTCTTCGAGAATATAACTTATAAATGCCTCATGAGCTTAGTTCAACTGTTGTACCCCATCAGAACCCTAAATCTAAAATGGTTTTACTCCAATATTTGTATACAACGTATATTTAAGCAAGCACTGTATAGCCTCAAAACATGGTTAAAACTATAATTTTGATATAATGGATGGCCCGTCCTTGCAAGCCATAGCTCGGTCTATGAATTTAAAAATGATTACATTTCTGGAGGCCCATCACTCAGCTTTTAATCAGAACAGAGGCGGGGTTTCGGCTTTGTTGTGGTTTCAACGGCGGATTCTAGTTTTAAGATAATGAATATGGCATCCTATTCATAGGGCTAATGATAACTTCCAAAGTTCCAATCAACCATGGATGAATGATAGTATACCTTTGGGCAAATCAGATGTCAATAGCCTACATAACCCCAATCTCACTCCAAATGTATTTTCACGTACAACTTGTGTAAGAAAAGTTAGTTAGGCTACTTTCAACTATTCAATGTTATTTAGGTAGTCTACGCAAATGAGTATGGAAGCTGATCAATGTCTAAATGTTATGACATGATAGCTCAGCTAAAACCAACACAGCTTGTTTCCAAAGTTTAAGCAAGGTACATAGAGGCAGGCATCTGGATGGTAGACTCGTTCTCACTGAAGTGCATTACCCCTCATATACCAGTAGGAGTCACTGTTCAGGCAGGAATCGTTGAACTGTGGCTTCACATTTTATTTCAATATGCTGCACCTCTATTTAGGTTGATGGCGTGACCTTGAAACTATGATGTTGATTCGAACATACCATACCATTTTACTATCAACATTGAAACAAGGTCAAATCAACTTTCAAATCAAATTATGAAATTCAACATAATTTCAACCACCCAAAATATATTGAATAATGCATGAAAAATACGTTTTACTTTTCTATCTGGAATTTAACGTTAATTTCAACGTATACATAGTTTGATGACTATGTTGACATATTTATGCAACAACCTGTTAGTCAGGTGAAGCAATTGTATTTCAATTTTTACAACACTGGTTGAAATTAATCGGACTTTTTGCAAATACAAAGGTATTATCCACGTAGATTCCACGTTACAATAGGTTGACAAATGACGTTGAAACATCGTTAATTCAACCAGTGTGCCCAGTGGGTTGATGTTTCTCTGGGTTACATTTCTCACTAAATCTTCATCTGTGTTTCCTCTCTGTCAGGACCCACATGCAGAACATCAAGGACATCACCAGTAGCATCCACTACGAGGTGTACCGCGTCCGCAGGCTGAACGAGACCAACGCCCAGCCCAATGGCCAGCCACCCAACACACTGGTCAACCCACAGCAGGCCAACGGGGCGGCAGCACAGCACCAATGGCCAGCCACCCAACACACTGGTCAACCCACAGCAGGCCAACGGGGCGGCAGCACAGCACCAATGGCCAGCCACCCAACACACTGGTCAACCCACAGCAGGCCAACGGGGCGGCAGCACAGCACCAATGGCCAGCCACCCAACACACTGGTCAACCCACAGCAGGCCAACGGGGCGGCAGCACAGCACCAATGGCCAGCCACCCAACACACTGGTCAACCCACAGCAGGCCAACGGGGTGGCAGCACAGCACCAATGGCCAGCCCCCCAACACACTGGTCAACCCACAGCAGGCCAACGGGGCGGCAGCACAGCACCAATGGCCAGCCACCCAACACACTGGTCAACCCACAGCAGGCCAACGGGGCGGCAGCACAGCACCAATGGCCAGCCACCCAACACACTGGTCAACCCACAGCAGGCCAACGGGGTGGCAGCACAGCACCAAGTTCTGACCCATGAGATGTAGACGTCTAACCACCCCAGAAACACACACACGCACATATGGCTTGTTCCACAAAATGAGACCCTTTTGGGTAGTGTGACTTGGTGAAGAGTTTCATTTTACCTATTTTTAACATTCTGTCATAAAGAGCACATGTTCAACTTCATTTAAAAAGCATGTATTCCCTATCTCAAATGGTTAAATAAAAAATGACTATAGTAAGTGCCTATTAAAAGCCATAACAGGGTTGACTATTTAATCTGAAATCAGCCATAAATCCCTTTGTAACAGGGGAATGGAAGGTTGTGTGCAACAGGGAGGGGCAATTCAATGCAAGCTTCACAACATTTTTTTATTAGAACATTTCTTGCCTGTCTATATGTGGTTAAAAGGGTTAACGTGTTATGCTCGACCTGCTCAGTTTTTTCATGTTCAATGTTTCTATTGAATTTAAAAAAAATGAATAGTTTCATCATTAAAATGAGAGTTCAGTTTACGTAACAGGGTTGACCTCAAAACGAGGAACAGGGTTTTCTTTATTATTATTTTTCTCCCTTAAAATGAATCACGAATCACATGAAATAAATAATACTCTTTAGAAATGACTTTGTCAAAGCAACAAAAAATAACTAGGCCTTTACAACGATAGTGAAAACTTGAAAAATGTTGGGGTTAAAATCTTCCTAGAAATCACAGAGGATGGACAGAGAGACATGTCAAAATGCAGAATTTTGGCACTTTGTCAAGTCTTATTCATATAAAAAATCTAATTTTATTTCATTCATTTAAACAGGCTTTTTTAATTGGTGCACAATTTCAACTTTAAATATCAAAGGGATGCAAAAGAGACTCATTTTGTGGAACAACCCAACTCTTTAATGGCTGGCAACTAATGTGACACACACACACACACACCCAAACATGCAAACACCACGTGACACACACACACACACACACACACACACACACACACACACACACACACACACACACACACACACACACACACACACACACACACACATCCACTCACACTGAGCCTCCTCCGACATCTCCCCATCATCACTGGCTGACGTGACATAAAGGACTGTACATACAAATATCAAGTGTATAACCATTTTTACATGATCAACTGCCAAAAGAGTTTCTGTTAGCTGGAAGTTCTAGTGTAGGTAGTTGTAGGTCAGAGCTGTTGGGTAAACAGTACAAGATGTCCCCTAGGGAGATGGGATGCCACAGTATTATAGCATACAGATGTGTACAGACCAGCTATCTAAGTATAGCAGATCAACATTTAGTTAAACTAGAAAGACCTGGTCGAAATGACCTGGTCTACATCTGTGTTGTGCTGTATAGTGTTGTCTAGATATCGGGAGGTAGGGTTTAGGTTCTCTGTGCTCTGCACAGTAAAACAGCAATGCAGTGTGGAGCAGTAAGACCTCTTGCCAAATGATCCCGTCTATACCAATATGCCAATGTCATATTTGTGACATTTACTGTTGTGTTGTTGTTATTATAATATTATTGCGTTGTTTTTAGCTAGATTTGGGTGTAGGGAACACACCTGTTTTCTCCCTATGTGTTTTCTCTTCTGTTTCTTATGTACCCTTTTGAGTTAGATGACGCTCATAGGCTACCAGCTTCTAAACACACCCCTTGTTCTCCTGACGTTCTCCTGCTCTGTCGTTCGCTACGGAGAAGAAACTAACGTCCGTCGGCGTAGCCTTTGAGGTTGGGTAGCCAGGCAAAGAAAACCAATGTAGACCCTCTTTGGTTGTATTTAGCAGTATCTCCTTGCCCTCATACTTTTTGTCCCCTTTATTTATAGGGAATTGTATGAATCTAGATGTATATTCTGTCTTTTTGGACATGATACAGAATAGGACTACAGGTAGGTTGAATATGTTACCTATATACACAGCTTGAAATAATATTTAGTTCCCCTGACAGTTTTGCATTCCCGGTGTAGTCGACCTATATCTTCCCTACTAAACATTCATTCCAAAAAGTAATAAATGTGCCCTTCAGCCAAACACAATTCATCACTCAGCTAAAAACGCATAGACAGAGGTCAAAACCGAGAGTACTATTCATTCAGCAATGTAGCTCGCATAACATAAATGACAAAAGTTAATACAATGTTTATTGCTGTGTAATTTATGGTATGATAGCATATCAAAGATACATCTTAACCTATCTCAAAGAAATAAAGACTTTTATTGTTTACACTTATTCAGTATTGATGGCCAATTATTGACCTGACTCAACCAATCACAAAAGCCCCTTTCCTCATACGCAATTTGGCACGTCTGAAACCCCGCGAAACAAGTTCACGTGTTCATTTCGAAAAACTAGCACAAAGGCTTTTTGCCAAAGCTTTACCATTGAAGTTTGGGTTTTATTGTCATAACGAAGTATTTTTTTCAAAGTCGTAATGAGGTATTTCAAGGTATTTCGAAAACAATCAAACAATATGATACTGGAAGTGGTCTGATGGGGTAAAATATGCCTCCCAAATTGCAATGAAAAAGTAAACAACTTCTAAATATTTTCAGTTTGGTGATGATGTAGGTGTACCGTTGCAAGTAAACATCAGTCACATCTTTGGCGAATATAATTAATGGAAACATTCTAGTATTGGAAGGTGGTCATTGTATTTAACTGTCTTCATAGGCCTAATAAACAATGTTGGATAATAAACTACAATAGAGAAGCTACAATGTTATTCCAAAATGTTCCAAGGCAAACAAGTGTAGGTCTGGCTAAAGGCTACAACAGAAGAAGACACTAGGCTACTTTTTGTTTTCTAGAACGGATTTATTCATTTCACAGACTATACAATTGCAGTTCTGACAACTCTTCAGTTGTCAACGCCAGACAGGTACTGTAGAGTGGGAAAATAGCAACTAGCTCACGACAGGCCATGTCCTGCGGGGTTACAACGCTTCAAACCGGAGCTTCACGAGGCACACCTTGTTCACGCAACGCTGGGTACACTCATTCATACCTCTCCTGTCATCTTTTCTCAGCTGCCAAGTACCATCAGTTCCTAAATCCATGTTGGCATGTTTAACTAGCTGGTCAGTCTATCTCACACTCGCTCTCTGCCTTTCCCTGCCTCCTCCCAGGCTAGAAAGACCTGCCTGAAAACTGAATAAGCCTAATCATCTACTCTGCTGACATTGATGCAGATGCTACTACTAGGGAAAAGAGGTGGGTGATGGGTTATACACAACTGTGTTCAAGTTAATAAGGTGTGCTGGCTGTGTAAATGTTGTATATATGAATGACACCTGCCATATTGTAGATATATTTGTACATATACCAGATTGGTACCTAATACTGTATTTAAAACATCTCGTAAATTCACAGATATGAGCATATGCCCCTCCAACTCGTAATTACTAGTGGGGAACTCGTCTCCTCTCTGAGCTCCAACTTTTCCCACATGCTGAGCTCTGACGTCACCTACCAAGGAAATGACCTTGATCACAGCATTTTCAGCAGTTAAATGGAACAACAAAACATTTATTTATGAAATAAATGACAATCTATTTATAGTGTATGTAAACACTGTAAATTGTTTACGAGCACGAAAGCTGTACTTTTCGTTTATAGTTGACGGAGCTTGTTTGCCATTAGCCAAACGGCATTCTCAACGAGTTCGAAGCACGTGAACGCACACAACTCGTTTCTCCTAGTCTACATTTAGTTCCCCACTTGTTATGAACGCAGAATAACTTAGTAGTTATCTCAACCACTCCACAACCATCGTTAAAGGACGCCTTGAAAACGGTCTGTACTCAACGCAAGTCGTCTGTTGGCTAATTAACGGGGTCCTCTTGGCAGTGAAGAGCGAAGCGTATTGTGTTGGTATGCAAATGCTTTTGTTTAGAAGTGTGTGTGGGTCAGGGACTTTTCATTCCCCCTCTCTTCTCTTCTCTTGTAAAATGGCGAGACGTCGGGGTCGGCAGCACTCAAAATGGCGCCCGCCTTGGCTCTTTCTCTCACCTTTTTCCCTGAACCATCCAGCCGGGTGGGCGCTCTCGCTCCCTCCCTCACGCCCTTTCCTCTGGCTAGTACGTTTTGGATTTTGCTCTGTCTACTACTGCCAGGTAAAGAGCAGCTCATTATCTCACACTCTTTCCAGCACAGTGCCACCGGCGTATCCCTTAGAGACGGAGAGGGAGAGAGACATGTGCTGCCCTCAGATCCATAGCAACAGAGTGTTCACTCAGTTCCCGAACACACACACTCCCTCTTCCCCTACCTTTTTATTTGCCAAAGCACCGCTTTTGTGTCGCTGTGTAATTAAATTAATTTGCCATTCAGTGAAACTTTTAAGGCGCGGCGACCCGATGGAGTGTTTGTGTGTGTTTGTGCTTCGCGAGAGGCTGGGCAGTGTAGCGCCATTCTTGTTAGTTAGTAATCAAACAGCTGTAGATTGGTTTGTTTTTCCACCATGTATCTGCGACCCTTGTCAGACAGCGCGAGAAACCCCATTGAGCATATAGCGCTCAAGGGAGCCCTAGTCTTTTCTCCCAGACAGTTCTCTCCGGCGCTGTGTGTGTGTGCACGGTGCTGTGTGTGTCAGGGCGATGCCCCCATGTTGCTGCAGTACCAGTGTTGTTTGTTACACGGCACCAGGGGAGTCAACATGCTGTGGTACACTGAGAAACACTGGGTGGTCTGCATTAATGAGACAATCACACAGCCTAATGTACATACGCTGGAGGCTGGGGGCAGCAGACGTCGACATGCACATTTGGCAGGGTTTCAATAGGGTTTCAGTTACTTTTTGACAGGGTGTGTGGTCTGTGGTTGACTATCTGTGCCTTTTGTAGTGGATGGGAGTTAGTCGGATAATTCAGTATTGTTGCTCATAAATAAAGCATTGAAATTGATACTTATGTTACAACATAAATGCAATGGGTAGTCTTGGGTGACCCAGAACTAAATCTTGATTTTGTTAACGTTTATGTCAACAGTCAGTCTGTCATGAGAAACTATGCAATGGGAAAGTGAGGGATGGCATCTTGAGCACCAATGTTGAGCTGAGGGTGGCGTTCAGGAAGGGGAACTGACCAAACCAGACCTTTTCCCACCAGTGCTGAGTTAACGTTGGTACTCATGCCAAGTATAACAGCGGGTTCGGTCTATAGGGACTCATATACCGCATCAATGCGTGCCAGACTGCCAGCCATACCGTATTCACAACGTATTGCTTTAACGTGGCATTGTGCCATGGTCATTTGGCACCGAGAAGGTTCGCTTCTGAAACCCGCCATCGTATATACACAGACGTGTCGTCGTATAGAGGAAGCGTTGTTTGGGTAGTAGAGAGGGAAGGTGGCGTACGTACAGTCACAGTGCTGACTGTCTGGTGCCTCTACAATCACTCTGCATGTACTGATTGCTCGCTATGTCGTTGCTAGGCAGAGTTCATAGGCTGACACACGGTCTGTATTGGTAATATTGCACCAGAGGAAATTTCCTTCTCTTTTCTCCCATGTTTAACTATACCACGTCCTCCTCAGTGAGTCTCATCCTCAGTCTCTCTTCCAGAGGCTCAGACACGCAGCACAGGAGAAGTCAGTCTAGTCAGTCTGTCGTCACTACTCCCCATCCTCGTCGTCTGTGGAAAACAGCCCATTAGAGCCAAAACAAACGATCGCCACCAAAACAAAAGATCGCCAGCTCCGCCCGCTCCTCTCCCCCGCCCGACGCAAATAATCAACACAAGGTAATTTGTCGCTAATTAATTGAGGGATTGTTAATGGCATCGCATTTAAAGCATGCATGAATGTTTTGTTTTTCTGTCCCTCGCCGTTTGTTAATAAGCCGCTTGAAAATCTGTGTTTTGGGTGGTTTTCGGCCCCCGGTTCGTCTGGTGGCAGCGGGACCCCCCCCCCCCCCCCCCAGACACCCAGTCGCCCCCTTATTCTGCCCACTTTACCCTTGAGAGCCCCGCTCCGCGAACGGAAGAGCGTTCCGTACCCCTGTTTGTTGTTAATCTATGTTAATGCCCCATCGTCCATCTGTTCGTTTGCTTAATTCTGATTTTGCTTGTTTCCAGCCATGTTATCACCCTTCGACATGCACACACACACCTCATTACCGGCATTCATAACCACGTCAGGACACACCCTTGGTTTCCATCTCCTGGCTAATAGCCAGCCCTCAGACGGCCCTCGGAGAGGAGGGGCTGCCGCCCCCGCCCTGCCGGTATACAAATTACCCTAGTTTTGATTAAAAGACAGCTGCATATTTGATTAAACTTGGCACCACACACACAGGAAGCACGGATGAGGCATGCTGCGTCTCCAGGGAGGTGGAGGGTTGTTTAGCTAAGTGAATGTTGTGAGTGTTTGCTGTTTTCAGATGGAAACAGGGAGCTGAAAGAGTGGAACAGAAGAGCTGCCCAGGGCCTGCTTTGGGGGGTAATGGACCACACTGGCTCATTGATTGGAGGGTGAAGCTAACACTGTAGTAATGTGTTGACGATAGCAAGACAAACTGAGAGTGAAATCACACAGACGGACGCTAGAATGCAGTGGTTCTGTGACGTCACAGACGCTTTGCAAAGTCTCAGGTTTGGTTACACTGGCAGGTGAAATGTGTAACTTTCTCTTCACCGTCCTTGAGCCAAGTTAAGGAGAGCTATATATAGAGTATTGTCTTCCTCAGTTTGTCCTCTTTGCCGTCCCTGAGGGCTAAGGTGGTGGTGTATGGGTCCCCTAAGGGGGCGTGGGCGATGTATGGGTGGGTGTGCACACTGTAAGGCCATAGGGGTGGGTGAGAATAGGAGGGTGGGACTGTTGGCATGCAGCCAGCTCCAGTGGAATGTATTCGGGATTGGGGGATGGTGATGCATAATAAATCACAAACAATGAAAGTAGAGAGACAAGGGAGTAGGGGGTTGGTAAGGGGTGGGCAGGTGCAAGCCAAGGGTGGCCACATAGACCAAGGACAAAAACCAGAGGAAATGGTGCCGTGAAAGTCATGTCAATGAAATAGGCAGTTATACGGATGGACTAGGTTAGCATCCACACGTATTGTATTTTTGTTTCTTGCCGTCTAAGATGGGCAGCGGTGCTTCAGGCTGTGTCCTTTCATTTTCTGAGTAGGTTGATGTTTTTCACATCACATACTGTAGTGCAGGAAGGCACGGTACAACTCTGTATTCTTTTTGTGAACCTAAGGCAAATTGCTGCGGCAATATTTATTTTGGAGCAAAATCAGTGAATGTAGTTTATTTGGGGGGGAAATGGACAGGTTGTTATTCATTTTAAGAGTTCACAGCCTATGTTTTGGTAGGGTTTCATTTATTGACCGTGCTCATGCTTTCCAGTACCAATGTGTATAGGCTATTGCTCAGCTGATAGTGTTTCTACACTGCCCCCTGCTGTATGTCGGTAGTACTACACCCTCCTGCCTGTTTACCCTCACCATGGGGGGCTGAAGCTAATTTATTTCTGACAATAATGCATATTCTGATTCATCAGCCCGCTCTGAGCCCTCTCCACTCCATACACCCCTCTCTCACTCATCTTATCACTGTTTTTTCAAGGAAAATATAAGTTAAGCTCACCTTATTTACATTTATATGATCAGATTTTCGCTTCCTTATGGACTATGCAAATGTGCCCTTTTCCGAGACTTGGTCACTGAGCACACAGATTTGTTCCCGGGTAGAGAAAAATAATAATATTGCCCCGTAGGAAGATGCAGACCCACGTTTGGGATTTCTGGACCTCATGAATTTGGTAATGATACATTTTGTTTACCCTACCCCCCTTAAAGCTCTTATCAGTCTATTTTGAGTCATGGGTACATAACCTAAGATTTGATTTAGCGCTAGAAATGTCCATCTTTCTTGTGCTGTGTATATTTATTTATTTTGTTTGGTTGTTGCTGCCAGGGGCGGTCTTCAAAATATCATTTTTCATTTTCTCTCCTCTCTAATGGCCTCTAAATTCCATCATGAGGGTGGTGTGTTTGTGGAATGTTGGCAAGAATCTTGGTGGGGGGGGGGGGGGGGGGGGGCGCTCAGAGGCACATGTCTTTAACCCTTGCTGTTTGTAGGAGAGGAGTGGGGGAAATGGAAGAACGAAAAGAGGTCTAAGGGCTGGCTTGATGAATCCAGTCAGCTCAAGTTTATTTGAAAGAAAGGCCACGGCTCATGTGGGTTTGTGTGTGTGTCCGTGTGGGTGTGTGTCCGTGTGGGTGTGTGTCCGTATGGGTGTGGGTGTGTGCACCTCGATGCTCGAGCGGAACTCCCCGGACCCATTGTGAAAGAATGGGCATTGATTTGGGTGTGTGTGTGTGTGTGTGTGTGCGTGCGCCTGCCGAGTGTAGACTAGAGGGAATAGCACTGTAGAAAATTACTTTCTGCCAGCATATTGCCAACGCCAGTCTTTATATTCATGGGGACGGCTCAGGTGATTACAGCCCTCCCCTCCCAGCCTCAGCCCTATCCCATGCCGCCCTGGTCTGCCTGCCCTGCCCTGCCACTGATGAAACGCTGATGTGGAATATTTAACAGACACTCCAAGCCAAACCCAATAATATAATCAGGTAATAAGAAATTAATTTTCTCCCTGGCTGCACTTTGACTGGGGTGTTGATACAAGGTGAAGAAGTCAAGGGATTTCTCAGGATGTTTCGAGTGAACCACCACTAGCCCTCCTGGCTGACACTCCGCTGGCTCACTGACCCCATTATGCCCCCCCCCCCCACACTCTGTGTCCCTGTCACACACACACGTACCCTTCTGCCACCACAACCCACCCTCCACGCTGGACCAATGTATGACATGACCAACAACAGTAGACGAATGTAATCAACCCCCAGAGTAGACTCAAAGGTCACTCGTCACTGCAGATGACCTGGGCACCACAAACACACAAAACAACAGCCAGTGCTACTGCAGGCTATCCCTCAGACGAGGAACATCGTGTACTGAATCCCCAGAGAGTGGAGGAACATTGTGTACTCAATCCCCAGAGAGTTGAAGAGACGCTCGTGTGAGGTGTAACATGAGATGTGGTGATGTGTTAGTGTTGGGATGACGTGAAGCGGTATAGGCTCCCTTGTTTTAATCCCATCACAAATCCTGTTCTCTCTCTCTCTCTCTCTCTCTCTCTCGCTCTCTCTCTCTCTCGCACTCTCTATCTCTCTATCTCTCTCGCACTCTCTATCTCTCTCGCTCTCTCTCTATAGCTCTCTCTCTCTCTAGCTCTCTCTCTCTCTCTATAGCTCTCTATCTCTCTCGCACTCTCTATCTCTCTCGCACTCTATCTTTCGCACTCTCTCCTCTCTCTCACACTCTCTTTTGTGCTGTCTCTCTCTCTTGCGCTGTCTCTCTCTCTCTTGCGCTGTCTCTCTCTCTCTTGCGCTGTCTCTCTCGCTCTTGCGCTGTCTCTCTCACGCGCTCCCTGTCTCTCTGGTGCTCGCTGTCTCTCTCTCATGCGCTGTCTGTCTTTCTCTCATGCGCTGTCTGTCTTTTTCTCATGCGCTGTCTCTCTCTATCGCGCGCTGTCTGTCTCACTCTCTCTCTCGCACTCTCTATCTCTCTCGCTGTCTCTCTCTCTCGCACTCTCTATGTCTCTCTCTCTCTCGCACTCTCTCCTCTCTCTCTCTCTCCTCTCTCTCTAGCGCTCTCTCTTTTGCACTTTCTCCTCTCTCTCACACTCTCTTTTGTGCTGTCTCTCTCTCTTGCGCTGTCTCTCTCTCTCTTGCGCTGTCTCTCTCGGGCACGCCCTGTCTCTCTGGTGCTTGCTGTCTCTCTCTCTCTCTCTTGCGCTGTCTCTCTCGGGCACGCCCTGTCTCTCTGGTGCTTGCTGTCTCTCTTTCTCTTGTGCTGTCCATCTCTCTCTCGTGTGCTGTCTCTCTCTCACGCGTTGTCTCACTCTCTTGCTGTCTCTCTCTCGCGTGCTGTCTCTCTCGCTATCGCGCACGCTGTCTCTGTCTCACGCGCTGTCTCTCTCTCGTGCACTGTCTCTCTCGTGCGCTGTCCGTCTCTCTCTCGTGTGCTGTCTCTCTCTCACGCGTTGTCTCACTCTCTTGCTGTCTCTCTCTCGCGTGCACGCTGTCTCTTTATCTTGCGCTGTCTCTCCCTCGGGCACGCTGTCTTTCTCTCTCTCGCGCGCACGCTGTCTTTCTCTCTCTCTCTCTCGCTCGCTGTCTTTCTCTCTCTCTCGTGCGCTGTCTTTCTCTCTCTCGTGCGCTGTGTCTTTCTCTCTCTCGTGCGCTGTGTCTTTCTCTCTCTCGTGCGCTGTGTCTTTCTCTCTCTCGTGCGCGCGCGCTGTCTTTCTCTCTCGCTCTCTCTCTCTCGCACGCTGTCTGTCTCTCTCGCGCTGTCTCTCTCTCTCTTTCGCGTGCGCTGTCTCTTGCGCTGTCTTTCTCTCTCTCGCGCGCTGTCTCTCTCGCGCTGTCTTTCTCTCTCTCGCGCGCTGTCTCTCTCTTTCGCGCGCTGTCTCTCTCTTTCGCGCGCTGTCTCTCTCTTTCGCGCGCTGTCTCTCTCTTTCGCGCGCTGTCTTTCTCTTTCGCACGCTGTCTCTCTCTTTCGCGCACTGTCTCTCTCTCGCTCTGGTGAGCTCTAGTGTTTTATTATTACTCCCTCTCGGCCCCGGAATCAGATGGAAGGCCATCAGTCACACACACACACACACACACACACACACACACACACACACACACACACACACACACACACACACACACACACACACACACACACACACACACACACACACACACACACACACACACACACACACACACACAGACACACACACACAGCTTATAACAGAATAGAAAGCTGCAGTGGCGCCCCTGCTCCTGTTTGGTATGCCCATCTGTTTCTATTTCTCTCTTTGCCCCCTTCTCCCCCCAGCCCTGCCATCACATCGCCGCCCCACCTGAGCGCATTTGTCATCCTGACGATTTGCTTTATGAGTCCCGGCCTCAGCCTCCCGCTGATGGAAAACTTGCAGCAATATGCAAAAACGCAAAAAGGTAAAGGCGGACGGCAGGCGGAGGTTATTTCCAAGCCTGATGGAAATCAATGTCATGTGCCAGGCTCCTCCGTCCTCGGGAAAATTAGAAAGGGGGAGTAGGAGGAGGAGAGGGGAAGGATGGAGGAGGGGGTGGAGAGGGCTGAAAGGACAAAGAAAAATGTGTTGGAGGTTTTTCCTTCTGAATCCTAAGGGCTCCTGACTTTTCTTCAAAAGAGTCGTGGCCATTTCATCAGGAAGCCGTTCCTTTCTTTTTGACTTTTCTTTTTCAGTCACTCGCCATAAATTTCCCCTTTTTGTCTTTTTTGTTTATGGACAAAGGGACAAACAAACTCCCCTGCTGTAAGGTTGGCAGATCAAAAAGACAGTGTGCAAATTGGCTCACCGAGTAATGTTGCACTGTGATACCAGGCTTCACACAACAACACAACATATCGACACAATGCAGAACCGCCACAACGATGTCATTGGGCCAAGGTTTTTGATTATGCAAACACAGAACAAAACACAAACCACTGCCAAGATTGCATGTGATTTAGGAGGGATGTAAGAGGGAGTATGTGGATGGCATCGTAAAAAATATCAGCCTTGAATTGCCTCTCCTATTCAGCCATTTTAGCCTACAATCGGAGCTGCATTGTACTTCCAGAGGAGAATCCTCAAAGGCGTAAGATTTGAATATCCTGGGTTTGTCTGTGAAATATCACAAGCGTGTGACTGAATGCTACGATACACTGTGGGAACGGTTTGGTTTTGGATAGCATGGAGATGTGGCGATGGTGAGCTTCTGTACAATACTCACTAGTGAATAGTGCATCTCCTTGTGAAGTCAGGAGAACCTGGACAGCTGCAGCAGTATCCAGACAGTCAGACATACGTTATTCATAAAACTCAATTTCTATGGAACGAGGTTATTGTTGGTTGAATGTATTTCCATTATAATCTTTGACTGGATACCAGGGTTAGGTTGGGGTCAATTCCATTTCAATTTCACTATACAGGAGGTGAATTGAAATTTCATTTGAAACATGGAAAATAACCTCATTGAAGATACATTTTCAATTAATCTCTTAACTGAACTGAATTGAAATGGAATTGACCTTTGACCTTTCCTGGCACAACCACAGACAATCAAGGTCAAACCTCTCTCTCCCGTATAGTATGCTACTGTATGTTAACCCTTACTGTGACACACACACACACACACACCCTCACCCTCTCTCACACACACTGTCTCTCTCTCTCACACTCACACACACAGTGTCACAGTGGTAGACTAGATGGCCCATGCCGGGGCTCTGGCTGGCGTCTCATTTGCATACTTAACACAGTGGTCACAGTCTAGTTGACACGTTTGCAACCCACCACTTATCCCATTACCGGGGTGTCCCTCGCCTCTGCATTGTCTGCTGTGTCTGCACTCTTTCTCACGCTCAGCTTTCCCACAATGTGAATGCACACACATGTGACACATACACACAAACACATATGCAAATTCGCACCTACACACGTACACACGTGACACACACACACACACACACGTGTCATTAAAATAAAAATTGATCACTGAATGGACACAAACATCTTCAATGGTTTACCTTTTTTATTGTGTTTTAGGAATTTGTTCATATGCATGAATGAATATTGGATAATAACTATACAGTAGTCCATATTGAAGCTCAAGTAATTACATAAAATGACTTGTCATTGACAAATCTGATTGTCCTGAAGTTTTTGCCCCGAGGAATGTTGAAGTCTGATCAAGGGGGTACATTATTTAAACACGTCTTATCAAAATCAACACGTATCTTATCAAACTATCTCGCCACTCTCTCCTGCCACCCTTAAACATACACACATGCATGCATTGTCACACACACACACACACACACACACACACACACACCATCAACCATCCAGCCACTGTGTATTTGGAGGGGTGTTAATATGGCCATTAAGGGTGTAATTAAGGTTGGCGACTCTGCTCTAGCTGTGTAATTCAAATCTCAAATAAACTCCCTCCCTGGCGCTTCCTGCAGCCATTCCTGCCTACCTACCCTCTCCCTCTCATCCCTCTCTCTCCCTCTCTCTTCTGGGAGGGTACAATGTAAATAGAACTGATACCTACAGGCGGTGAGGAGGAACAGCCTTTGTATTGTGTGTGTTCATGGCTTTTCTCTTTCCTTTGTCTGTCCTCCTGGCCGGAGGCTACACTTTGGTTTTTGGTAAGAAACATTGATGTCACTTTTTTACCGAATCGAATTGTTGTTGCTGATAGGCCGACAGTATACCAACTGGATCATTCCTACTACTGTTAGGCATGAGGAGATTCACCACAGCTTTCACATAAGGGCGTGTGACTGGACCATTTTAGGCTTTCTCATAGCCCAGGTCTAAGGAACATTTCACACCTTCGTTTTGATCCTGAGCCCAGGACTTCGCTGACCCTGTTTAGTCCAGAGCAGGGTTACTGTAGCATAGCTCAGCTTGTGATATAGTCATTTGTTCTGCTTAACCTGCTAGGCTGAGAAGGGTTAAGCTAGCCCTGGGGCCAGTTTTAACCCCGAGTTAACTTACAGATAGTCCGAGGCTAATAAAGTGCACTGTGAAAACCCCTGTAGGCCTTGGGGTTATCTGACCTTTTGGTGGTGGATGAGCATCGCTCAATAGCTTGATTTACTGTACACTCAATAGCTTGATTTACTGTACACTCAATAGCTTGATTTACTGTACACTCAATAGCTTGATTTACTGTACACTCAATAGCTTGATTTACTGTACACTCAATAGCTTGATTTATTGTACACTCAATAGCTTGATTTACTGTACACTCAATAGCTTGATTTACTGTACACTCAATAGCTTGATTTACTGTACACTCAATAGCTTGATTTACTGTACACTCAATAGCTTGATTTACTGTACACTCAATAGCTTTAGGCAGTTTGTCCATAGAGAGACGTATCAACACACCATGTTTCTGAACAGATGGACAAACGTTATATATTTTTGGGAAATTGCACAAGCTTTAGGTCTTTCTGTCGTTCACGTCATTGATGGACTGAACAAAAATGCCACAAGTTCATGTTAGGGAATTGATTGCCTATTATAAAGACAGAGACAACTGATCGCTCTGCCAAATTAGACGAACTGAGATCGAAATAAAATAATTATAATTATATGTTGCTCCTTTGCTATTTCCATATAGAGAGATCATTGTAACCAGGAGACGCTACATTATGATCTTTCCTTCTCTCTCTCTCCTTCTCAGAGTGCTCTCCCGCTCGCTCAGCGCTCTCTCTCAAGGGAAAATGGTAGCTAATTGTCTTCAAATATGCATTGTGGCGAAGAATATTAACAGACAACAGTAATTTTTGTTACCTTTCCCCAGCTATAAAACACATCTGCCAAGGAGTTGGCAGATTTTTTTGATCATAATGCTGTTTTCATTTGTTTTGATTCCAAGTTCCCCCTGAGGTTTTCTACATTTCAGTCATTTAGCAGCCGCTCTTACCCAGAGCAAATTACAATTAGTGCATTCCTCTTAAGATAGCTAGGTGAGGCAGCAACACGTCACAATTGTATCATGTACATTTTCCCTGAACAAAGTATTTATTAGAAAAGTCAGTACTAGTGGGGAAAGAGAGTGTCGGGGCACCGTGAGTTATTTAAGATGCTCTTCAAAGAGGAAGGGTTTCTGAAGTTTTCCAAAGATGGGCAGGGACTTAACTTTTCAGGACATTAGTGGGAAGCTTGTTCCAGGACAGAGAAGAGCTTGGACTGGGCTGAGCAGGAGCTGCCCTTCCATAGGGGTGGGAGGGCCAAGATACCAGATGTGGCAGAACGGAGTGCTCGGTTTGGGGTGTAGGGTTTGAGCATAGCCTGAATGTAGGGAGGGGCAGTTCCCCTTGCTGCTCCGTAGGCAAGCACCATGGTCTTGAAGATGATGCGCGCTTCGCCTGGAAGCCAATGGAGTGTGCAGAGGAGTGGTGCGACATGGAACTTAGAAGGGCTTATATGAAGAAGAGTCTCCATTAAAGGATGGGAAAGGAGGATACCTAGTCAGTTGCACAACTGAATGCATTCAACTGAAATGGGTCTTCATTCTGCGGTTCTTCCACTCTGAATCAGAGAGGTGTGGGAGGCTGCCTTAATCAACGTCCACGTCATCGGCACCCAGGCAGCAGTTGTTGTTGGGGGTTAACTGCCTTGCTCAATGGCAGATTGTTCCACATTGCCGGGTCGGAGATTCGAACCAGCGATCTCTCGATTACTGGCCCAACACCTCTGGGCTACCCACAGTTCAATGTTTCTCAGTTCAATGTTTCCCAGTTCAATGTTTCTCAGAGAGCTGCCCTGTACCCGTGAGACATGTTCAGGATCTGATGCCGCACGTGGTTATTCCTCGAATGAATATCATTAACATGAATGATCTGTTATGTATGCACACACGGGGTGGAGCGTCACATCTTTGAAGAAGTAGCGATGGATGGAGGGAGAGAAGAAGAGGGGGAGTAGGCCTTGTGTCTATTTCAAGGGCCGGAGATGTGGTTCACGTGGGACCAGACCCTGTGTCTCTCCTCACCACCTGTTGAGACGACCCCTCTGTGTTATACTTACATGCACGTATTAGTGTCTACATGTACCTGCTTACACACCGACAAACCCATTATCACGAGGGCAGATATACAGTATGTGCCAATAAGGCCTGTTAATACTGTGAGTTAGGTAGCATAGAGACACAAGATTACAATGGGAGGAAATAGACAAAGTGTGTGTGTGTGTGTGTGTGTGTGTGTGTGTGTGTGTGTGTGTGTGTGTGTGTGTGTGTGTGTGTGTGTGTGTGTGTGTGTGTGTGTGTGTGTGTGTGTGTGTGTGTGTGTGTGTGTGTGTGTGTGTGTGTGTGTGTGAGAGAGAGATTGAACAAATCCATTCGGGGTTGCAGCCTCTCTCTGCTCTGACAGACTGCATCGCCGTGCTCAGCCAGTTCATTGCTGTCATTCCTTACATCTTTTGACATTTTCAATTATGTCTTTCACACAAGGCTGGCCGCTTGTTTTTTTCCCTCTCTTCTCCCATCACACTCCTCCGCTCTGTCCCTCTTTTTTTTCTCTCTTCCGTCTTCGCCTCCATTCCATTTCCTTTGTAACTGTGTGTGTGTGTGTCAGCCCTTTAGATATGTGGGGGTCAGTTCACCCAGGGATCCTATTACTCTACTGCCCTGTGGCAGAGCGAGGGAGGGAGGGGGGGCTGTGGCGGAGCGAGGGAGGGGGTGGGGGAGGGGGGGGGCTGTGCCGGAGCGGGGGAGAAGGGAGGGAGGGGGGGCTGTGGCGGAGCGAGGGAGGGGGTGGGGGAGGGAGGGAGGGGGAGCTGTGGCAGAGCGAGGGAGGGAGGGGGGGCTGTGGCGGAGTGAGGGGGAGGAGGGAAGGAGGGGGGGCTGTGGTCGGGGGAGGAGGGAGGGAGGGGGGGCTGTGGTGGAGCAAGGGAGGGGGTGGGGGAGGGAAGGGGAGCTGTGGCGGAGCGAGGGAGGGGGAGGAGGGAGGGAGGGGGGGCTGTGGTGGAGCGAGGGAGGGGGTGGGGGAGGGAAGGGGAGCTGTGGCGGAGCGAGGGAGGGGGAGGAGGGAGGGAGGGGGAGCTGTGGCGGAGGGAGGGAGTAAGGGAGGGGGAGCTGTGGCAGAGGGAGGGAGGGGGGCTGTGGCGGAGCGAGGGAGGGGGGGCTATGGCGGAGTGAGGGAGGGGGAAGAGGGAGGGAAAGAAGGGGGGGCTGTGGCGGAGCGAGGGGGGGGGGGCTGTGGCGGAGCGAGGGATGGAGGGAGGGAGGTGGAGGATGGGAGGAGGTGGGCTATGGCGGAGCGAGGGAGGGATGGGGATGATTGTGGCGGAGCGAGGGATGGGGAGGGAGGGGGGGCTGTGGCAGAGGGAGGGGGGAGGAGAGAGAGGGGGGGGGCTGTGGAGGAGGAGAGAAGTGGGTGTTGTCATATATGTCAAGGGCTCTGTTCAATTTATATGGTGATCCTAAGGGGATCTCACAGGGCTATGTGAGAGTGGGTGTGCCAGTCTGTCTAATACCTAGTTTTCTTCCCATTCAATACATGATGTCCACTGACAAGACAATGGTTAAAGGGCTTGGTTCATTGTAAAGTATGGGGATGGTTCTCTTTTTTTAAAAGTGTTTTACTGACAGTGATTGGTTGAATGAGGGGGAGACGGATAGAGGGGTACCACTGCAGAAGGAATTTGATCCCACACAGGCAGGGGATTGTAGGCTACATGCGACGTAGACTGCTTTAACTGCAAGACCAACCCACAGGCACAAGGATATCGCTTTTCAGGATTTCATTATGGTAATGGAGGGATTTCACATCGTAAACTGATTCTGGGGAAACCCCTCTCTGGCAGAGTGACGTAATAATAATATGCAGTATTCGTAATGACTTCAGCAGCATAATCAGCAAATTTAGCATCGTTATGAAACACGCTGCCTTTCCCCCACCCGCCGCCTCCTTCATCACCACAACCACCGTGCCTACTCATGCCTTACAGCCATGGTTTTTGGTTAATGACATGAGCGGGTTGCCAGGTTCCACACCCTTTATCCCCCTCCTGCTGAATCTTGACCCTGACCCTCTCCAGGACCGTGAGGGGTGGACATGTAGACCTGGCAACCCACTGGGGCGATGTAGATGAACAAGAAAAATGGGAGTCGTCAAGGAGGGCTTGATTAACGAGCCTTTAATTGAATCCGTGATTCCCATCTCGCCGGTCCACTCCACGTGGCTCCTCCTTAGCAGCTTATTATTTTTAACAAGTCTGGGATCTCCCCTCCGTTTCTTCTCTCTTTCCTTCTCTTTTCTACGGGCCCTTATCAGTGTCAGAGGCCCCAGACTGGGAATGAATGGAAGGAACGCCAATGATTAATGGAGATTTAAGACCTGTGGAAGACGTCTAATCACTCTCGCTCTACCCCCCCGCACTCTTTTTCTCTCTCCTTCTCGTTCTTACTGTTTCTCACCCGCTTTATTTCTCTCTCTCGCTCTCTCTTTCCCGTTTCTCTCTCTCTCTCTCTTCCCCTCTCATTCTCCGTCCCTCCCTCCACGTTCATTATGGACCGCTTGCCGCCGTCAGGAAATTACACCATAGCCAATTAGTGTTGAGATGTTAGACCGGCGAAGATACTTATCTTACACTGCCAGATTCCTGTGTGTGCGTACGCCTGTGTTTGAGCGGTTAGAGCAAGTTGCTGGGTCTCATTTCGTACGGATGAGCAATGGCATGGCTTTATATTTTCTTGTATCATGCTGTCTATAGATACTAAGACAGTGACTTTAGCTCAAGTTGTTTCAGGCAGCAACCTGTGAGAGAGGAGGCCATTTGCCCGTTGACCTAACCATGAGAGTGTGCGGGCAATTACTCAATCTGCACACCCCTAGATGGCTATGGGGAATGTATAAAAAAATGCAATAGAGGCAAATGTGATACATGTTCTGATAATTGGACATTGTGGCAGAGAGAGAAAAGCTTTGCGGTAAGACAGAACACAATAGGAAACATTTAATTGACAGTGATTACTAAGAGCCCCCATCATTATCTTAGCTAACTCTGAAAAGCCAAGGTGTGTGCGTGACAGACTGTAAAGGTAAAATGACTCCCTCGCTGTGCTTATTACTCTCGCAAGCTTAAACTCCTTCCTAGATTGACACATTGCCACTTTAACACACTCTAGAGTGCTTTTGGCAGGCGGCTGCGAGTATCAATCATCTGGAAGGCTTTTTTACATTTTATTTCACACAAGATTGGGAGGAGGTGCGGAGGGCCTCCATTTCGCCTGTGTTTGAGAGGGGAAGAGAGAGAGAGAGAGAAACGGGAAAGAGAGATCGAGAGAGAGAAATAAAGCGGGTGAGAAACAGTAATTTCTCTGAGAGGCATTGCCTCCCTTATTGCTGTTGAAAACCCCCATCAGTGCCAAGCTAGGCTGATTTATGTGTCTGATTCCTCCACCTCCAGTTCTTTCATTAGCTTTACAATATTCCCATTGTTCAGACGCCACTGTTATCACCTGAACCCAGACCTGTCGGCCAGCCGCCTCGGCCGGGTGAGGAACAATCAAACAGGGAGGAGATGATGGGAGACGTCCATCTAAGCCTTGACTTTATTGCCTCAGAATGAGGTTGTATGTAATGTCTCGTAAGGTGTTGGGGTTAACTGTATGGAGATAGGAGGGAGGGAGGTGTGAAGGGAGGAGGAGGAGGAGATGGGAGATGTCCATCTTAACCTCCCTTATTGCCTTCAAAAAGGTGGGAGGACGGTGTCTATGGGGTCTTTCAAGGTGCTGGGGTTGAGCCTATCGAGAGAGGGTGGTAGTAGAGCTATATCAGTATGCCCCCTGACCTAATGTTAGATGGGTCTTTATTGAGGAAGGTCGAGATGGAGGAGCCTGTCTGTAATGAGAATTAGCCAGGGTGATTTGAAGTGACTGAGATCAATACATGTTGTCATGATGTGGAGGTAATAAGAATGCAGATGCCCATTGGGTTATTGGTTGATGCCCATTGGGTTATTGGTTGATGCCCATTGGGTTATCGGTTGGATCCCATTGGGTTATCCGTTGGTTGGTGGAATATGAATTTTCGGCATGCAAATAACGGTTTCTTTTTAGTCTATTGTGTGTCTGTTTTCTGATGTGTATTTCAAATCAAATTTGTGACATATTTTGCAGATGTTATTGCGGGCGATGCGAAATGCTTACGTTCCTAGCTCAGTGCAGTAATACCTCACAATACAAAATAATACATGTAAATCCCCAAAATTAAATGTTTAAGAAATACTAGAACGAGCAATGTCAGAGTCCAGAATATATATCTCCGGAATATATATTTGGGGAGTTTCTCCCATTCTTCTCTGCAGATCCTCTCAAGCTCTGCACAGCTATTTTCAGGTCTCTCCAGAGATGTTAGATCGGGTTCAAGTCCGGGCTCTGGCTGGGACACTCAAGGACAGTCAGAAACTGATGGTGTGTCTGTATAGACATTATGGACAGTATTTTTAAGGGATCAGCTGCTGCCCTGGCATATGGTTGTCCCAGATGTCCTCCTTCAACATAAAAGTCTGTATTCGCCCAAAAATATGCTTCATTCTTTATACTTTCAACCAGTTTTATTCCTGTTAAATATCTTTTTGATATGCACTTTTAAGAAGAGGGAGATGAGACAAACATGAGGAGGGCGGAGGAGAGAAGGGGGGACCCCAGTATTGCAGAATAGCATCACCTGCCTTCCTTCAACTCTGCCGAAGATAGAGGTTATGTCCCAAAAGGCCCCCTATTCCCTTTATAGTGTACTACTTTGAACTAGAGCCCTATGGGTCATGGTCAAAAGTAGTGCACTAAATAGGGGAAATGGTGCCATTTGGGAAAGAGCCAAAGTGAGGGGAGAAGTTTTAATATCTCTAAATCAGCCGCTCGATATTGAAAGTGTCACCTAATTGAAAATGATTTAGGACACTCAGCGCCTCGGCAATCATATATAAATTCCCTCCGACACCCCTTCCAAAGTCTCTCTATTCCTACTTTATGACTCATTTGCATGGAGGGCCTTGGAGAGTATAAACCATGCAAATGATATGGGGCTGCTGCGCAAGATGATTTCTCCATCCCTCACTTTCTCCATCCATCCCGCTCTCGCTCTGTCGTCGTCGCCCACCCCCCAATCCCACCCCCTTAGCCTCAGGAGAAATGCATTCCATTCTGCTTTGCCCGCCTTTGTCCAGAAATGAGTTTCTCTTGTTGCTGCCCTGCTCACTGTATGTTATTGCTCTCCAATTGGCATGGGGAAGGCAGAAAGCACAAGATGCCGCAGCATGAATACCAACTGAATACCAGTCAGTCATGTAAGATTTCTGAGTCCAGTATCAAACTGTTAATGAATTAATAGAGATGGCCATTAGCTAGATTTCCATCCAATTGGCGACAGATTTTCATGCAAATATTCTAAAATCTGCATAAATTAAATAGTTGCATTTTCCCACCAGTGGTGTTAATGTAGTGCACACAATGTACTTAAAGATGCACTGTGCAGAAATCGCTCTGCCTTTTCCTTGTTGCTAAAATTCTAATTGTTCACCTAATTTCATTTTGTGACAAAAAAAGCAAGTATAGTGGAAATAATCATTATACAATCTAAACCGCTGTGAAATATATTTTCCCATACAGTAACCGAAAATATTGTATTTTCAGTTGTTTGAAGTTGGTGTACACAACCGAAGTAAAAGATGCAAAAACTCAATTTAAAAATGGGATGCATAGAAATATCGTACATAGAACATATCTACTGCTTCTTAGACTTGCTTTCATTGAAAATGACAGATCTGTAACTAACATTTTTATGTGAATTTTGTCAGGTTGCCATAAAGTTAGATTTTGGAGCTTTAAGTTTTCATGTGCCAATTTTTTCCCCCAAAGTTCAATGTGTTTCCATCACAATTTCAACTCTAGCGATAGTTTTTTTTCACAAACTGTTGCGTTAAATAGCAAATGTGCTTAATCTGATATTTGCACGTGTGCTCTGGCCAACAGCTCGCAAATACAGTGCGGGTAGGCTAGTCTACATGATGAGGTTATTATGGATGAAAGCGAGAATATTTTTATTTGTCAAACGGCAGTCAAGCATTGGTCATCATGTCACCAAAGTAAGACCTTTGATTTTTTATTGGAAATGAGCATCAAGCTCAACACCGTGCGCTTTCACCACCGTATGAAGTTCATCATTTCGTCTGTAGCCTAATAAACCGCATGGTTTTCCGAGTCGTAGTGGGAGAACCACACTATATCGTTGCGTGACTCCAAGTTTACTTTGATATGATGGTTATTTTATCAATATTTCCGCATAAAGGCGTTTCCATCACAATTTCTCGCATAATTTAATTATACTGACACAAAAAGATCCCGCCATGTCGAACGAACAAATTATTCGTTGGCATTTATAAAATTGTACCGAAACTTCCTGTTTCCATCACAACTGCCGTGACCAAGGAGTACAATATTAAGATGGGCATCAACTGCTTCTGCAATAGAAATCACCGATCAAACTTATAGACATCGTCATGGTGACATTGGCTAGCTAAGCTAATGTGCATAAACACGTCATCGGTCTAACAGTCGTCTTGCGCCGAACTGCACATGTGCAGACCGTCAAATCAAAGGTACTCCATCGATAGACTTTTTTAAATTTTTTACAGAAATTTTAACTTGTCAGTTTGTCACTAATACGATGTTGGAGTAATAACATGTTCAGCTACTTAAGACATTGGCTCGCATACGGGTTGTGCCTTTAGATTTGGAGACAATTAACAACTAAGGAAGAATTATTTACTTCTCTCATTGACTTCTCAAACCCCGGCCTGGTCTGTTTCGCAAGCATTCCAGGAAGTCTCGCAATGTTGCGCATCTGGGTTGAGAAACTCTGTGGTATGACCTTACATAAAAACTGTGGTTGGAAATGTAGTTAATGTAATACAATGTATTCTATTCGCGTGCTTTCTAACACACTATTCTTGTGCTTTGAATAAGACACTTCTTAATCAACCAGGAACGTCCTTCCTTCACTACAAACGGGCTTAGTTGACCGAGGGCCAAAGCCTGCGTGGGCTTACTGGGCTAGTAACATCCTCCACTGAGCGTTCCTTTCCCTTTCAATACTGTCATCTCTACAGTTCTACATTCAGATGGCTAAATAGACTCCTGGAAGGAGATGAAAAGTGCATCTTCGTCTCCCTCTAGAGATTTTAGTTGACCCTGGAAGAGGATGAAAATAACTGAACGCATCCTAGAATAGATGAAGAGAGAGCTATTAGACCTACCTGAATGTCTTCCCTTCTCTTCCTTTCCTCTCAGTGGAGTATTAAAACTGGGGATGAGCTCCAAAAGGCCAAAAGTACACGGTCGCTCATTATGGATGAAATAAATCTTTTGACTTGAAACTCCTCTATTTGGTCTCTAGAGAGGGAGAGAGTTGGGGGGGATGAGAGTGAGAGAGAAACATAGATAGTTGGAGAGACAAAATCAATAACAATCGGTTGTATTCCTTTCCAAATTGGACCAATGTTACAAAGTGAAATATTACTATGACCACTGGTACTGCTGTTATCATTGAAGTGTGTATGGAAAGTGGCAGGAGAGAATATCGATTCACTTGTCAAATGCTGTTTGGTCTGTCCTTGTTGAAATGGGGTCCATCCCACTGGGTACAATTTGTGGGAAAACAACTAGGCCCTCTCTATTTTTCTGGGTCTTTGGTTATGGTTCATTCGCCAGATAGTTTGTGTGTGTGTGCTTTCAAGTGTAATTGTGTGTGTACGTGCGTGTACAGACTGAGTGCTGCTGCAGTCTCAAGTGTTGCCCAGGGAGTGTTCAGTAGTAGCAGCCCTGTTTGTCTTCCAGTGCAGCTCAAACAATGCCTCCCCACGGGCCTCCTCTCAGGGCTAATTGAGAGACTACACAGAGAGGGCTGATAGAGCCACACTCACACAGGCTCAATTACACAGAGGGAGACACTGACACACACACACAAGCACACAGACACACGCTTACGTAACCTCACACCATAATCACACCTTTGGAGATGACTGCACTTGATAACGACATCAGTGTGTACTCAGGTGTTGGGGTAACCAAATAGTCGATGCATTGTTGTGTGGTGTCGCTGTACCTTCCCCTTCAGTCTGATGAAGGCACTATATATCTGTGCCTTGCGGGAGTGAGCGGATCTGATGTCTGTGTGTGCGTGATGTGTGTGCCGGTTGGCATGCTTTTGTGCGTGCGTGTGTACATGTGTGTGGGTGTGTGCGTGCACTCTCTCTATACAGTATATCTCTATCCTCAGCACTCCATAGCCATTAGTCTTGAGAAGAGCTAGTCTACTATCAGGAGAGTAACTGGTAGAAACAAGTGGATTAGGACTCATAACAAGGACAGGCAATAACCTCTGATGGATGACAGCGTTCATATTGAAGCCGTTAGGATCCATGGCTTTTATTTTCTTTCGCCGCCGCCGTTGTGTGACTGTGTGTGACTGTCTGTGTGTGTGTGACTTTTGTGTGTGTGAAGGAGGGAATTTTACATTCCAGTAATAGCATTCCATCTGTTTTGTTACTGCTCTGCTCTATGGGATCCAGACTCCTCATTCTAAAGCAGAGAGGAAATGTCAAGAAATATTTCCTACCTCCGGTGCTTTCTGCTTTATTGAAAGACACATGCGCGCGAGCACATACACGCATGCACAAACACACATGCCGCTAGAACTGACTTGTCGTCGAGGTTTCATTGCTTCAGTCGTCGCTTTTCACAACAATGGCGCCCCAAAGAAATAAAGACTGTTTAGTCTATGGGGCCCTTTTACAAGCCATTTAAGGGGATAAAAAGCCTGTCCTTTTCACGGGCGACACCAGTGTCAATGCTTACTGTGTTTCAAAGGTGCTTCAGGGCCATTTACGACCTTGTGGCACCGTAGTGTAGCTCTTTGATTAAAACCGCTTCAGTTGAAAAAGGAGCGGGAGCTGTGACACTCCACTGTTAAGTGAATATGGAAATGACCTCCCTGGATTTGTCATTTGCACCCACCGCTATAGCACACTGTGTGCGTGTGTGTGTGTGTGTGTGTGTGTGTGTGTGTGTGTGTGTGTGTGTGTGTGTGTGTGTGTGTGTGTGTGTGTGTGTGCGCGAGCGTATGCAGTGTATATGAATAGCCTATGTGTGTGTGCAGAGATGGGAGGGAGAAAAGAGGGGGAGCGATGGGATGATGAGCCCTGTGGAGTGGCTTCGCTGCGATTCAAGTGTCCTGTTTTGATTAATTAATCGGCTTCCACAGGCTGGGGCTAGCCCCCCTAACACAGGCTGAGAGCACCGCCTCGCCTTATCTCTCAGCTCATCAGGAGAACAGTTAAAAATCAAATCACATTTTATTTGTCACATACACATGGTTAGCAGATGTTAATGCGAGTGTAGCGAAATGCTTGTGCTTCTAGTTCCGACAATGCAGTAATAACCAACGAGTAATCTAACCTAACAATTCCACAACTACTACCTTATACACGCAAGTGTAAAGGGATAAAGAGATAGGGATAGGCTAATACCTACAGCTACTGCAAGGATAACACACTGGAGCCTGGGCTCATATACCAAGGCACACACGTACATACACACACACACACACACACACACACACACACACACACACACACACACACACACACAGATATACACCTATACACACGTACTGCACAGGCACATACAAATTCTGTACACACCACACACACACACCACAGATACACATTCTGCACACGCACATCACAAACCAACCCGTCAATAACACACAATGCATGTCTGTAGGTGCAGTAGGTGAGCTAACTCATTAGCATGTGTGCTTTGTAACGTGTCATTGGCACTCGGATGAACAGCGTCCTCATGAAGAGAGCTGCTCATTAACCCCAACAAAACTATTGTCATGCAGTAATGGGCCTAATTGTTAAGCTTGTCATCTTGTTTCTTTCTTGTGTATTAAAAATATATTAATATGGCTTGGTGTCATTAATCAAATAATTGTGTAGCTTAAATTGGTGGGAGTCTTATTTGGAGAGATACTGTAAGATATTGATTGCATTGGATAGTTAATTAGCTGCCGTTCCATAATTTGAATGGAAACTTCATTGGTTGTCACTCTGTTGGTTTATAGAAGTGTCATTTCAGTACACAACTTAACACTACCATAGAGTTCTTTGTAATTGTGTAAAACCGTTTATTGGTTTTAGATCACAACAGAATCACAACAAAATATAAATACATAATGTAGAAAATAGTAAAAATAAGGAAAAACCCTGGAATGAGTAGGTGTGTCCAAACTTTGGACTGGTACTGTGTGTGTGTGTGTGTGTGTGTGTGTGTGTGTGTGTGTGTGTGTGTGTGTGTGTGTGTGTGTGTGTGTGTGTGTGTGTGTGTGTGTGTGTGTGTGTGTGTGTGTGTGTGTGTGTGTGTGTGTGTGTGTGTGTGTGTGTGTGTATAGACACAGTACCAGTCAAAAGTTTAGACACACCTACTCATTCCAGGGTTTTTCTTTATTTTTACTATTTTCTACATTGTAGAATAATAGTGAAGACATCGAAACTATGAAATAACACATGGAATCATGTCGTAACCAAAAAAGTGTTAAACAAATCAAAGTAGCCACCCTTTGCCATGATGACAGCTTTGCACACTCTTGGCATTCTCTCAACCAGGTGTGCCTTGGCATTCTCTCAATTAACAGGTGTGCCTTGTTAAAAGTTAATTTGTAGAATTTCTTTCCTCCTTAACGCATTTGAGCCAATCAGTTGTGATGTGATAAGGTAGGGGTGGTATAAAGAAGATAGCCCTATTTGGTAAAAGACCAAGTCCATATTATGGCAAGAACAGCTCAAATAAGCAAAGAGAAACGACAGTCCATCATTACTTTAAGACATGAAGGTCAGTCATTCTGGAAAATGTCAAGAACTTTGAAAGTTTCTTCAAGTGCAGTCGCAAAAAACATCAAGTGCTATGATGAAACTTGCTCTCATGAGGACCACCACAGGAAAGGAAGACCCAGAGTTACCTCTGCTGTAGAGGATAAGTTCATTAGAGTTAACTGCACCTCAGATTGCAGCCCAAATAAATGCTTCAGAGTTCAAGTAACAGACACATCTCAACATCAACTGTTCAGAGGACACTGTGTGAATCAGGTCTTCATGGTTGAATTACTGCAAAGAAACCACTAGTAAAGGACAATAAGAAGAAGAGACTTGCTTGGGCCAAGAAACAAGAGCAATGGACATTAGACATTAGACTGGTGGAAATCTGTCCTTTGGTCTGATAATTCCAAATTTTGAGATTTTTGGTTCCAACAACCGTGTCTTTGTGAGACGCATAGTAGGTGAACGGATAATCTCCGCATGTGTGGTTCCCACCGTGAAGCATGGAGGAGGAGGTGTGGGGTGCTTTGCTGGTGACACTGTCAGTGATGTATTAAGAATTCAACGACACACTTAACCAGCATGGATAACACAGTATTCTACAGCGATACGCCATCCCATCTGGTTTGCGCTTAGTGGGACTATAATTTGTTTTTCAACAGGACAATGACCCAAAACACACCTCCAGGCTGTGTAAGAGCTATTTGACCAAGAAGGAGAATGATGCTGCTGCATCAGATGACCTGGCCTCCACAATCACCCGACCTCAAACCAATATTGGGATGGTTTGGGATGAGTTTGACCGCAGAGTGAAGGAAAAGCAGCCAAGCGTACAGTATGTGGGAACTCCTTCAAGTGTTGGAAAAGCATTCCTCATGAAGCTGGTTGAGAGAATGCCAAGAGTGTGCAAAGCTGTCATCAAGGAAAAGGGTGGCTACTTTGAAGCATCTCGAATATATAATATATTTTGATTTGTTTAACACCTTTTTTGCGTACTACATGATTCCATATGTGTTATTACATAGTTTTGATGTCTTCACTATTCTGCAATGTAGAAAATAGTAAAAATAAAGAAAAACCCTTGAATGAGTAGGTGTGTCCAAACTTTTGACTGGTACTGTACATACATACACACACATAAAAGCTGTGTTTATTTATATATACTGCAAAAGCAAGGTCTTTGTTTGCCGTTTGCTTGGGCAGTCGACATGTATCTGAATTGTTATTGTTTTCATTTATGTACTTGTTGGTTAAATCTCATATTGCGTAGTGTTGGCATCCCTATCTGCATTGCGTTTTCACAGTCTTTGCATGCATAACACACGCAGACACACACCCACTCATGCATGCAAATAGTAATTTGGTGTCGTATTCTGTGAGTTATCATTTCCATACTATAGATTTCAATAATTGTTTATTTTCAATTGCTTATTTGTGGTGCCAGCGGTTTAAGCCAGTTTCTAGTCATCTGTTTAAGTGCAGTTATTCTCAGAATGCTGAAGAGGATTCAAGGAGCATTGCATGAGGGGTTTGAGGACTGGGCAGGAATATAGTATGTGGGTGTGGTTAGCCCTGCTCTCCCATCTGTTACACTAGCAACTTGGTGTGATGTCACGGAAGTATTTTGACTGTATTATAGGCCTTATGAGAAATATTCCCTTCAGAGTAGAGAGTCGATTGTCTTGGAAGTTGTTCTAGATATTTCCTCCCAGTCCTCTTGGGTTATCACTAAATACAGCTCATCTTTCCAATTGGTTACCGCTATAATATTCTCATCTTTTGTTTCTTTCTTCGATAATTCTGTATACTGTATGTGCCCCAGCACATTCTTGGCATTTACATTGTTATATGCCTTTGCTATATCTAATTTCAAGGATGTTTATCATTAAGCGTTTTATTTAGGTCCCACTGCTTTTGGGGGTGAGCATCTGCAATAGGCTAACTAGCAATCATACAAGCATTCAGAGCTGCATACATTTTCAGTATGAATCCACAAGAACAAATAAGAATAGCTGATAGGCAGCGAAGAGGCCAGGTACATCATTGCGCGTGAAAGAACAGTGAAGACACGAGACACCCATCTCAAAAAGCTCCCCTATTGATCTTGTTTAGGCACAATACAAGTATCCTACCCTAGACTAACCTACAATGCCGGAGTACAACATTCTACTCCAGGCTACAGTGAAAATGGAATTTGAATAACGGGGCGTAAGTCATGTGATTTGAATGTTTCATTCTGTTTGGATCAGTTGTGGGTCTATTCTCGATACTTTATAAGGTCTAGAAAGGCACAGTAGCAGGCCAGTCTGGCTGTATTTTTACTTCTTATGTCGGATAGAAAATGTCACCACATCATGGGAAAGCGTGCCCTTTTAGGCTACACATGAAGTGGGTTATGATGAACTTCAAAGGGTGGTGAAAGTGCACGTTGATGAGCTTGAAGCTCTCTTATTCTGGTGACATGAAGATCGATCCTGCCAAATAAAAATAATCTTGCACTTTTGTCCAGCCTTTAGAGCACACGTGCCAATACCAGTGGCTATACCTAGGCAACATTTATAGTGACAAAATCATCAGTGGGTCTAGAATGGAAAACGTGATCGAAACCCATTGTACCTGTTATTTTCTACATAGGAATTGAACTGTTGTTTTTATGTGCACTAAGTATTTACACTTTTATCTGCAACAAGCCAATTTGATGGAAACGACTCTGATTGGAAAATGCACATATTGTTTTTATGCAGATTTTTGAATATTTGCATGAAAATCTGTCGTCAATTGGATGGAAACCTAGCTACAGACACCCTAACAACTCTGGTAAGTGGGCTAGTCCAGTGTCACATCCATTATGCCTGCACATCATGGTTCACCAGCAGCCCCAAACATCTAAAGAATAAGCTACAGACCAGCCAAACAGGCTTGTAAGATTTGTACTTAAACTCCCCTCTCGTACTCATCTGGAGGTTGAGCATGTTTTGTCTGTATCCATGTAATTGTATATGTATTTATGTAAATTATAGGGACCACAATGAAAATAAGTCCCCGACTTTATTGTGCACATGAAAAAAATCTTTGTACTTTGTGTGTATTTAAAAAAAAAAGTGACAAATAAAATCAATCATTCCAAACAGCGGCCATTTGATGAATGGAAAGTGACTTCTGTTACAAAACAATTCGATATTGGGTATGCCTACAAGGTAGGGATGTATTTTCTGTTTGTCGAGATTGACATAATCTATTTATTGTGGTGTTGAAAATGCAAACCATGATATTGAAGTGCCTGAAGTTGGTATGCTTTGTTCATTGATTGTGCGGTGCATTGGCATAGAAGTCTGTTGGTGGAAAATGTGTTGCGTATATTTTATATAATTATAAATATGGCATAAAAATGTTGAAAATCTGATTTCCCCCTAGCTGGTCTGCAGCCGGCTCTGATCGCAGTGTAATGAAACTGGCAGGGAGAGCGAGCTCCTCCATGGTGGTCAGCGAACCCTCAACCTTTTGGCCCGTAGCCCTGCGTGGCATCGACTGTGCCATAAAAACATGCTGAAGTGGCAAAGTCGATATCCATGTTTATAAACACAGGGTCGCTAGTTATTGTTATTTGTGGTTGTAAACATTATTCTATGAGGGGGGGGGGGGGCGTGTCCAGTAAATTATGAACTGTCACTTAGTAAGATAACTTCTTGTAAATATTTATAAAACTAAGAGTTCTGGCGGTTGTACCTTTTTTTGATCGATTCTCAAATGTATCTAAATGTCTGTGAACATCTGATACCTGGTCTGTCCTTTTTCAGCCCATCATTTTCAATATATCGCGAATCATACTTGATTTAAAGTCGCTGTCTATAACAATTTCTCCCAGGTAGATCAGGTCTGTTTAGATGCATTTTGTTAAGGTGATATTTGTCCAGGTGTTATTGATGCAGGTGTTTTCTATCTTCCTAGTGTGTATATTGGTTGTCTTCATAAATATAGTTGTACTTATTGGTTTTTCCATTAGTTGGATTTCCATCTGTCTCCATTTAGCTGTTGATGCCGGGTTCATCCATACAATAATTGAATTTAGTTGGTCGGCTAAGTAATAATTAGATTTGGTAGTGCTAGTCCTCCTGCTTGTTTACATTGTTTGATTGTTTTAAGTTTGACACGGGCTTTTCTTCCTCCTCAGATACATTTACTCAGGACTTTGTCCCACTGTTTAAAAGTGTTTGGAGGAATAGTTATTGGTAGATTTTGGAACAGGAATACAAATCTTGGGAGGACATTAATTTTAATAGTTTCAATTCTTCCTGTTATTGTTAAAGGTACTAATTTCCATCTTTGAAGGTCCTGTTTAAACTGGTTTTCCAATGTTCTAAAGCAATACTGATGTAGTTTCGTCAGATCTTGAAGGATAGTAATCCATAAGTATGTAACTTTATTTTAATCCCATTTAAATTTAAAATGAGTTTTGATGGGATGTTGGTTGACCTACCGTCATGATTTCCTTGTATTTATTCTATACCCAGATACGACACTATTGTTTCATTTCATCCATAGTGACTGAGGTATGTTTGTTAGGTAGATAATCACGTCATCTGCCTACATTGCTCATTTGTGTTCTTCCTGGTCGATCTGTAGACCTTGTATTTGCCGATTGTTTGTTATATTTTGGATTAAAGATGACAGTCTTGTTAAGGCATGCTTCCCACCCGAAACAGTCCATAACAGTTTGTGCATATATTATGACGTTTTTGTTAGTTATGGTCTTCAGCAAAGGTTTTTTAGCCGAATTTTGGTAGCCGAAGTCTACACTACGTCTCTTCCTGGGTCATTGATCAACAGGAGGGTTTCTTCAATTAAGTGTTTGTTGTATTTCAATGATAGACTAGTTTTTATTATTTTATTTTATTTTAATCACTATAGATTATTGCACCAAACAACTTAGTTAAATGTAAAATCGCGCGACTAAGATCTCCTTGGCAAAAACGTAAAACTGTCATACATCTTGAGTTATCTTAGATTTATTTTGAGGAAGAGTATACTGGCAACGGCGTCTCGAGATGGACAAACAGTACTATTGCCACTTTTTCTAATTTTTCAAGTTTAGGTCTTATAATTTTTTAAGGGAGTTATATGAGTACACTTGTTCGGTTCACCCAGCCGAGTTAGGCTGGGCGCCAGCCGAACCGAATCACGAGGAAGCCTTAAGGAGGTCAAATAGAGACATAAGCAGATGATGTTTTTTCTTGAGAGCTTGTTGCATTACATTAAACGTTGACTTAACATTATCACTCAGGAGTCTGCTGGACAACCCGTTTGGTCAGAGTTTATGATATCTGGAATTATATTACTTCATTTCTCTGTTAGATTCTTGTACCTCTGGAAAATATCGTTTTTGGTAGTATCTGGCAAATTCATTAGTTATTTAGGTTCTTTTCGGGAGGATTTTAGTTATTTTGAATTCCTGGAATGTTGGCCCCCCTTTGTTTTCTAGGTTTAAATGTTAGTAATTTCTGGGCCTTTGGGCCACTATTGTAATATTTCTGTTTAGTAAATATCGCGACAAAAAAACTATATTTTCCGACTTCATTTGTTTTTAATAATTTGTTTTTAATGTTTTGGATCAGTCGGTTTCCATTTTTCACATGGAACCCTTCCCTTGAAAATATATTTTTGTGAAGAAAATATATCCCTGAAAGCATGAATCCCTTTCAAATTAGACAATACACGTAATAATGTAGGCACTTACTACAAAAGAGAATAACTTTTAACCAGGAGCAGTCAGTAGAAATTAAGTATTGAAGCAAACAAAAATTATTGAAGATACCAGTAATGACGACAAGTAGGAAGAGAAGTAATACCAACACCAATAATGAGGATAATGTTCATTGTAGTATTAACGTCACTAAAAGTAATAATATTATTAGGTTATTATAATAATAAATAATGGTACATATTAAATAATAGTACAGATTATCATAGCATTCATAATGGCTAAGAGGATTTGGTGTAGGACATATTGCCATTCCCATTTCTGTCCTATACAGTCCTTATCATCACCCAACACGTCGACTGTGGGATGCATACACGCCCCCACCCGCTAGGTCCAATTCAGCTCTGATTCATACTCAGCCTTATGTATTTTTAATCACATAGCCTTGAGCTTATTGGGATGCTTAAAGCGCTTAGATGATATCCCTATATAATGTTGTATGGCTTCCTACAATTGGTGCTGGTTCTTTAATTTGGGAGGACGGGCTCATATTAATGGCTGGAACAGATTTAATGGAATGGTATCACACATCAAACTCAGGGTTTCCATGCGTTTGATACCACTCCCTTCCAGCCATTATTATGAGCCGTTCTCCCCTCACCAGCCTCCTGTGCCTCCTACGTGGTAGTAGACATTCAGTCTAAGCTAAAAGCTCCCGTTGGTTTTGTATTGAGCCGGCTAGCCAGGCTGGGCAGTCTAGCCTACTTTACACTGTGCAAACCCAGTACATTAATAAAAATAACAATAAAAAAAGTAATCAAATCTGTAAAAACAATATCTACTTAATGTTGGGGCCCAGGATCCACTGCTAAAAGCCCACCTGATCAAACTGCAAATTAGTCGCCGTGGTAACTTTATTACAGCCAGCCTCAGCGACGGGAGCTACCATGATTTCATTCTGGTAGAGAATTGTGCGAGAGTGCGTGTTTGTGTATGTCTGTGCACGTTTGTGTGTGTATGTGTTTCCGACAGTGTGTGTGAAACAAGAGTTTCTCTAACCGCTCTCTCATTGGCAGGCGACTAGTGCAGCGCTAGCAGCACACACACACCACCGCAGCATATTCCTCCCCATCAGGTACAGCACCATGGCAACCCGCTCACTCACCACATCAATCACCCAGTGCCTGTGCCCTCAGAGCAGAGCAGAGCAGAGCGGAGAGGGGGAGAGGAGGAGGGGAGTCGGGAGAGGGAGAGAGCCAGGAGAAAGGGAGGGTGATGAAAAGAGGGGAGAGGGTAGTAGCCAAGGGCAGAGCTTGATTCCCCATTACAGGGTCTGTTTTTCTGTGTCTCGGCCCAAAACCAGTGACAGATACAGGACAAAATGGTGCCAGAGGACAGATGAAGAATGTCTTTAAATGTCATCTCTACACCTGTCATAGTTCTTCATTAATCCAGTAAAAGTGTGTCCTGGAAGGTCCCCGGTTTGAGGGATGTGTGTCAAATTGAATGTACTTTATAAAACATTGGAGGGAGGATGATTTGCATACAGTACAGTACATGTTGTATGCAGTGAGATCCTCTTGTGTCATTTACTTCACAGCAATGTAAACTGTCCCACAAGCCTTTGGGACACAATCATCCTGGTACTGTGCGTGCCTACGAGTGTGTGTGCGCGCGCGCGCGCGCGTGTGTGTGTGTGTGTGTGTGTGTGTGTGTGTGTACACAGGCTACATTATAAGTGTGTGGTGGTGTACTCTACACTCCTATGCTCCCTGACATCTATACCTTGTTTGCTGTGTGTGTGTGTGTGTGTGTGTGTGTGTGTGGTGGGGGGGGGGGGGGGGGGGGGGTTGCTGGGGGTTGCACCCACCGTATCTTGCCAGTAATTGAGAAGTGGAATGAGAAAAGGAGGAGGGAGGAGAAAATAGAGGTGGTGGGGTGAGGGGGGTTTGAGGGAATGAAATGGCTTTTCCGCGGCTGTGTCAGTCAGACGTGTGTGTATTAGCCTTTCTCTGTGTGTGTGTGTGTGTGTGTGTGTGGTGGGCACGCGGGGCTGGTGTGACAGTAGTGGCAGTGCGTGGGCTGAGTGATGTAACGCCAGGGCAATATCAGTGGCAATATTGTGGGGCTTAGGAGGGCAGGGGACCTGGGGGAGTTAATGGAGCAGCACTGGGTTACGCCGCAGCCGCTCGGCAACGCACGCCTCGCTGGGCGCTCGCAATCAGTTCCGCCATACTGACATTCCAACTTCCAACCGGCTCCTGCCTCCCCTCGCCTTCCCCCTCGATAAGGGCAATATTACTCGGGGATAAAGCCGGAATTAGTTATCCGCGATAAAATGATGAAAAACGGAGGATCTCAAGACGTGATGGAGAGCCTGGCGCAGGAAGGAGGAGAGGAAGAGACTGTGGGCATTACTGGGGATTGTGATGATCTTAGATATGCAGTAGCTGCTGTGGAGAATGAATGGCCAACGGACAATGCCCTCCTAAACCGGGCTGCCCAGACCCAGCACTGCAAAACCCCTTTACTTTCATTTCATACTTCTTTTCTCATTTTCCCCCATCTGTCCTGAAAAGAGAGAGTGATTTGTAAACAACCAGGTCTGATAGGATCCCAAGCGGACAGGCAGCCTGGGTTTTTTTATGGCTCTGTGGCACAATCTCCTGGGGTGGCCAAGCTCCCCACTGTAGGCTTTTATTTTGGACAAATAGACCTTCTATTGAGCCTGTTGCTGTGTTCAGGCTTCACTTTACAGACAATCGGGCTTGTTTCCTCCTGATTTAACCACATCTGTAGTCGTGGGTTTTGTTCAGGTGTTGACTATTGCTTTTATTCCTCATCCACCGTGGTAGAGCTACTACTTGGAGGGGGGTGCAATTCAAAGCAGGCTGTTATAGTCTAGTCCAGCAAATGGTACAATACAGAATAGTTGAGAAAGAGACCGATAAAGGAGAATATTGATGAGACTGCACCTTATGGGATCCCAACCCCAGCTTTGGGCCCTGGATTCAATACCAGCTGAAATGGCACCCTATAGGATGCCATTTCACAATCATCCTTTGATGGCCTGCATTGAACACAGTCAAAGACTAGTGGGACACAGCAGAAGACTAGTGGGACACAGCCAAAGACTAGTGGGACACAGCCAAAGGCTAATGGGACACAGCCAAAGGCTAGTGGGACACAGCCATGGACTAGTGGGACACAGCCATGGACTAGTGGGACACAGCCATAGACTAGTGGGACACAGCCATAGACTAGTGGGACACAGCCATAGACTAGTGGGACACAGCCAAAGGCTAATGGGACACAGCCAAAGGCTAGTGGGACACAGCCATAGACAAGTGGGACACAGCCACAGACAAGTGGGACACAGCCATAGACTAGTGGGACACAGCCATGGACTAGTGGGACACAGCCATGGACTAGTGGGACACAGCCAAAGATTAGTGGGACACAGCCAAAGACTAGTGGGACACAGCCAAAGGCTAGTGGGACACAGCCAAAGACTAGTGGGACACAGCCATGGACTAGTGGGACACAGCCATAGACTAGTGGGACACAGCCATAGACTAGTGGGACACAGCCATAGACTAGTGGGACACAGCCATAGACTAGTGGGACACAGCCAAAGGCTAGTGGGACACAGCCATAGACAAGTGGGACACAGCCATAGACTAGTGGGACACAGCCATAGACTAGTGGGACACAGCCATAGACTAGTGGGACACAGCCATAGACTAGTGGGACACAGCCAAAGGCTAGTAGGACACAGCCATAGACAAGTGGGACACAGCCATAGACTAGTGGGACACAGCCATAGACTAGTGGGACACAGCCATGGACTAGTGGGACACAGCCAAAGATTAGTGGGACACAGCCAAAGACTAGTGGGACACAGCCATAGACTAGTGGGACACCGCCATAGACTAGTGGGACACCGCCATAGACTAGTGAGACACCGCAAAAGGCTAGTGGGACACCGCCATAGACTAGTGGGACACCGCCATAGACTAGTGGGACACCGCCATAGATTAGTGGGACATTGCCATAGACTAGTGGGACACTGCCATAGACTAGTGGGACACCGCCATAGGCTAGTGGGACACAGCCAAGGACTAGTGGGACACAGCCATGGACTAGTGGGACACAGCAATAGACTAGTGGGACACAGCCAAAGGCTAGTGGGACACAGCCAAAGGCTAGTGGGACACTGCCATAGACTAGTGGGACACTGCCATAGACTAGTGGGACACTGCCATAGACTAGTGGGACACTGCCATAGACTAGTGGGACACCGCCATAGACTAGTGGGACACCGCCATAGACTAGTGGGACACCGCCATAGACTAGTGGGACACCGCCATAGACTAGTGGGATACCGCAAAAGGCTAGTGGGACACCGCCATAGACTAGTGGGACACCGCCATAGACTAGTGGGACACCGCCATAGACTAGTGGGACACCGCCATAGACTAGTGGGACACCGCCATAGACTAGTGGGACACCGCCATAGACTAGTGGGACACCGCCATAGACTAGTGGGACACCGCCATAGACTAGTGGGACACTGCCATAGACTAGTGGGACACTGCCATAGACTAGTGGGACACTGCCATAGACTAGTGGGACACTGCCATAGACTAGTGGGACACCGCCATAGACTAGTGGGACACCGCAAAAGGCTAGTGGGACACCGCTATAGACTAGTGGGACACCGCCATAGACTAGTGGGACACTGCCATAGACTAGTGGGACACCGCCATAGGCTAGTGGGACACCGCCATAGACTAGTGGGACACCGCCATAGACTAGTGGGACACCGCCAAAGACTAGTGGGACACAGACAAAATATCATATCACAGTACGTTTTCAAAAATTGGACGGTATTAGATGGTATTTTATGTTTTTCAATAATAAAAGTTCTACATTTGCTTTATGAGTAGTGCGTGACCTTAGGGTGGCAACACATACATTCTAAGTGATTTCAAGAAGTCTTTCTCCATCCTGATTGTTTTATGCTGTTCAATTCAACTTCAACCAAAATTGCTGCATGTCCTGCACTCATTTGAGATCATTTCCACACTGCCACGTAGGGCTGCTCGATGTGGACAAACAATCTAGGCCTTACTTTTAACCAAATGTTGCAATTACGATTTGACTTGTGATTTAGAGTAAAACACTTGGGTGAACTGTTGGAATCATGGAAATAGAATGATTATTCTAATTCTATAGTTAGAATATAATAGTAGGCACTTTGCATACAGTGTTTGACATGACAACAAATGAAAATGCCAGGTTGGAGTTAATGTGATGAGGTAGGAACCAAAGTGTTGACAAGTGTTTCCTAGGGGACTCTATAATCTTTGGCTACATTGGATGTTTTCTTGTAGCTAACATATTCTTGCTTCTCATATTCCTCTTTGATTTAGAAGAGACTGTTGCACAAAAAACATGCAGATGTAGGTCTACACCATCACTGGTATTATCAGACTGTATAGCTAGTTATGTTTGCTCTGACTCAGTATATGTCTTAGTTAGCTAGCAATTAGCATTAGTGTTTAGTATTAGCTGCTAACAAGATTTAGGCCCAACTTGCCTACGAAATACCAACTAATAGTGTAATTATAGAATGCTAGTGGATTTATATTAAGAAGCAAAGTGAGGGACACCGCCGTGGAACAGAGGGACACCGCCGTGGACCAGAGGGACACCGCCGTGGAACAGAGGGACACCGCCGTGGAACAGAGGGACACCGCCGTGGAACAGAGGGACACCGCCGTGGACCAGAGGGACACCGCCGTGGAACAGAGGGACACCGCCGTGGAACAGAGGGACACCGCCGTGGACCAGAGGGACACCGCCGTGGACTAGAGGGATACCGCTGTAGACTTGAGGGTGTGATAGAAAAATTACATATTTACCTGGGTTATTTGATATTAATGGTTAAAAATTAATATTTAATAGTAAGACATTTCCGTCCTGCTAGTGTCTGTGTTTTCATGGGCTCCACTCTAGTTCCCTGCAGCTAATCTGGGCGTATGGTCACTGGAGATGGCTTGAGTTGACAAATGGGTTAAAGACTGCATTACATAGACAAGAATGTGTTTTACTAGAGATAGCTTAGGAGTAGAATAATCCCTCATTGTCTCAAAATCCTCCTTGCATCTGGGAAACTAAGTCAGAGTGTGGTTAAGACAACAACCCACGTGCAGATAACGACAGGATGAAGCAAGAGTGGCTTATGATGCTCCTTGGTCTAGATGGGGGGGGTTGAACCAACCATGACTGAGCGTTGTTAGTGTCAGCTATATATAGCACTCTGCATTTGTGTAAAGGTTAGGTTACTCGGTCCAACACTCAAGGGTGGGGGATCGACCAGTCTCATTATTGCAATAATTCATCGATATTAAATAAAGATGATTGTTTGAATAAATGACCAAATCTCTATCAGTACTGAATTTCCATGACAAGGGACACCGCCGTAGACTAGTGGGACACCGCCATAGGCTAGTCCAGCTAAGGGTAGATACTAGAGAAGGGTTCTCCAACTGGTGGCCCATGGGCCGAATTTGTTCTCTGAGCCAAAAAAGTTAAACAAATATATAAACTCAGCAAAAAAAGAAACGTCCTCTCACTGTCAACTACGTTTATTTTCAGCAAACTGAACGTGTAAATATTTGTATGAACAAAGCAAGATTCAACAACTGAGACATAAACTGAACAAGTTGCACAGACATGTGACTAACAGAAATGTAATAATGTGTCCCTGAACACAGGGGGGGTCAAAATCAAAAGTAACAGTCAGTATCTGGTGTGGTCACCAGCTGCATTAAGTACTTCAGTGCATCTCCTCCTCATGGACTGCACCAGATTTATCCGTTCTTGCTGTGAGATGTTACCCCACTCTTCCACCAAGGCACCTGCAAGTTCCCGGACATTTCTGGAGGGAATGGCCCTAGCCCTCACCCTCTGATGCAACAGGTCCCAGATGTGCTCAATGGGATTGAGATCTGGGCTCTTCGCTGGCCATGGCAGAACACTGACATTCCTGTCTTGCAGGAAATCACTCACAGAACGAGCAGTATGGCTGGTGGCATTGTCATGCTGGAGGGTCGTCAGGATGAGCCTGCAGGAAGGGTACCACATGAGGGAGGAGGATGTCTTCCCCGTAACGCACAGCGTTGAGATTGCCTGCAATGACAACAAGCTCAGTCCGATGATGCTGTGACACACTGCCCCAGACCATGACGGACCCTCCACCTCCAAATCGATCCCGCTCCAGAGTACAGGCCTCGGTGTAACGCTCATTCCTTCGACAATAAATGCGAATCCGACAGAAGATAGCCCTATTTGGTAAAAGACCAAGTCCATATTATGGCAAGAACAGCTCAAATAAGCAAAGAGAAACGACAGTCCATCATTACTTTAAGACATGAAGGTCAGTCAATATGGAAAATGTCAAGAACTTTGAAAGAAAAACCCTTGAATGAGTAGGTGTTCTAAAACATTTGACCAGTAGTGTATGTAATCGTATACGAAAAGATTTGAAATTATTGTTTTTAGTCAAATGTTATATATATTTGGCATCTTGTGTTAAATTTGCAGGCTACAAATCATTTTTTATTATGTTTCGGCCCCCTGACCATCCGCTCAAGAAAAAACAACCCATATATATATAGATATTCCAGGATCTGAAACATTGATGAGACTGTTCCTTGAGGGATCCCACCGCCAGCTCTGTGGCCCTGTGGTATAGTAGTGCTTCATCATGCTCAGGGATAATTGAGGCGTGAGAGCGGATCCGGGGGGCCCCAGGGCAACTCAGAGAGGCCCGAGGTGACCCCTCGCCCAGGCCAGGACCTCCCACGACGCCTCCTCCCAGACCTCATCTGGAGAAGGAGGTGGTGCTGGTCTCCCAGTTGGTCAGGAGGATTTATTGACCATCATTTATCCTCCTAATGCTGCTAACACCTCTCTGGTGGAACAGGGCTTCAACATTAGTTAGGATCGGGGACCCGGAGGGGACAACAGAGATTTGTCTTCTCCGTGTACCCCTGTGTATCTGCCCCCTCTGCATTGGTACTAGGCCCATGTAGCCTGGACGCCCTAAGAAAAACAGAGAATGTCTGTCTAGAGACTGTCAATCTTGTTCATTCCCGTCTTACAAAAAAAATGGACTGTACGCTTGTCTTAGTACCCCCAAGCAATTTCTATTATTTTCATATATTTTTGTTTTTTTGCTCAATCCACCCTCAGGCTATCTGCCTAGCTTTCATCAACACTCAGTCACTCACTACTGCTCTCTGAAACCACGATGTCATTCTAATTCATACATTTAGCATATCCCCTCCCAACGGACCCAGCCATTGTATAATGACCATGTTGTGAAACGTGTTAGCCTGTGCCAGCCAGCCATGCAACCAGCTATGCAGGCACAGAGCATGGGGCTTGCCAGTTGGCAGAGAGGCGCTTCACGCTGTGACAGCAGTAATCAGCCAGGTCAATCGAGGGATGGAGGAAGGAGGTAGGGGGAAGAGGAGACCTGTGTTCTGTGTCATTCTGTTACACACTCACTTTTTAAATCTGTTAATTAGCGCTCTCTCTCCACGGCGCAGAGTGAGATTGACAAGCGTGTTGCCGTGAGATGGCTTATTGGCTGCTAATTAAGAGGGGTTCTAGGGGGGGGGGGGGGGGGGGGGGGGTGCGCGAATATGAAACAAGCGTGAAAGGTTGAAGAGGAAATAGTTATTTAATATAATTACCTCGTTGTGTCACCGACTGTCACTGATTGCTTTGTTTATCGAGGAGAGGCAGGGAAATGATCTCCTGGCCAGCTCACCACTCTCTAAACCTCGTGTTTCTATATTTGTCATGATGCATGATCAACAGCCTGAACCTGTTTGTTTTCCTACAGTAAGAGTTCAGTTGTTAGGGAGAATTGCACCCGGTAGCCCAGACAAGGCGTTTGTTTACGTACAACAAGGGTTCAGCTGATCATGGGAATTAGAACCGCCTGGTAGTCCTGACAACGCGGAAAATGTTTCGTAACGACACCAAATTGGTTGGTTATCGCTTATTTTTTTATTTGACCTTTATTTAACTAGACAAGTCAGTTAAGAACAATTCTTATTTTCAATGACGGCCTAGGAACAGTGGGTTAACTGCCTTGTTCAGAGGCAGAACGACAGATTTTCACCTTGTCGGCTTGGGGATTCAATCTTGCAACCTTTCGGTTACTAGACCAACGCTCTAACCACTAGCCTACCTGCCGCCCCAATTTACTGTAGGGTAAATTGAATGGATTGAAAAGGAAGACGAGGGGGACATACGGGAAAAGGAGATTACTTACCAGAAGTCATATACAGTTGCCATATTTAAAATGTCCCTGCTGCTGCATACCCACGCTAAACATGATAGCATGTTTAGCGTGGGTCCTACAGGCCCTAGTTTTGTCGCACCTTGACTACTGTTCAGTCGTGTGGTCAGGTGCCACAAAAAAGGACTTAGGAAAATTGCAATTGGCTCAGAACAGGGCAGCACGGCTGGCCCTTGGATGTACACAGAGAGCTAATATTAATAATATGCATGTCTCCTGGCTGAAAGTGGAGGAGAGATTGACTTCATCACTACTTTTATTTATGAGAGGTATTGACATGTTGAATGCACCGAGCTGTCTGTCTAAACTACTGGCACACAGCTCAGACACCCATGCATACCCCACAAGACATGCCACCAGAGGTCTCTTCACAGTCCCCAAGTCCAGAACAGACTATGGACGGTACACAGTACTACATAGAGCCATGACTACATGGCACTCTATTCCACATCAAGTATCTGACTCAAGCAGTAAAATTAGATTTAAAAAACAGATAAGAAAACACCTTAGCAACACAAACATAGGCAGAGACACATGCATACACACACACACACGATAACATACGCACTATACACACACATACACATAGAATTAATACTGTAGATATGTGGTAGTGGTGGAGTAGGGGCCTGAGGGCACACAGTGTGTTGTGAATGTATTGTAATGTTTTTAAAATGGTATTAACTGCCTTAATTTTGCTGGACCCCAGGAAGAGTAGCTGCTGCTTTGGCAAAATACATACAAATAGCAAGTAGCAATTCAATTTGACCTCGGCACAAATCCACCCTAACCAAAGTTTGCAACCCACCCTTGCCATTGACGACATCACTGTCTCTCCTTGCCCCCACGCGTGCAGCCTTGGACAACCCTGGACTCCACCCTCTCCATCGACCACCACATAAGACAGACAGTCGAATCCTAATTCTTCCACCTTCCATACACTTGACACATCACACTCTTTCCCATCCCCTTCTCTTTGTTAAATGTTTTTGTTTTTTTCAACAATTATAAAGTGACTTTGGGTCCTTGAAAAGCTCTATATAATTCCTATCTATTTGAATTCCTATTATTAATCAACCAATTCCCGAAATTCAAAAAGGCTGTCTAACCATAGAGAAACACTCCAAAGAGCCCTCAAACTCAACTCTAGACCTCAAATCCAGTGCCACTGCTTGTTTTCATTGTCCCCTTCTAATCAGGGACTGATTTAGACCTAACACACCAGGTGGGTGCAATTAATCATCAGGTAGAACAGAAAACCAGCGTGCTCCCCCGGACCTCGTAGGGTGAGAGTTGAATACCCCTGCCATAGAGAAACCTCATTGACTCTCAGTCGTTTTGGCGTAGGACTAGCTACTCTAGCAGTGTGAGGGTTACATCGCGCCCCTTTTGTACAGAGGATCACTACTCCGCTGACAGATTCTCCATGGAGACAGAGGCTTCAGCACCATAGCCCTCTCCAGAGTAGCAGCGTGCTAATTAGCAGAGAACGAAAGGCCAGTTTATAATTAAACACAATAGTCAGTGACTTGTGCTTGAGAGCCCCAATGGAAAAGCCTTGACACTAAGAGCATGTACTCTAGCTCTCATTCACACATTGATATGGATGATTATTAGTGCCATTGCTGTATTGGTGTAAAACGGTGCGTTTCTGCCTTGGGGGGGCTATAGCGGTCTTATAACGGAACCATTTTCATTGGGAAATACTGTAGTCTTCTACACGTGACTGTGAAGAGACTGTCAAATCCATAATGATGACCTCCCTACCAGGGGGTAAAACGCCAAACTGATCCTAGATCAAATGTCATGGGGCAGATTCACCCAACTCCCTATTCTAACCCATAGCAGTAGTTCAATTAGATCCACTAGCACCAGTGGCTTGGTCTTAGACCCATTGCAGTGTGGAGCCATCGGGAGCCACACAGAGGATCACGCCTGTCGAACAGCTCTTCCCCCTAAAATAATCTGGTCCCATCATAGCCCATATAAAACTGTCTATTACAGCTGATTTATTACTATATCATACGATACAACTAGGGTCCGGAGTTGGTTAGGTTAGCCTACTACCACATCAGGAAAAACTCTGGGCCCCAGGAAAACAATTTTGGGAATTTTTGCAAAAATATTAAAAATAAAAAACTGAAATCACATTTACGTAAGTATTCAGACCCTTTACTCAGTACTTTGTTGAAGCACCTTTGGCAGCTATTATAGCCTTAAGTCTTCTTGGGTATGACGCTACAAGCTTGGCACACATGTATTTGGGGAGTTTCTCCCATTCTTCTCTGCAGATCCTCTCCAGCTCTGTCAGGTTGGATGGGGAGTGTCGCTGCACAGCTATTTTCAGGTCTCTCCAGAGATGTTCTACCGGCATCAAGTCCGGGCTCTGGCTGGGCCACTCAAGGACATTCAGAGACTTGTCCTGAAACCTTGGCAGTGTGCTTATGGCAGTTGTCATGTTGGAAGGTGAACTTTCGCCCCAGTCTGAGGTCCTGAGCGCTCAGGAGCAGGTTTTCATCAAGGAGCTCTCTGTACTTTGCTCCGTTCATCTTTCCCTCGGTCCTGACTAGTCTCCCAGTCCCTGCCGCTGAAAAACATCACCACAGCATGATGCTGCCACCACCATGCTTCACCGTCGGGATGGTGCCAGGTTTCTTCCAGAAGTGGCGCTTGGCATTCAAGCAGCTTGGTTTCATCAGACCAGAGAATCTTGTTTCACATGGTGTGAGAGTCCTTTAGGTGCCTTTTGGAAAACTCCAAGCGTGCTGTCATGTGCCAATTACAGAGGAGTGGCTTCCCTCTGGTCACTCTACCCTAAAGGCCTGATTGGTGGAGTGCTGCAGAGATGGCTGTCCTTCTGAGATGTTCTCCTATCTCCACAGAGGAACTCTGGAGCTCTGTCAAAGTGACCATCAGGTTCTTGGTCACCTCCCTGACCAAGGCCCTTCTCCTTTGATTGCTCAGTTTGGCCGGGCGGCCAGCTCTAGGAAGAGTCTTGTTCGTTCCAAACTTCTTTCATTTAAGAATGTAGGCCACTGTGTTCTTGGGGACCTTCAATGCTGCAGAAATGGTTTGGTACCCTTCCTCATATCTGGCTTAATGACTGGGAACACTGGGAATATTCAGCGCTGCTCTGTCTGGAGTACTACATACCAATGAGAGAAGGAGACTGAAGCTGCATCTAAAATGGCTCCCTATTTCCAATATAGTGCGTTGGCCTCGGGTCAAAATTAGTGCACTGTTTAGGAAATGGGATGTTCCTCCAGCTCTGAGGTCTACGTAGGACTGTGGTTCCTGTTGCTGTGTGCCTGAGTGCATGCATGTTTTGAGGTCGAGACTGATGTTCATTCACACGCCTGTGTTGGATGTGATGTGTTGGCTGTCTCCATGTGTGCAGACTATAATGCATGTAGCTCCCCTGCCCTCTGTTAGTTCTCTCTCACTCTCTCGCTCTGTTTATTCATTCTCCTCACACTACCCAAAGCTCAGGGTCTAGCCACTGTGCCTCCATTGTTGTCAAGACAACAGCACACTGCAGCGCTGTGTGTGTTTATGCCTGCGTACCAGCAGACCTGTGTTTATGCGTACCTTGACGGGGTGTATTCTCGTATGGTAACCCTATATTTCACTCCAATCAGGTTACACTAACAGGGGATGGTTTGATTGCTGGATCATTGGTATGTAACCTCAACGTGTACCTCTAATGACAAATCCATGCTATATTTCTGTAGATGGATAGATACTGTTAGGTCCTGAACTAACAGAGTAAAAACTCAAACGGACGACTAGGAAGTGCTCAAACCAAGTTTATTCCCCCACTGTTGTCACACAGCTGCAAATGGAAGGTATGATTACACAAGCATATATATGTATAACCTCCTACTAGGCGGGGTCAACTCCTTTCACATCTAGACAGCCAATACAGCTCTGTTGCTAGGCAGGAACTGAATTTGCTCCTCTCACTGGTGTAGTCATGGCCCTGCCTGATGCTGGAACCTTCGTGGAAGTGTATGTGTGTAAGATTGGTCGGCCCCTTTGGCTCCCCTCCCAGAGGTTTCTTCTCACTTCATCTGTTGACTTGACCTCGAGCCGAATTCATCACTCCTCCCTCGTTCCGCAGCTGGCCTGCCTTATCAGGAACTGAAGCTAGACTGTTGCCCTTTGCCTCCCTCCTTAGGAACATTGATATTCAACAATAACTTGTTTGAACAGAATATGAACTTTCCGTCTCAGCCAGTAACTTTCCATACACCTAGTTCTCATCCACCCTGCATTTTCAATTAATTGCGGCGTTGTACGCTCGTGCCTCCAATGGCAGCCTCCAGCTTTGTGCGTGACCCTTAATTGTAATCATTACCCATGAAACATACCCAGCGCTTCTGAGTGTTCAATTGTACATTGGGCTTAATTATGGGAACCGAGTTAAAAGCTGCATTACTCAACAGTCTAATAGAGCAGATACTGGAGTGACTGGACGAAAGTGGCAACAGCAATTACTCACGTGTGTGTGTGTGCGTGTGGCGTGCATGGGGATTCAATAGAGCCCGTGCATCATTTACAGAGGGGACATGTGAAGATGAAAGCACGTACACCTAAAGAAACAGCCGCACACACACAACATACATTAAAATACACACAGTCACTCATTTATTCGGTTGCACACGCTTGAGCACACACACACACACACACACACACACAGCTGGACACACACATACACACAAACAGATCTGAGCTCTGGCATTAGGAACAAAGGGGATTGGTGCCACAGGAGGATGGGAAAAAGCAATTATTCCAGGCGGGGCTTCAGTACCTGGGGTCAGAGCCTCTCCTCCACAGTAAGTAAGGCTGTGTGTGATCACACTGCAGACCCAGGGAGGGACACACACACACAGAGCCAAGGACACACAGGCTGCAGCAAAAAGAGCCCCCTCCGCTCTATCACTCCCTCCCTCTCACTTGCTAACACTCTTTCTCTCTTCCACACCCCCTTCACTCTCTGCTCCCCCTCTCTCTTTCCTTTGCTCCCCTCTCTCGTTCTCTCGCTCCTACCTCTCTCTCCGTCCATCTCCTCTCTGTCGGCGCCATGAAAATCAGGCAGGCCAATTTGACTTGAAGAGAGAATCGCTCCACGATTGTGTACTTGTCAGCGAGTCCCAGGCCTGGCTGATATAAATTTTAATATCCTATTTAAGGCTTGTATTCATCATCCAGGCTGATTTATTAGCAGGACTTCCCCTTGGATTTATCAAAATAAATAAGAAGCTGAGGGGCCGCAGCCCGCTGAGCAAATTAAAGCAAACATTAGATGAAGCGTCCCAAATGGCAACCTGTTCCATATATAGTGCACTACCTTTGACTGGAGCCCAGTAGGCCTTGGTCAAAAGTAGTGTACTAGGAAGGGAATAGGGTGCCATTTGGGACGCATCCTAGATAAGTCAGGGTGGTGTTGTGGTGGCAGAGGGACAGGGTGAGAGGAGGAGAAGAGAGACTCTTAGTTTACCTCCTTCTCTCCATCTCTATCTCTCCATTCTCTAGCCCTTGACAGGCAGGTGCACCTGTTCAAATGTTTAAATGTCCCTGGGAACACGTTAAAACAGTAGACCGAAAGAGGAGGAATGTGAGAGGTAGAGAGAGAGAGAGCGGTTTGTGAGATCTGCAAATTTGTTTTCCCTTTGGTGGGAAGAGGTACTGAATCCTTAATCCACTCAGAGGTAGATGTGTGGGGACGGGTAGGGAGGAGTGTATGTTTGTGTGTGTATTGATTTGCAACACGCACATATGTTTGTGTGCGTGTGTGCGTGCGTGCGTGTGTGTGTGAGAGAGCGACTGTAAGCGCACTAATATTCCAGTATCACACATAAAGGTGGGAACCTTGCTGGGAGGGCTGTGCTGTTTACACTTTAATCCTTAGAGGACCCTTTGGGGAGGAAGCGATCGCCTGAGGGGAGCTCACACTCAGATCCATGAAAGCACAGATGATACACCTTTCAAAGCCAATCGGACATACAGTATGAACCAGCCCACACCACTCTCTGGGGAGCCCTCTGTGTGTTTGGCTGCAGATTGCAAGCAGGCGCACAGACCTGGAAAGGAGGGAGGCAGGTGGAGGGAGGGAGAACATTAAGGGGAGAGATGGAGAAGGAGAAAGCATTCAAATGGGAGAGAAGGATACAGAGAGAGAAGGGAAAAAAGAAAGAAAGGGAGTGGGAGCAAAAGAGAGAGAATGGAGAGAGAGGGCGAGGGAAGGGTGGAGGGAGAGAGAGAGAGAGGGATGAGATGAGATCAGGCTTATCAATCGCCGGCGGAGCTGCAGGGGAAATGAGCTGGGAGAGACGAGGCCAGTGAAGAGGAAAGGCAGCAGTAATCACACTGGACCAGACGCTCAGGGCTAACAGGGGAGGGACACACACACACTGGGTAATACACACACACACACACACACACACACACACACACACACACACACACACACACACACACACACACACACACACACACACACACACACACACACACACACACACACACACATACACTCTGGCACAGAGATGCATGCACGCCAATACACAGTGCCATACTCACGTGCACACTTTCTGCTCTGACATTGTTCCTCTCTGCCAGTGGGCCGTGAAGCCTCAGAGCTGAGGTTATTCTGATTCCTCTCTGCTTTCTGCAGTCTATAACACAACTCTCTGAGGAGATCCTATCACAGTGGACATGAAGAAGGCAGGCAAGACACATGAAGGATCGCTAGCCGTTACTCACTAGCCAGAGAAGACTTGCAATATCTCCAATACAACATCAATTCTGTTTTTACAAACCAATAGAGGACCATTACATTTTCGTATAGTATTAGAGATTGTGTAACATTATTTTAAAGCTATGGCCTCAAAGCATCAAGAGCATTCTTCTGGATGGTAGGCAAGAGACAAGAGGTCTTCGATCCAAATACGTCCATTTGTCACACATCTGTTCATTTGCAATGGAGATCAAACACTACTAATCAGGAATCAGATGCTCGTTTGTCGGGGCCAGCTGCTATATATCGATTGGTCAGTTGGTCAGTCTGCAATCTATCAATCTGTTTGCAATGAGGTGATCAACATCCAATTGGAGCGAGCCAGACTGGGTCCCTGACCCTTGACCTCTAATCTATGACCCCTGTCCTGGTTTGGTCCTGTGGGAGTCTGGCGTGGGGACGCGAGGCTTAATCAATGGCGGGTTAGGAGGGGACAGTGTCTGGACCAGTTGGGCTCCCTAGCTAGGATCCCAAAAAAACATTGGACTGACCCGAATGGCCAGACAGCCTGTCAGTCAATCTATCTCTCGCGCTCCATATCCTCGTGTACCAGCTCACTACAAATGTGTTCTCATTTGCGGTTCAGTGTGGAAGTAAGACTATAGATATAGACACAGCTGAGGTGACCTGTTCTACAAAACACATCTTTACCTGGTATCCAGATCTGTCAATAGAAAACCCGCTCTCATTTACATTATTGGTTCCACAGTAACGGCAGAATGAATAAGGAGCACTGAGTAAAGGAAGTGCCATTGAGAGCCGTCCTCCAGTCCATTTGTGTATTATAGCTTCAGCTAGGGAAGAAGAAGAGATGGGTCAACTTCACCTCGCCGCTCTCCTACGTCTAGGGATCTAACCTTTCGCCCCCATTCTTTCCCATCGTCCTCACCCACCTTCTGTGGTCCCCCGCCTCCCCCGCCTCCCCCAGTGACCCCCAGGGGTGAAGAGGTGAAGGACCGTGCTAATAGGGTTTGCTCCTGACCTCCCGCTCCTCTCTTTTCTATCGCTCCATTCATCCCTCCATCGCCTCCCCCATCAGCGTAGACCTGCCTAATGAAGGGGCCAATATGCAAAGCAGGGCGGCCGCTGAGGACGTCTACTCGTCTCATCCCTCCTCTCCTTTTCTGTTTATTTTCATCCTGGAACCGTTTGAAGCTCTCTCCCTCATTTTCTGCCTCACTCCTTCGCTTGCTCCTTTTGCCACCTCTCATCACCTATTCCGCAGCGGGGCCGCTATCGGAGCCGTCTATCTCCCCACCTGGCCACAGAGTTTGTTCCTCTGTATCCCCCATCAAACGTCCTAGCTCTCCTTCAGCTCTGCTCTGCATCAGCCAGTCATCTATTCCAGGTCCAGCTTTGAAATGCAGGCAGATGTTGATGGCCCAGGGTCTAAGAAGAAGCCACCATTTTGTCTCTGCTTTTAAAGCTTTAAAGAGTGTGTCTGAAGTGGAAGGGGATTTCCTAACCCAGACGTTACCCTCCATGTTGACACAGGTGCATGCACGTATAGTAATAACAAATTAAAAAAATATATACAGTACCAGTCAAAAGTTTGGACACACCTACTCATTCTAGGGTTTTTCTGTATTTTTACTATTTTCTACATTGTAGAATAATAGTGAAGGCATCAAATAAAATAAATATGAAATAACACATATGGAATCATGTAGTAACCAAAAAAGTGTTAAACAAATCAAAATACATTTTAGATTTTGTATTCTTCAAAGTAGCCACCCTTTGCCTTGATGACAGCTTTGCACGCTCTTGGCATTCTCTCAACCTGCTTCAATGCTGGAATGCTTTTCCAATTGTCTTGAAGGAGTTCCCACATATGCTGAAGAAACTTTAAAATGTGGAAAGTAGTAAAAATAAAGAAAAACCTTTGAATGAGTAGGTGTGTCCAAACTTTTGTGTTGATGTTTTATTGTCACATACACCGGATAGGTGCAGTGAGATGTGTTGTTGGAGCACATCAAGGGCACATCAACAAAAAAAATGTACCTTGTCGGCTCAGGTATTCGAACCAGCGACCTTTCGGTTACTAGCCCAAGGCTCTAACCGTCAGGCTACCTCCCGTCACACCGTACGAGCCCCTCCCCCCACGCACGCACACGCAAAGTATCCCCCCCCCCCCACACACACACACACACACAAGCACCCCTCCACCGACACTACCCACCGCCATATAGTGAGTTAGTATATATCTCATGGGGCCGGGCTTGTGAATTAACCCTCAGTAAATATGGATCTGTGACTGTTTAATATGGAGTTATGGCCTTGATTCATTCTTGGCGGTGCGTACGATACCAGCGGCCCGTTGCAGAGCGGTGGGTCAACCTCCCTGGGTAGCAGCTCATTAAAAAGTAAAACGGCTGTGAAACATGCCTCGTTAGCTGACGGATTTGATCATTTAGTAAAAGCCCAGGTTGATTTTTACCTTCAATGTCAGAGGAAAGCTTTTGAGACTTTCTGTTGCTAGGTAAAATGCAGTGATTGAAAAAGAGAGAATGGAAACTCTTCATTGGTCCAATAATATGCAGAGACACTGACTGTATAATACCAGTTTGCGAAACGTCCTATGTAAACTGCTCCGGTTTAGGGGATTCACAACCCATTTACAGCAGCCCAAACATGCCCCCTGATTAGCTCCTGTTAGCAATGTAGCCTCATTCACAGCCTGTGCTAATCCCTTAGCATTACGCTAATGGCCCAGGAAACACAGCTAATGACTTTCACTGCAGATTAGCATCCGCTACTCGCAGATGTTTATCACACACACTGGGGGTACGTAGACGATTATAAAACTTGCATGCACGTACGCACACATGAGTAGCAGTATTTGTGTAGCATAATGTATGGAGATGTGTTATGTGCTCACCAGTAGTGTTAGCATGAAGCCATCAATCCCAAAGCAGCGTATCAATTGTGGCTTTTGAACAGTGGAATCCAATCCTAACTGCAGAAAGCAGTTTCCTTATCCATTTTAGTCATCCGTACAGACAGGGCTTGGAATGGGATGATTGGCAGATGTAAGAAGGCCTAATCAGAGGTGTGTGTGTGTGTGTGTGTGTGTGTGTGTGTGTGTGTGTGTGTGTGTGTGTGTGTGTGTGTGTGTGTGTGTGTGTGTGTGTGTGTGTGTGTGTGTGTGTGTGTGTGTGTGTGTGTGTGTGTGTGCGTGTGTGTGTACACTTGCATGTGTGCTGGTGCAGACAGGCGGGTCTATGATGCCTAGTCTGTGATGTGTGTGTTCTAAAGGCGAGGGTGTGTTCTTCATCAGACAGCCATGGCGTGTGTGTGTGACAGATAGACTGTGTGTGTGTAGGCCTCCCACAGGGCTGTGGAGAGGAGGCCACGGGAGGGGGGCATGTTCTGTGTGTTTGAAGTCAGCCTCTCTTAGACCCCTGTGTGTGTGCTCCCTTGCATGCAGCGTACTGCCTGGTGATAGATAGTCGCTTAAGCCAGCTCTGACGTCCCCATGGGATCGCTGATTATACAGCTGCTCCTCCGGATGCGTTGTCCCCCGGACCAGACGATCAGAACCCCTCAGATCCAAAGACATGTTTGTGGTGTGACAGCCTGCATTTTAAATTGATTACATTGAAAATACCCCATAATTAAATAGTGAAAGCATGTTTTTTGTTTTTTTTACTTTTTGCAAATGTATTGAAAATGAAAATACAGAAATATTTCATTTACATTTAGTATTCACAGCCCTGAGTCAATACTTTGTAGAAGCACCTTTGGGAACGATTACAGCTGTGAGTCTTTCTGGGTCTCTAAGAGCTTTCCACACCTGGATTGTGTAAGATTTGCTCATTATTCTTTTCAAAATTCTTCAAGCTCTGTCAAATTGGTTGTTAATCATTGCTAGACAGCCATTTCCAGGTCTTTCCATAGCTTTTCAAGCCGTTTTAAGTCAAAACTGTTACTTGGCCACTCAGGAACATTCACTGTTTTCTTGGTAAGCAACTGTAGATTTAGCCTTGTCTTTTAGGTTATTGCCCTGCTGAATGGTGAATTCATCTCCCAGCGTCTGGAGGAAAGCTGACTGAACCAGGTTTTCCTCTATTATTTTTTATCTTGAAAAGCTCCCCAGTCCTTAATGATTACAAGCGTACCCATAACATGATGCAGCCACCACTATGCTTGAAAATATGGAGAGTGGTACTCAGTAATGTATTGTATTGGATTTGCCCCAAACATAACACTTTGTATTCCGGACAAAAAGTGAATAGCTTTGCCACATTTTTTTGCAATATTACTTTAGTGCCTTGTTGCAAACAGGATGCATGTTTTGGAATATTTTTTTCACTACAGGCTTCCTTCTTTTAACTCTGTCGGTTAGGTTAGTATTGTGGACTAACTACAATGTTGTTGATCCATACTCAATTTTCTCAGCCATTATGCTCTGTAACTGTTTTAAAGTCACCATTGGCCTCATGGTGAAATCCCTGAACGGTTTCCTTCCTCTCCGGCAAATGAGTTATGAAGGACGCCTGTATCTTTGTAGTGACTGGGTGTATTGATACACCATCCAAAGTGTAATTAATAACTTCACCATTGCTCAAACGGTTATTCAATGTCTGCTTTTTTATTTTTACGCATCTACCGATAGGTGCTGTTCTTTGCAAGGCATTGTAAAACCTCCCTGGTCTTTGTGGTTGAATCTATGTTTGAAATTCACTGCTGGACTGAGGGACCTTACAGATAATTATATGTGTGGGTTACAGAGATGAGGTAGTCATAAAAATCATGTTAAACACTAGTGAACGAGGGAGTTCATGCGACTTATTATGTGACTTGTTAAGCAGATGTTTACTCCGATACTTGTTTAGGCTGTAACAAAGGGGTTGAATACTTATTGATTCAAAACATTACTTTACAGTAGTAATTATTTTGTAAAAATGTTGAAAAACATAATTACACTTTGACGTGTGCGTGCGTGTGTGTGTGTGTAGGCCAGTGACAAAACATTTCAATTGAATCCATTTTAAATTCAGGCTGTAACACAACAAAATATGGAAAAGGTCAAGGGGTGTGAATACTTTCTGAAGGCACTGTGTACATCCTTTGTTTCTATCTAAAAGGTGTATATGGCTCTTCTATCCAGGGCTGCTTGTCTTTCCTCTGACTGTAATGCTGCCATGATACGCTTCACATGATCACCTGCGCCGTTGTGTGTCATCAAATACAGAGTTCAGTCTGTTTTTTATGTCGGAGGATTCAGTTGTGACGATGATCAAGAAGAAAAACCCTGACTGGTTGTCCACCAGGGAGCCTCTGACCCAGCATGGGACACCTCTTTCAGACCAACTACATAGAAACACACTGGGCTTCATGATCAGAGCAGGCCAGGGCAGTGTGTGTGTGTGTGTGTGTGTGTGTGTGTGTGTGTGTGTGTGTGTGTGTGTGTGTGTGTGTGTGTGTGTGTGTGTGTGTGTGTGTGTGTGTGTGTGTGTGTGTGTGTGTGTGTGTGTGTGTGTGTGTGTGTGTGTGTGTCAATGTGTGTGTCAATGTGTGTGTGTGTGTGTGTGTGTTTCAATGTCTCATGATTTTTATGACTACCTCATCTCTGTAACCCACACATATAATTATCTGTAAGGTCCCTCAGTCCAGCAGTGAATTTCAAACATAGATTCAACCACAAAGACCAGGGAGGTTTTATTGGCCTGTGTGCTCTCCGATGTTTTTAAGTTAGCCCTTCGTTGCCCTTTGTTACTATACCTAATAAATCAAAGTGGGTGGGGTATATCTGTGTGTTGGCCTGTGTTATTTCTCTGTTCTCCCATGTTTCTGAGTCAGCACTTTTCTAGTACCTCTCTGTACTATTCCCAATGGAGAGTTTTGGGTTCTCCGTCTGTAATGACCATCCAGATGGATAGATCCAACCCAGGCGAATAGCTCCATGAAATAGAGCTCCCAAACAGCCATCATAGAGGTAAATGCCCTAGTCCAATCACAGGGCCTGATTTCCCTCCATTTTAGGCGTGTCATGTATAATTCCCCTCGGTGGCTTCCTGATTGAGGCCCAGATTCTACAGGCCTCAATTCTTAGTCCTGACACAAAGCAGACATGATTGTTAATGGAAGAAAGACTAGCTAGCTGCCTTCAATGGAATTCGTTGGAAGGCCATGAATAGCTTCGACAATCACCCCATTTTTAACATTTGCCCTCCAGTTGTTTTCAGGGAAATAGGAGGGAGAAAATGGCAGAATGAAGGGTTGGTCTTAGAAGCCAAAGTGGGGTTGTTGTATTCATAAGTGCTTAGTAATAACGTGGAGATGGATGTTGGGTCGCTAATGCACCTTGGGTAATTGCTCTATCCACACTGGATGAGCGTACATGAAGCCTTTTGACGAACCTATCTACTATCCAGCTAGCGTGCCAGTATTGGGTTCAAGCCACATTTGACATCTTTCAAGTACTTTGAGCGTTTCCCCTAGCCTGCTTGGAGTGTTAGATGGGTGGGGTTTGGGACTATTGTATCAGTCCATTCAAGCCAGGCAATCTCAATCAAGCACAAAATAAAGCATTTGAAATGATTTCAAATCGTATTTGAAGCCAAGTGGATTGAGAGAAATGAATATTTCTTGAGGGCAAGGACACTGAGAGAACGTCACTGCCGGGTGTTTCTTTATAATGATGCCTTAGTAGGTCTTGTTTGTTTGGCGTTCAACCTCATACATCCTCAATGCACACAATATAATTGCACTAGACTAGAGCTCTCCACTCTACAACACACAGACGCACACGTGCGTGTCCTTCTGCACTCCTGTTCACAATGGAACCAGGACAATAGTGCTGATTATTAGTGTGTCCGGCTGGTCTGGGAGAGAGAGGCTCAGAAGGGCGTTAATACACCCAGCTAAATGGGCTCTTCTTCTCTCATCTCTCTGTCTTTTTATTTTCTGTCTCAAGAGCTCTGTTTACCTTCCCTCGTTCCACGGAGAGAGAGCAGGAAGAGATGTGGAAAACAGGAGATGACTGGTTGGCACTCAAGTGCTAATGCTAGTGTGTGTGTGTGTGTGTGTGACGTGCATACGTGTGTTTATTTTGTGAAGAACAAAGTATTTTAAGACCACTCTTCAGTCTTGTTTTTTACGCCGCAGTATATAAAATTGTTTTGTGAGAATGTAGTCTTGCATTTTCACGTAACAACTGCCGTTAGTCCATCTAGGTAAATCAAAATATATTTCCATACGGTATTATAATTTGTTTTTAATGCATCAATTTCACAACTATACACCAAAGGCTACTTACAGTCAAAACAAATATTTTTCTCTTTCAAATATTGCAGCTAATATTTTTTGTTGTCACATCATAATTACCAGACAGAGTAATGCTTGGGGTTTTGTACTTAATGTCAGAAAACCTGGTTCCCCCTAGAGGATGATTCTAGGCTTGTTTAATTAGTTGTGTTCTAATTGGTGTCTAGAGTGCAGCAAACAGTTCCACTCTCTTTCTGTATGAGATAATCTCTCTCTCTCTCTCTCTCTCTCTCCTCTCTCTGATGAGCTCAGACACACACAAAGTAGTGTGTTCAAGGGAGTGGGTAAGTAATATAATAACATTTTTTCAAATATGCAATTTAAGTCTGAAGATTGACAGATTTCAGTGTGCCGTTCAGCAGGTTAACACTGTGTTTGAATAGCAGCTAGATATATATAGTCAGAGCTACACACAGTGCCTTCAGAAAGTATTCAGACCCCTTGACTTTTTCCTCATTTTGTTAAGTTACAGCCTTATTCTAAAATGGATTAAAAAACAACAACAATTGTCAGCAATCTACACACAATACCCCAAAATGACAAAGCGAAAACAGGTTTTTAGAAATGTTTGCAAATGTATTACAAAGAACTGAAATACCTTATTTACATAAGTATTCAGACCCTTTGCTATGAGACTCGAAATTGAGCTCATGTGCATCCTGTTTCCAATGATCATTCTTGAGATGTTTCTACAACTTCATTGGAGTCCACCTGTGGTAAATTCAATTGATTGGACAGGATTTGGAAAGGCACACACCTGTCTATATAAGGTCCCACAGTTGACAGTGCATGTCAGAGCAAAAACCAAGCCATGAGGTCGAAGGAATTGTCGGTAGAACTCTGAAACAGGATTGTGTCGAGGCACAGATCTGGATAAGGGTACCCAAAAATGTCGACAGCATTGAAGGTCCCCAAGAACACAGTGGCCTCCATCATTCTTAAATGGAAGAAGTTTGGAACCACCAAGACTCTTCCTAGAGCTGGCCGCCCGGCCAAACGGGGGAGGAGGGCCTTGGTCAGGGAGGTGAACAAGAACCCGATGGTCAATCTGACAGAGCTCTAGAGTTCCTCTGTGGAGATGGGAGAACCTTCCAGAAGGACAATTATCTCTGCAGCACTCCACCAATCAGGCCTTTATGGTAGTGGTCAGACGGAAGCCACTCCTCAGTAAAACGCACATGACAGCCCTCTTGGAGTTTGCCAAAAGGCACCTAAAGACTCTCAGACCATGAGAAACAAGATTCTCTGGTCTGATGAAACCAAGATTGAACTCTTTGGCCTGAATGCCAAGCGTCACGTCTGGAAGAAACCTGGCACCATCTTTACCATGAAGCATGGTGGTGGCAGCATCATGCTGTGGTGATGTTTTTCAGCGGTAGGGACTGGGAGACTAGTCAGGATTGAGGCAAAGATGAACGGAGCAAAGTACAGAGAGATCCTTTATGATAACTTGCTCCAGGGTGCTCAGGACCTCAGACTGGGGCAAAGGTTCATCTTCCAACAGGACAACGACCCTAAGCACACAGCCAGACAACGCAGGAGTGGCTTCAGGACAAGTCTCTGAATGTCCTTGAGTGGCCCAGCCAGAGCCCAGACTTGTCCCTGATCAAACATCTCTGGAGAGACCTGAAAATAGCTGTGCATTGACGCTCCCCATTCAACCTGACAGAGTTTGAGAGGTTCTACAGAGAAGAATGGGAGAAACTCCCCAAATACACAAGAGCCCCTGTTCAGGGTGACCAGTTGAGTTAGGGGGGATAGAGACAAGGACATTACAGATCTGTGCGCTAGCTGTGAAATGGGGCTGCCCCATGAGGCCTCCGTGATCACCAAGCCTTAGCTGTGTAAACACACCCACAACACACTACCTTTCCTCCCTATCCCAACACAATCACACATGGGTTCTCAGGCCATTATCACGACAACAGAAAAGGCATCGGGAGCACGGAGGGGGTCTCCCTAATGCGCTTCCCCCCCCCCAGCAGGGATCTGCCTCGGCTGCATGGCTTGCCTACCCCCTCCCCTGTAGGCCTCCACCAACACATTGCGCTAATTGGATTAGCGGCGATAGTAATGCACTGCTGGGCCTTAGCGCAAACTCGCTAATAAACTGTGCGGGAGAGAGGGTAAATTAGCCCAATTTGTGAAAGGCAGATTAATGGAGATTATGAGTGGATGAATTAAGTAAATCTAGCTAAGACCCCCTGTATGTGACGAAAGGGCCTCACCTCGATATACTGAAAGGGAAGAGTACTCTAGCATGGGACTGTGTGTGTGTGTGTGTGTGTGTGTGTGTGTGTGTGTGTGTGTGTGTGTGTGTGTGTGTGTGTGTGTGTGTGTGTGTGTGTGTGTGTGTGTGTGTGTGTGTGTGTGTGTGTGTGCGACGCTTGTGATTATGACAATGATAATCAGGATTGTATCAATCACGTTAGCGTCGTAGCCTAATTAAATCGTGTGTACTGTGCATGTGATTCATTCTGAGATGATATATTTGCATATGTTTGAACCCGTTTATGATTTAATGTGATTCAATGTCATTATCGCGCCATGTGTTCGTTTGATTGTCGTTCATGTAAAGCGGATGTTTTGTTGAGATTGACTTCTGCCGTGGGATTGTTTGCCTCAGTCTCTCTCTGGCTTTCATTCTCTTTGGGTCTGTCACTCTCTTGCTCACTGTCACTCCTGTCTCTCTCGCTCTCTCACTGTTTTCATACTTATCCAATGTGCAGGCCCATTTCATTATCATTCTCTCGCAGCAGACGTTCCTTTTCAGTGTGGTGTTCCCAGAGCCCAGCCTTGTCAACAGACAGAACAGACATTCCTATTCAGAGTGGTGTTCCCAGAGCCCAGCCTTGTCAACAGACAGAACAGACGTTCCTATTCAGAGTGGTGTTCCCAGAGCCCAGCCTTGTCAACAGACAGAACAGACATTCCTATTCAGTGTGGTGTTCCCAGAGCCCAGCCTTGTCAACAGACAGAACAGACATTCCTATTCAGAGTGGTGTTCCCAGAGCCCAGCCTTGTCAACAGACAGAACAGACATTCCTATTCAGTGTGGTGTTCCCAGAGCCCAGCCTTGTCAACAGACAGAACAGACATTCCTATTCAGTGTGGTGTTCCCAGAGCCCAGCCTTGTCAACAGACAGAACAGACATTCCTATTCAGAGTGGTGTTCCCAGAGCCCAGCCTTGTCAACAGACAGAACAGACATTCCTATTCAGAGTGGTGTTCCCAGAGCCCAGCCTTGTCAACAGACAGAACAGACATTCCTATTCAGAGTGGTGTCCCAGAGCCCAGCCTTGTCAACAGACAGAACAGACATTCCTATTCAGAGTGGTGTCCCAGAGCCCAGCCTTGTCAACAGACAGAACAGACATTCCTATTCAGAGTGGTGTCCCAGAGCCCAGCCTTGTCAACAGACAGAACAGACATTCCTATTCAGAGTGGTGTTCCCAGAGCCCAGCCTTGTCAATAGACAGAACAGACATTCCTATTCGGAGTGGTGTTCCCAGAGCCCAGCCTTGTCAACAGACAGAACAGACATTCCTATTCAGAGTGGTGTCCCAGAGCCCAGCCTTGTCAACAGACAGAACAGACATTCCTATTCAGAGTGGTGTTCCCAGAGCCCAGCCTTGTCAACAGACAGAACAGACATTCCTATTCAGAGTGGTGTTCCCAGAGCCCAGCCTTGTCAACAGACAGAACAGACATTCCTATTCAGAGTGGTGTTCCCAGAGCCCAGCCTTGTCAACAGACAGAACAGACATTCCTATTCAGAGTGGTGTTCCCAGAGCCCAGCCTTGTCAACAGACAGAACAGACATTCCTATTCAGAGTGGTGTCCCAGAGCCCAGCCTTGTCAACAGACAGAACAGACATTCCTATTCAGAGTGGTGTTCCCAGAGCCCAGCCTTGTCAACAGACAGAACAGAAATTCCTATTCAGAGTGGTGTCCCAGAGCCCAGCCTTGTCAACAGACAGAACAGACATTCCTATTCAGAGTGGTGTTCCCAGAGCCCAGCCTTGTCAACAGACAGAACAGACATTCCTATTCAGAGTGGTGTTCCCAGAGCCCAGCCTTGTCAACAGACAGAACAGACATTCCTATTCAGAGTGGTGTTCCCAGAGCCCAGCCTTGTCAACAGACAGAACAGACATTCCTATTCAGAGTGGTGTTCCCAGAGCCCAGCCTTGTCAACAGACAGAACAGACATTCCTATTCAGAGTGGTGTTCCCAGAGCCCAGCCTTGTCAACAGACATAACAGACATTCCTATTCAGAGTGGTGTCCCAGAGCCCAGCCTTGTCAACAGACAGAACAGACATTCCTATTCAGAGTGGTGTTCCCAGAGCCCAGCCTTGTCAACAGACAGAACAGACATTCCTATTCAGAGTGGTGTCCCAGAGCCCAGCCTTGTCAACAGACAGAACAGACATTCCTATTCAGAGTGGTGTCCCAGAGCCCAGCCTTGTCAACAGACAGAACAGACATTCCTATTCAGAGTGGTGTTCCCAGAGCCCAGCCTTGTCAACAGACAGAACAGACATTCCTATTCAGAGTGGTGTTCCCAGAGCCCATCCTTGTCAACAGACAGAACAGACATTCCTATTCAGAGTGGTGTTCCCAGAGCCCAGCCTTGTCAACAGACAGAACAGACATTCCTATTCAGAGTGGTGTTCCCAGAGCCCAGCCTTGTCAACAGACAGAACAGACATTCCTATTCAGAGTGGTGTTCCCAGAGCCCAGCCTTGTCAACAGACAGAACAGACATTCCTATTCAGAGTGGTGTTCCCAGAGCCCAGCCTTGTCAACAGACAGAACAGACATTCCTATTCAGAGTGGTGTTCCCAGAGCCCAGCCTTGTCAACAGACAGAACAGACATTCCTATTCAGAGTGGTGTTCCGAGAGCCCAGCCTTGTCAACAGACAGAACAGACATTCCTATTCAGAGTGGTGTTCCCAGAGCCCAGCCTTGTCAACAGACAGAACAGACATTCCTATTCAGAGTGGTGTTCCCAGAGCCCAGCCTTGTCAACAGACAGAACAGACATTCCTATTCAGAGTGGTGTCCCAGAGCCCAGCCTTGTCAACAGACAGAACAGACATTCCTATTCAGAGTGGTGTTCCCAGAGCCCAGCCTTGTCAACAGACAGAACAGACATTCCTATTCAGAGTGGTGTTCCCAGAGCCCAGCCTTGTCAACAGACAGAACAGACATTCCTATTCAGAGTGGTGTCCCAGAGCCCAGCCTTGTCAACAGACAGAACAGACATTCCTATTCAGAGTGGTGTTCCCAGAGCCCAGCCTTGTCAACAGACAGAACAGACATTCCTATTCAGAGTGGTGTTCCCAGAGCCCAGCCTTGTCAACAGACAGAACAGACATTCCTATTCAGAGTGGTGTCCCAGAGCCCAGCCTTGTCAACAGACAGAACAGACATTCCTATTCAGAGTGGTGTCCCAGAGCCCAGCCTTGTCAACAGACAGAACAGACGGAGCCCAGCCTTGTCAACCACTATTCAGAGTGGTGTCCCAGAGCCCAGCCTTGTCAACAGACAGAACAGACGGAGCCCAGCCTTGTCAACCACTATTCAGAGTGGTGTCCCAGAGCCCAGCCTTGTCAACAGACAGAACAGACGGAGCCCAGCCTTGTCAACCACTATTCAGAGTGGTGTCCCAGAGCCCAGCCTTGTCAACAGACAGAACAAGGTTTCCCCAACTCTGCTTTCACGTCCACTTCTCTCCCTCCATAATTTACTTGTTTTATACACTCTAGTCAACCTTTTCCTCTCCATATCCTCCTTCCCTTCTTTCTCCTTGACATTCTCTGGTCACCTTGGTTGCTTGTCCTTTACCTTTCGTTTCAGCTCAAGGTAATATCTCACGTTCTGGCTGGGTGATTTATTTATGATTCATGTCACACACATACATGTGACGCGCACACACACTCTTTCTCAAGGGCACACTTGCATACAGACATTCAAGCACACAAACACATTACACACACATTTTCCCTCAGTCTAGAGTCTACAGTGCCTCAGTCTGGCTATGCGCGCACACACACACACACACACACACACACATACACACACACATACACGTACACACACATGCGTCTCAGACACTGGCTCCAGGTCAGTTGGAGGGGGTCCAGGCTGGGTCTTCTGAATGCTGCGAGTCTGTCTGGCCTCCAACCCTGCCCTCTCCCAGCCCGCCTCCCCTCTCCCACCCTGCCTCCCCCTCACTCCCCCCTGCCTACCCCTCCCCCCCCTTCCCCATCATTAGTCAGCATGGACAGGAGTAAATGAGCAGGGATTGAGCGAGGGGGAAAGACGTGGAGTAGGATATAAGGGGACAGGTTAATGTCACGTAATGACGTTGTCAGAGAGGTCTGCCGTGACAGGTGACCCAGAGCAGCAGGCCATCTCAAATGACTCCATTGGATTACTGCTACTCCATTTTCACTCATGTCTACGGTACGTTGAGGAACTGCCACGCTTTATTTGTGTTGTTGAAGAAGATGAGGAGTCTTTTTGCATGTGCTACAGTGTAACGGCTTTCTTCCATAGGTAAAGGAGAGGACCAAAGTGCAGCGCGGCTAGTGTTCAACATGTTTAATAAAAGAACAAGTGAAACACTACAAACAACATACAAAATAACAAAATGTGCAAAAACCGAGACAGACCTATCTGGTGCAGACAACCACAGAGACAGGAAACAAACACCCACAAAATCCCAACACAAAACAAGCCTCCTATATATGATTCTCAATCAGGGACAACGATTACCATCTGCCTCTGATTGAGAACCATATTAGGCTGGACATAGAAACAGACAAACTAGACACACAACATAGAATTCCCACCCAGCTCACGTCCTGACCAACACTAAACAAGCAAAACACATAATAACTCTGGTCAGGACGTTACAGTACCCCCCTCCTGAGGTGCGGACTCCGAACGCACCCCTACAACTCAAGAGGAGGGTCTGGGTGGGCATCTGTCCGCGGTGGCGGCTCCGGCGGTGGACGAGGACACCACTCCACCACTGTCTTTGTCCCCCTCCTTAGCGTCCTTTGAGTGGCGACCCTCGCCCACGACCTTAGCCTAAGAATCCTCCCCAAGGCCCCCACATGATTTTGGAGGTAGCTCAGGACAGAGAGGTAGCTCAGGACAGAGAGGTAGCTCAGGACAGAGTGGCAGCTCCGGACTGAGTGGCAGCTCCGGACTGAGTGGCAGCTCCGGACTGAGTGGCAGCTCCGGACTGAGTGGCAGCTCCAGACTGAGTGGCAGCTCATGACTGTAGGGCAGCTCATGACTGTAGGGCAGCTCATGACTGTAGGGCAGCTCATGACTGTAAGGCAGCTCATGACTGTAAGGCAGCTCATGACTGTAGGACAGCTCATGACTGTAGGGCAGCTCATGACTGTAGGGCAGCTCATGACTGTAGGGCAGCTCATGACCGTAGGGCAGCTCATGACCGTAGGGCAGCTCATGACCGTAGGGCAGCTCATGACCGTAGGGCAGCTCATGACTGTAGGGCAGCTCATGACTGGCTGACGGCTCTGGACGCTCATGGCTGACTGACGGCTCCGGCAGATCCTGTCTGGTTGGCGGCTCTGGCAGATCCTGTCTGGTTGGCGGCTCTGGCAGATCCTGTCTGGTTGGCGGCTCTGGCAGATCCTGTCTGGTTGGCGGCCCTGGCAGATCCTGACTGACGAATGGCTCTAGCGGCTCCTGACTGACGAACGGCTCTGACGGCTCGGGACAGACGGGCGGCTCTAACGGCTCGGGACAGACGGATGGCTCAGACGGCGCTGGGGAGACGGATGGCTCAGATGGCGCTGGGGAGACGGATGGCTCAGATGGCGCTGGGGAGACGGATGGCTCCGATGGCGCTTGGCAGACGGCCAGCTCTGACGGCGTTGGGCAGACGGACAGTTCAGACGGCGTTGGGCAGATGGACAGTTCAGACGGCGTTGGGCAGACGGGCAGTTCAGGCACCGCTGGGCAGACGGGCAGTTCAGGCACCGCTGGGCAGACGGCAGACTCTGGCCGGCTGAGACGCACTATAGGCCTGATGCGTGGTGCCGGAACTGGAGGTACCGGGCTGAGGGCACGCACCTCAGGGCGAGTGCGGGGAGGAGGAACAGGGCTCTGGAGATGCACTGGAAGCCTGGTGCGTGGTGTAGGCACTGGTGGTACTGGGCTGGGGCGGGAAGGTGGCGCCGGATATACCGGACCGTGAAGGAGGACACGCGCTCTTGAGCACCGAGCCTCTCCAACCTTACCAGGTTGAATGGTCCCCGTAGCCCTGCCAGTGCGGCGAGGTGGAATAGCCCGCACTGGGCTATGCAGGCGAACCGGGGACACCACCTGTAAGGCTGGTGCCATGTACGCCGGCCCGAGGAGACGTACTGGAGGCCAGATATGTTGGGCCGGCTTCATGGCACCCGGCTCGATGCCCAACCTAGCCCTACCAGTGCGGCAAGGTGGAATAGCCCGCACTGGGCTAAGCACGCGTACTGGGGACACCGTGCGCTTTACCGCATAACACGGTGTCTGACCAGTACGACGCCCTCTCACTCCACGGTAAGCCCGGGGAGTTGGCTCAGGTATCCAACCCGGCTTCGCCACACTCCCCTTTAGCCCCCCCCCAAGAAATTTTTGGGTGAGCCTCTCGGGCTTCCAGCCTCTCTTACGTGCTGCCTCCTCAATCCACCGCTCCTGGGCTGTGGCTGCCTCCTTCTCCTCCCGAGAGCGGCGATTCTCTCCAACCTTTGCCCAGGGTCCTTTTCCGTTCATGATTTCCTCCCATGACCATTCCTCCTGGTACCGCTGCTGCTGTTGCTGCTGCCCGTTGCCACGCTGCTTGGTCCGGGTTTGGTGGGTGTTTCTGTAACGGCTTTCTTCCATAGGTAAAGGAGAGGACCAAAGTGCAGCGCGGCTAGTGTTCAACATGTTTAATAAAAGAACAAGTGAAACACTACAAACAACATACAAAATAACAAAATGTGCAAAAACCGAGACAGACCTATCTGGTGCAGACAACCACAGAGACAGGAAACAAACACCCACAAAATCCCAACACAAAACAAGCCTCCTATATATGATTCTCAATCAGGGACAACGATTACCATCTGCCTCTGATTGAGAACCATATTAGGCTGGACATAGAAACAGACAAACTAGACACACAACATAGAATTCCCACCCAGCTCACGTCCTGACCAACACTAAACAAGCAAAACACATAATAACTCTGGTCAGGACGTTACATACAGGCTCTTGTTAGCACTGTGGGAGCACAAGTCCTTAGTCAGTGCAGGCTTAGAGAGTTCGCTGTAGGTGGCAGCATGTCTCATACCAGCTGCACTACTAACTTTCCTTTTCCTCATTTTAATACACTTGAGTACCTTCATAGACAAGTACATAGACAAGTACATAGTACATTTGGGAGTTAGCGTTACGTATCTGCCTGAAGAACGCCACAATACCCAAAAGCCCTATGGAGGGGACACGTATATACATTTAAATTAGTGATTGGTCCAGTGGCAAAATTATGCAGGAATAAACATATGTAGGGATCCCTCTCTCTCTCTTTGTCTCACACACACACACACACACACCTCCCCATCCCCCACAACAACATCATGAGCTCGCTCTCCCTTCATCAACATTATTCCCCCTTGTGTGTGATGAAATAGCCATCTGTCACAAACCCAGGTGAATCCCACTTCAAAAAGCCATGGGGAAAAATGAATGGAGAGACTTCCTGCCTCCAGGCTACCAGCACCCCAGACAAACTCAGATCTTATAGAAACTGAAATTGCCTTTTTAATTTATTTTTCTTCTTACTCATCTTTTCCCTTGTTCTTTGAAGATATCATTGCGAACTAGGTAAGCAGAGAGGGAGAGCATGTCGACTATGAGACAATATTAAATTGCGTTACGTCGTGCCTAAGAACAGCCCTTAGCCGTGGTATATTGGCCATATACCACACCCCCTCGGGCCTTATTGCTTAAATATATGTCTGCCTTTCTAACATCTATTTGTCTTCTTCGTTGTGATCCTTTTCTTTTACCTATCATGTGTGCTGTGTGGTCCCCAGTAGACATCCCACATGTGACCACCCAGACACAAAGGGGCGGCAGGTAGCCTAGTGGTTAGAGCGTTGGACTAGTAACTGAAAGGTTGCAAGATCGAATCCCCGAGCCGACAAGGTAAAGATCTGTCATTCTGCCCCTGAACAAGGCAGTTAACCCACTGTTCCTAGGCCGTCATTGAAAGTAAGAATTTGTTCTTAACTGACTTGCCTAGTTAAATAAATGTTAAATAAGGAGTGGGGTAGTACCTGGATTTTTCCCAATGTTATGGAAATAGCCTCAGCCCTGTTTTCTCCAGCAATGGTCTCCTCCAAACCTCGAATGAACCATTGTGTATTCCAGTGAATGCTCAGGTCAAGGAACCTCAGATGGTGGTAGGGTTGAGGGGGTTTTGGGGGACATTAATTCAGTATTATCTCATCACTCCTGCTGTATAGATCAGTAGAACACACACACACACTCCCCTCCCCATGGTCTTTACATTTTATAGTCACCCCATGATGGACCTAACTCTCTTCCACAATCAGCACTTGCCACATGGTAGGAGATCAACGTTTTGATTACCCACAGAATGGTTCTCTCTCTCTCTCTATTCCTCCCTCTATCCTGTTCTCTCTCGCTCTCGCTATCCCCCGCTACTCCCTCCGACCTTATCTCACAAGCATAATCAAATTGCCAGTCGAGGTGGCAGGCGGTGGTGGGGAAAGCAGCGAGAGAGCGAGATGTGGGAGGCAGAGAGTGGGAGAGAGAAAGAAAGGGAGAGAGAGTTAGGTGAGACTTCCACACAGACAGCAGGCGCTCTTCTCCAGAGGGAAAGGTGTTATAATGGATGCAGACAGACGTTCCCTGTCAGCATTGTGCTCTCTCTCCGAATCCAGCCAGCCTTTCATCTCTGCATTAACACCCCTCCCTCCCTCCCTCCCCATCCCTCTCGCCATCCTCCCTGCCTTTCTCTGCTTGTTGTCTACCTCTTCCCCCTCCGCTGCACCAGCCTCCCTCCCTCCACCACCGCCTCTCTCCTCTAGATCTACATATTCTCCTGTAATTGACATTTTCCATTTGGCAGCTTCTATATCGGCTGCCAGCCGTGAGATGCCCGTTGCCTAGGTAACCGTGCTAGTGAAGACCCTCGGTGCTTGGCAAGAGAGGTCTAGCTGCCCTGCCTCCCTATGTAGTGCACTACTTTTGACCAGAGCTCTATAGGGAATGGGTTCCCATTTGGGACACAGCCCCTACCCTAACCTGTCAGAACCAGAGGCACGCAGGCGGCGGCCCACTTAGGGAATACTTAAGGTCCAAATAATCATGAAAGGTATTATCAAATAAGGGCATATAAACTAATTCAAGGAATTAATGAGCTCTCTATGAGCCCAGAGGGCACGGGGGGGGAGAGTGTGTTTGCAGTGCGGAATATACGCCTATAATCCATCTATATACACTCAATAGCTTATAAATTACCTTAGATGTAGTGCAGTTGGTTGGAATTTCCTGGCTAAATCTGTCTTTGTTAGCTTGAAGGTAGCTTTATGATGCATATACATTTAGATACAGCTCAGATGCCTATATTGTTTCTCTTACACTGGTTGTCTTTTGTCCTTATCTTGGTTCAAGGTTGTCCATAATTGTAATCTCCATATCCCCTCAGTTTCTCACTCCCTCGCTCTCACTCTCTCTCGCTCTCTCCATCCCCAGTGTTTGGAACAGAGAAAATCAATAGCATCACAGAGCTCATTTGTGGCTGTAATTACACTAATACCAATGAAAGGCAGCTCAGCCAGCCAGTTAGTCATTCCACAGCCAGCCAGCCTCAACCATGCTGTGCTTCCTTCCAGTTACAGGCTTCGTACCAATGTCCATACTAGCGTAACACTTAGAACACCGCTTAGGAGGATTTACTGATAGATCTGAGTAATTAATCCTGCCGACTACGCCAAATGTATGCCCTATACAGTGTCTCATTCTAAGTGGTATGGTATTTTTTGTGGATTTTGTCAGATAGACACAGACTCTCAGGTCTCCCAAATCCTCCTGACTAAAGGCATTAGTTCCAAATGAAGATTAATGTACCCAGCAGTGGTAGAAAAAGTACCCAATTGTCATACTTGAGTAAAAGTAAAGATACCCTTAAAAGAAAATGACTCAAGTAAGAGTGAAAGTCACCCAGTAAAATCCTGCTTGAGTATAAGTTTAAGTATTTGGTTTTAAATATACTTAATTATAAAAAGTAAACGTAGTTGCTAAAATATACTTAAGTATCAAAAGTAAAAGTATAAATCATTTCAAATTCTTTATATTAAGTAAACCAGATGGCACCATTTTCTTGTTTTTAAAATTTACGGATAGCCAGGGGCACTCTCCAACACTCAGACATAATTTACAAACTAAGCATGTGTTTAGGATGTTCTCTTGTTAAGTGTGTGAATTAGACCATTAGAGTGCTTTTGGGTGTCAGGGAGAATCTATGGATTAAAAAGTACATTATTTTCTTTAGAAATGTAGTAAAGTAAAAGTTGTCAAAAATATAAATAGTAAAGTACAGATACCCCAAAAAACTACTTAAGTATTTTTACTTGAGTACTTTACACCATTGGTGCCCAGCGTGGGGCAGACCAGAGACACAAAGTAGTGGTAGTGTTGTGGTGACATCATGCTCAGCACGCCACGTCAGGAAGAGAAATAACCGTAAGTGGGAGGAGTCCATCACATTTCACACTGACACAGTCAAGGTTTCTCTTTCATTTTTCCTATCCTTTCTCTCTTTCCCCCTCATTCTCTTATCGATCAAAGAGATTCCTGTAAGTCCCTCTGAGTTCGATATAGTTTCATGATAGTAATACACTTTTTAGTAATACCAGCTAACGTTACCTTTCAAAATTCTGTAAAAATACAGTTGCTATCATAAATTAAGTTTTATCAGGTCAAAATAGTGTAAAGGTAGGGCTTATACTATAACCCTTGCCTTGCACCTTGGTATCACACTGAAAACAGTGGTTCTAGCTTTATCACAAGACTAGACCTACTTCCCCCCACCCCCACCCCTGATATCTCTCCATCCCAGGGACTCAACTGTCCAAACCTATCCTAACTCAACTGTCCAAACCTATCCTTTGATGTCTGTCACCTCCTTCCGGTTCCACTCAGTTCAATTTGCCAGTGTGAGAGCAAGATGTGGAGGTGAGGGGGATTGAAAAAGGAGATAGTCAGCGGGACCGGAACACACCGACATCTCCATGCCGCTCGGCTAAATTGAAACTTGGAGATTGCCATCAGCGTAGAGCAGGGCCGCATACATACAACCAGCTGATGCAGATTCCCATCCCCGGTTGGGGGATATGTGCGGAGTGAGTTTCTCCAATATGCACACACACACACACACACACACACACACACACACACACTCTTGTCATATCCTGTTTAAAAAGCTTCCCATTGACTACCACTGCAAGAGACGCGTACCATCTTGCGAATAGACTGCTGTTATAGTGAAGTGAAGGTGAGAATGAATGTTTATTTGCGCAAAGGGATTCGGTCTGCAGGATGAAGGATTGCATGTTTTTCTGACCACGGGGGAGTCAAGGAATCGAGCTCCCGACAATTCGTTCAGCAAGGTTCTTTTGTGTCTGTCTCCAGCCTTCATTTCTACCCCACACTCCCATCAGACCTACCTTTTCTCTAATCAACTTCTCATTTAGTTCAATTAAAAGTGTCACCTGTCAGTCTCTCTACCCCCAGGTGATGTTTTAGTTGGTTGAACTAACGTTGGAGATTTAATTACCAACGGATTTGGCTTCAGTCAGGCTATTCATATTGTATGTTCCAAATGGCACCCTGTTACCTATATAGTGCACTTCTTTTGACCAGAGCCACTATGGGCCCGGCTCAAAAGTAGTGCACTACAAAGGGAATAGGGTACCATTTGCGATGCAATTATACTCTCTCTATACCCTAACAATCCCCCAGCCTCGTTCACTCACAACATTGGATACACACACCACCCATAACTCATTCCCTCTCCCTCTCCTCCCCCCACCCTCGTATCCCTCTTTAATTAGCCGTGGATTAAATTAAAGGCTATATGTTCTCGTTAATTGATTTATCTTGAGAGTCTATAATTACAGGTTCTCAATGGAGAGATCTCCACGGTGTCGCTGCGAGCAGAGTGTCTCGTGTGTGTGTGTGTGTGCTCTGATCACCAGCAGAAGAATAGTAGGTATTGTTTGAGGCACTCGGAGGTGAGCGGCCCACACAACTCTCGAAGTGGTGAGAATAAAAGGAGGCCGCAAATAGATGTCGCTGCCGCGTGCGTCGTAATGAGACACAATTATGGCTTTATTAAAGGATGTAATTGCTTTGTTGGATCGTCTCAATTATGTCCTTTGTTGTGCGCCGTTCACCCACTCTAATATTCAATGCTCTGTTTTAACCTCGGTTGACCCCTCCCATCTATCAGGTATTGTAGTAGGATCCGTAGGTGGAAATGTAGTCATTGTTTTGTTTGGAGAGCGGGGTAGACTTCACAGGTTCAGGGACAGGGTGGTTTGTTGTTGTACAATGATAACTCTATAGGGAAGTGTCACTGGCGTAGACCACCATGGGGGGGGGGGGGGGGGGGGGTTTAAAGGAGTTAAAGAAAGGGGGTGATGAAGAGGAGAAGGGATGCAGCTCTGATGCAAAACGTCTTACGCCACTGGTTTCTCACTGCGGAGAGATTGCAGGATTTCCTGTACTAGCCAACTGTGGAAGTGAATTTTCCCCCCTGCTTGTCTTCCCTCACCTCTGTCCCTTACTTTCTCCATGCCTACTCCCTCGTCTCTTCTTTCTGTTTTCTGACAGAACAATGGTGGTTTTCTGTCGCAGGTCCATCCTCAGAACTCTTAGCAATAGAGACATGTAGTGAGCGTATCCAGTGCTACTGCCCATATCTAATCCCCCTTCCAGCTTTCATCCCTTGCCCAGATCAGTGCCCAGAAACTGGGCATGGCAAGGGATCTCAGCAGCCAGCTACCCCCTCATGGTCTGGTCCCTGATCTGTTATTGCTATCTAGCCAAGTTGGCAAGAAGGCACAAACAGATCTGGGAGCAGGCTATAACCCCTTTTACACTTTGCCAATTTCCCTTCATCTGTCTCTACCTCTTTCCTCTGTCGACTGACGGACAGATTACAATTTGTGATAATTTCCCCCATCCTTCTCTCCTCTCTCTCCGTTGACGGACAGATTACACTGTGCAAATTTCCTCATCCTACTCTCTGCTTCCATCCTTCCCTCGGCGGACGGACAGATTAGGACGTCTTTAACAGCATGTCGTTATCCGTCTGCTAAGTGACCGGTGATTAATTGTCAGTTATTAATGTAACCGGGAGATTGTTCTCCAGATACGCGCAGCATCAATGTCTGATTCAACTTTAATAGGCCTCCACTTCCTGCACATGGATAATGTGTCATTTGCAAAAGAACCCCTCCTAGACCATTAATGTAGACTATTCACGTTTTTCTGGAAAATCCCAGACTAATATGGAATTGGGGCAACGTGCCAGGGAATAAGGAAAGATTGACCAGAGAAGGCAGGATTTTCTCAACGCTCTGATAGACGCCTTAGGGGAAAGAGAGAATCTCACAGTTCATTTATGTGTGAAATCCTTTTCTGGCGTAATTTCTGGCGTCATCTCCAGGGATATTCCAGGGAATCATGGAATTTTCAGGTAGTTCTGAGGTGGTCATGGCAATCCATGTTGGTGATTATATTCATTTGTAGATCACAAACTGGCTGTCTCTTTCCCTTAAATCATGGGAAAAGGGCAAGGCACCATATAGATATAATGTTGAGAAAATATGGATAAAAATAGTCCCCGGATTCAACTGGTCCCCCTGGTTCAATAAAAGTATCTTGGTAGCACTGCTTAATCCCATTGATGGCCTTGGGAGGGACGCTCTCGGTTTCTAAGTGGTCAAACCCCTTCCCCCACTCCCCGCAAACTCCCTCCCTGTACAGTACCCCCTCTCCACAGGAGGCTGCTGAGGGGAGGACGGCTGGAACGGAGTGGTTGGAAATGGCATCAATGTTTGATGTATTTGATACCATTCCACACCTCTATGCATCCACCTCCCAGCCGACCCACCCCAGACATCCACCACCCAGCCGACCCACCCCAGACATCCACCACCCAGCCGACCCACCCCAGACATCCACCACCCAGCCGACCCACCCCAGACATCCACCACCCAGCCGACTCACCCCAGACATCCACCACCCAGCCGACCCACCCCAGACATCCACCACCCAGCCGACCCACCCCAGACATCCACCACCCAGCCGACCCACCCCAGACATCCATGCTGCCTCATGCTACTCTACCCCTCTCCTCATCACCCTTACCTCCATCCTCCCACCCAGACATTCACACCGCTCCATCCCCACAATCCTTCTCCCTCGAGGGGCTTCTCTCTAGACTACCAGGGCTCTCTGCTAGCCAGCAGTCTATTGTTCTGAGCAGCAGTGGAGATTATCTCTGTTACTGCGTGGAGGAGCTGCTGTACAAACAAAGGCAGCCATGCGGCCCTGGCTCTGGTTGACTCCCAAATGGTAACCTATTCCCTATTTAGGGCACAACTCTTGACCAGGGCCCTGGTCAAAAGTAGTGCCCTCAAAAGGGAATAGGGTGCCATGTGGGACTCAGCCTACATCTCTGCTCTGCAGTGGAGGCTGTAAACAGTGTGCCACTAAAAAGGGAAACCCTCACCGGCTCCTGCCTTTGAAAATCCAACTGCTGCCAACAAATAGCGGCAGAAAAACTCAGGCGTGTTGCTTGCCATGTTACTGGGAAGAAGATAATGTATTGTAGTCCTATAGTGCTACAAGATACACACCTTCACAACTAATGTTTGACTGCTTAGATAGCTGTAGCCACAACAGGCATTTAGTAATGCATTTTTGACATTTGCACAGGTGGGAATATGTCAACGTACATCTGCATCTCACATTAATTGCTGATTCTATTGTTGAGCAATAATGGCTAATTAGCAGGCTCTTCAATCAGGGGAAGAGGGAGGGTCGTTAAGAGGCGTTGTGTTGCGCAAATGGCAAACAAATGTTACCTTTACGCATGTAAATAAAGGTGTTTTGATGCCCTCCTTTTGCCCTTGTACTGGGTATGTATTAGTGACTACAGCGAGGCATTTGTCTCCTCGTAGCGAGGCATCGCTGCAGAGCTGCTAAAGGGGACGTGGTTTGTCATGCTGCTGTTGGCTGATGCTAAATGTTTCTTTTTTTATTCCTCCTCGGCAGCTCAGATGTGGCGGGCGGCGGTTTATTATGTAGCTGGGTTATTATCTGGAGATGGATGCCCATGCCACCGCGCTGTCACTCTCTGACCGGGGGAGGAGGGGATGGAGGGAGGGAGGGAGGAAGGGGAGGGAGGGAGGGAGAGAGAGGGTGTAGTCAGTGGAGGAAGGGTGATAGGATAGGGGGGTTTTGAAGAGAGCGAGGCAGGAAACGTGCAGCTGGAAGAGGCAGGAGCAGAGGCGTGAAATTGGCACTGCCCCCTCTCTCTCTGCTTGCCAAGGAGCTGCTGCCTGGCTGACTGACTGACTGGAGGTCTGACTGACTGGATGGACTATAGATGGCTGGCTGGCTGGCTGGCTGGCTTACTGGCTGGCTGACTGGCTTATTGGCTGGCTGACTGGGCTGGAGCTCCTTGGGCTGGGCTGCAGCGGTGAGGTTGTTGCTGTGCTGCTGAGGGGATGCATCCCCCTCTCACCCCCTTCCCCCACCACTACAGCCTGGCCATAACTCACCCTAATTGCATTTCGTAGGTGGTGCTCAAACACAGAGCGCATGGCAGAGCAGTGTGTGTGATGTGCAAAGAGCCTCTGCTACGTTTAGTACAGCAGGATTTGTGGGAGCCGTAATGGAAAGAAGGGCAGAGGTCCAGCAGGGACACATTACTGACCTCTTAGGCTGCATCCCAAATGGCACCCTATTCCCTATATAGTGCACTACTTTGGACCCTCCAAATGCACTGGTATTTACGACACACACACGTTACCCTTTATCTAACCCGTTTGCCAAAGACCTTGAAGTGTACCCTCCTCCTTTAAGGTGAGAGGGGTGCCTTATGTCTTGAGTATATATGGCACATACTGCATATCAGGACCTTGTAACCTCAGCAGCGTAATGACATTATTTCTCTCTTTCTTTCTCTCTTTTTCTCTTTCTTTCTTTCTCTCTCTCTTTCTTTTTCTCTGCATGTATGGGGACCTTGCAACATCAGTGACCTCTTTCTATCGTTTTATCACACATACTTTGACTTCTGGACAGCCTTCTTAATCAGTGTCAGTGTAAATCAGGAGCGGCGGTGTGATAAGCTCATTTGGGCTGTGGGGTGAGATATTCTCCATGCCTTGACGCCTCCCGTGTGTTTTTCCTCATAATTAACGCATCTAATCCATCCCTCCTCCTACCATGAGTACATCATGCACACACTAGACCTCAGCTCTCCCAGGGTGCATTGCTGCTCCCACGTTGACTTATGTCCCCAAGATATTTTCTCTCTCAAAAACCCAGTGAACCGGAATGAATCTACTGTTAAGCATTTAAGCATACTATGCATGTATTATATTATGTTAATTATGTGACATCACAGGGTTAAAATATTCCGCCTTTATTAAGAATTTAGTTACGTAGCATTTATCACGTGTAAGTTACACATTTATTACACAATACATATTAAGTACATGTGTACGTTTTTAATCAGGCCACACACACAGCCCCTTTTATTATCATAGGGATCGGTATCTTCAGCAGTGTTTCCCTCAGACCATTCCTCAGCCAATTGACTTGGCACTGATGCCCGGAGCGCGAAATAAAAGAACAAACCTTTATTTTGTTATCTCCTAGTCTTTTCATCAGTCAGTCGTTTTCTTTGGTCCAAGGTGTGGTGGATTCAGACCCCTGTGAAGCCCGTACTTCTGCAAACCTACAATTTGTCTCTCTCTCTCTCTCTCTCTCTCTCTCTCTCTCTCTCTCTCTCTCTCTCTCTCTCTCTCTCTCTCTCTCTCTCTCTCTCTCTCTCTCTGTCTCTCTGTCTCTCTCTCTCTCTCTCTCTCTGTCTCTCTCTCTCTCTCTCTCTTCCCTCCCTCTCCCCCTCTCCATCTATCTTCCCTTCCCCTTTCTGTCACTCTCGCTCTCCCGCCCTTCTCCCCCTTCTCTCCCTCTCGCCTTTTCCCCATCTCTCTCCCTCCCTCTCTCTCTCTCTCTCGCCATCCCTCCCTCCCTCTTTCTCGCCTGGCATAAGGTGATGGAGGCGGGGTGTGTGTGTGGGTCTCGGGGGAGCACGCCTCAGGGATTATACAGAGTGATGCCATGAAAGATTCATGACGATCCGGAGTGTGTGTGTGTGTGTGTGCGCCGACTGGAAAAAGAGAGCAGGGAGAGAAGAAAGGCGAGAGGGGGAGGGGGAGAGAGAAGTGAGAGACAAATTGATGGTGCACAGCAGGACTGGCTTCCAGTCTGAGATTACAGGCTTCTCCTTTGACCACAGTTGGAGGCAGCCATCTTGGTTGGACAGGCCTGCGGTTCACTGCACTGGCCACTGACCCCCTCACACACACAAAAAACACACGTACACATCAAACGCATGCAAGGGTCGCACACGCACACTACTGACTCACATAACCTATATGCCCTCTTTCTGTCAGCTATTGTTACTGAAGCATTGTCTCTAATGGGCTTTCAAATAGACCGTAGGCCATAGAACTCCATGCTTCTCTGATGGACCAGCATTGAATTCAGAGCAGACGGAGAGAGCAGAGGGCGTCTGCTGTACTAACATGTGCTGTGATAATGATGGCGTTAATCAGGCTGGCACACTCTTTGTGCCCGTGCTCCAGTCTGGTCTATGGGTGCGTCCCAAATTGCACCCTATTCCCTTTATAGTGCATTACCTTTGAAGGACTATATAGGGAATAGGTTGCCATTTGGGACGCATCCTATGAGGTCTTTGCCAAGCCGGGGCAGACTGAGACTGGGGGGAGGGGGGGGGGGGGGGGGGGGTGTGACTGAGGCATTGCTAAGAGCTGCCATGGCCAAAGGAAGCATGGTGACAGAGCCAAGCCAACACAACTCTATTCATAAGATTGTGACATCACTCTGGTAGTCATCTGGGAATGGGTATGGGAAAGGAGGAGGAGGACTCGTGTTGTGTCTTTGAAGCAAACATAGAATGTTGATGTGTCAGTGTCCATTTAGGATGTGCTTGTATTCTTGTGTGGTTGTATGCAGGCTACAGTATGTGTGTTTGTATTTGTGTGTGCCAGTATGTGTCTTCGGGAGTCTATTTGTCACTGGTGTAGAGAGGAGTAGGCAGGAGGCAGTCGCAGGTTTAGAACTACTGAATTTATTTAAGCACCATAGACCAAAGTGGAACAAAATCCAAACGTTGTTGTGCTCAAAATATATCTTCATAAACAAAAAGGCACAGGGTGAACCCAAAGTGCAAAATATAAAGTACTCAGGAAATAGTAGGAGAGATTCCTCTCAGGAAAACAAGTAACATTTACGATGACCGACAAAGACAAATGGCAGAGGGAGTATATATACAGTGATAGAGTGGGGATTGGAACCAGGTGTGTGTAATGATGACGAGACAAGTCCGGGCTTGATGAGTGAAGGGCATTTGCCAGCAGTAGGTTGGCAGCAGCTAGAAGGCCGGCAACGCCGAACGCCTGAGCTGGATAGGAGGGGGAGACCAAGCGAAGGCTGGTGTGACAGTACCCCCCCCCCCCCCCCCCCCCCCCCACCCGCCCGCCGAGGCGCTGCCCCAGCAGCGGGGAGCTTCGCCGACCTTGGGGACGACCCCGGAGACTGTTTGTCAATTTCTTCAACAAATGATCAGGTTTATATAATTATCAAACATACATTAGTAATGGAAAGGAAACACAGACTCTTTGTTTAAGTAAAATACTCCTTTAGTAATACAATTGTAGGCAGAAGTTGGTACAGTATAACAGTATATGATAGTTCTCCCCAAGTTCTGCAAAATGTCTAAGACATCCTGTAACTCATATAGCCTCTCCCAGTCCTCCTTGCGTGAGTTTCCCTGGCAAAAACATTTTAATCAATCTAACCTCCACCTGACAGCAGCAACCATCTTATCAGCAATTAGAAGTGGATTTGACCGAAACTTGACCTTTCATCACAAGTATAGGGTCATAACAAGGTTAACGATTCCAAGCATCTTCTGACAGGTGGCTGGTTTCATCAGGTCTGTGGAAGCCTCGTGTTCTCAGAAAACCAGATAACCACGGTGGGATCCAGACAGGACGAGTCTGAATGTAGACGCCTTCTGATAGTGTCTGAAGGTCACAACACTCAAAAACAGGTTTTAACACACACAGAGGTCTCCTGAAGAGGAGACCTTTACAGTTTATCATAACATAACTTATTAACCCTTTAAAAGGTATAAGGCCTTCGTTTAACCCTCTTCATTATGCGGTGTGGGTCGGTCGGAATGACGCCTGTGGAAGTCCTGAATGAAAGAACGACCCAATGTCCCAGCACCACTCTTCGGGACCATACCCCTCCCAGTCGAACAGGTACTGGAGAAGCCCCCACGATGCCGAGAGTCCAACAGGCTGTAGACGGAGTACGCCGGGGCCCCCTTGACATCCAAGGGAGGGGGAGGTGCGTCGTGGAGTCCAGCACTAGCCAAGGGACCAGCTGCCACCGGCCTGAAGAGAGATACATGAAATGAGGGTGAGATACGGTAATTGACGGGGAGCTGTAATCTGTACATCACCTCATTGACTCTCCTTAGGACTTTGAACAGCCCCACAAACCGTGGGCTCAGCTTCCACCAGGGCAGGCGGAGGGGCAGGTCCTTCGTAGAAAGCCAGACCCTGTCACCGGAGTGAAAGACCGGGGCCACACTGCGGTGACGATCGGCCTGCGCCTTCTGCCGGAGGATGACGCGCTGGAGAAGGGTGTGCGCGGTGTTCCATACCACCTTGGCGACAGAACCAATCGTCCACCGCAGGAGCCTCTATCTGACTCCGGTGCCAGGGCCGGCTGATAGCGTAGAACACACTGAAAGGGTGTGAGGTTAGTGGAGGAGGTACAGAGGGAGTTTTGTGCGCAATTATTCCCAAGGCAGAAACGCAACCCACTCCCCCGGGCCGGTCCTGACAGTAACTACGAAGGTACCTACCCAGTTCCTGATGTACCCTTTCCACCTGCCCATTTGATTGGGGACAGTACCCGGAGGTGAGGCTGATCGTGATCCTCAGTCGTTCCATGAAGGCCTTCCAGACACGGGAGTCCTCCGGGATCCCGTAGTGCCGGAAGACGTGAGAGAAGAGAGCCTCCGCGATCTGCAGGGCTGTAGAGAGACCAGGCAGAGGAATCAAACGACAGGCTTTTAAAAACTGTGTGCCCCTCTGAGGGGGGAAGGTCTGTGACAAAGTCCACGGAGAAATGGGACCAGGGTTGTTGTGGAACCGTCAGGGGTTGGAGTTTGCCATAGGGGAGGTGTCTAGGTGTCTTGCTCTGTGCGCAGGTGGAGCATGAAGAGACATAAACCCGGACGTCCCGGGCCAAGGTGGGCCACCAGTACTTAGCGGAGAGACAGTCGATAGTACTGGCTATATCCGGGTGCCCCAACACTGGTGCTGTGTGTGCCCAGACGAGGAGACAGTCCCGCATACCAGAGGGCACGTAGATACACCCCTCGGGACAGTGAGCAGGTGAGGGCTCCTGTTGCAGGGCTCGACGGATGTCCGCGTCCACATTCCACACCACAGGAGCCACAATGCGGAACAGGGGAATAATGAGTGTCACTTTCTCGCTCCGATCCTCTGTGTCATGCCCCCGGGACAACGCATCGGCCTTAACATTCTTTGATCCCGGCCGGTAGGAGAGTGTAAAGTCAAACCTGGTGAAGAATAGGGCCCACCTAGCCTGACGCGGGTTCAACCTCTTCGCTGCTTGAATGTACTCCAAGTTCCTGTGGTCTGTCCAGACAATGAATGGGTGTTTAGCACCCTCCAGCCACCAGTGCCGCCATGCTTTCAGCGCCTTCTTGACGGCCAACAACTCACGATCCCCCACGCCGTAATTCCGCTCTGCGGGAGACCGCTTCCGTGGGCAGAAGGTGCATGGATGGAGTTTAGGCACCTCCAACCTCAGAGGCGTCCACCTCCACGATAGACAGAGACGGGTCAGGGTGAGCCAGAACAGATGCGTTAGTAAAACGTTCCTTGAGCGCACAGAAGGCTTCGTTGGACTCCCCAGTCCAGCACAGCTGTCGAGGACCTCCCTTCAGGAGGAAGGTGAGAGGGGCCACCACTCTGCTGAAACCCCTAATGAAGCGCCTGAAATAGTTGGCAAAACCAAGGAAGCGCTGCACCGCCTTGATGTTGGATGGAACAGGCCACGACCGTACTGCATTGACCCTCTGCTCTTCCATCTCCACTCTCGCGGTGGATATCCGATAGCCCAGGAAGGAGACAGCCTGCTGAAAGAAAAGGCACTTCTCCGCCTTGGAGTACAGGGGATGCCCTATCAGCCTCTCCAAAACGGACCTGACATGAGACATGTTGCTCGTGTGTAGTGGAGTACACCAAGATGTTGTCTGTCTACCCCACTACACAGCAACACAACATGTCTCTAAACACCTTGTTAATGAATGATTGAAACACCAAGGGTGCATTTGTCAGGCCGTAGGGCATTACCCTGTATTCGTAGTACTCTGTGCTGGTGCTGAAGGCGGTCTTCCATTCATCCCCCTCTCTGATGCGCACCAGGTTGTAGGCACTGAGTAAATCCAATTTAGTAAAGTATTTAGCACCATGCATCTGTTCGGTCACAGTGGGTATGAGAGGCAAGGGATAACTGAATTTAACAGTAGCCTTATTCAGTGTCCGGTAATCGATACAGGGGCGGAGACCTCCCTCCTTCTTCAGGAAACAGAAGCTGGAGGTGGCCGGAGAGGATGAATCCTTGGGCCAGCGCCTCCTGGACGTAGGCCTCCATGGCTTTGGTCTCTGCATGCGAGAGAGGGTAGATGTGCCCCCGCGGGAGGGTAGAACCAGACAGTAGGTCGATAGTGCAGTCCCATGGGCGATGAGGGGGCAGGCACGTGGCACGAGTCTTCGGAAAAGCCACCTGTAGGTCCCGGTACTCCTCCAGGATAGGGACGTGGGTGGCCAGGTCCAGACTTTCCACGGAGGTGGCACATATTGACACAGAGAGACACCTCCCCTGACACTCCTGCGACCAACCCAACAACCTCCTCTCTGTCCACGATATACTGGGGTTATGCAACTCTGGGTCTTTCTTTCCTGTGGCGGTCCTCATGAGAGCCAGTTTCACCATAGCGCTTGATGGTTTTTGCGACTGCACTTGAAGAAACCTTCAAAGTTCTCGACATTTTCCGCATTGACTGACTTCATGTCTTAAAGTAATGATGGACTGTCATTTCTCTTTGCCTATTTGAGCTGTTCTTGCCATAATATGGACTTGGTCCTGTACCAAATAGGGATATCTTCTGTATACCACCCTTACCTTGTCACAACACAACTGATTAGCTCAAACGAATTAAGAAGGAAAGAAATTCCACAAAGGTACACCTGTTAATTGAGAGTGTGCGAAGCTGTCATCAAGGCAAAGGGTGGCTACTTTGAAGAATCTCAAATATAAAATATATCATTAGGGTTCTCTCTCTAGCCTCTTGAAACACCATTGTATTACGGACAGTTTTGATTACATTTCAGATTAGAGCCACAGCCGCCGTGGAGAGAGCACAGCTTTCACCAGGGAGTGAATTATGCCGCCATTACCCCCCTCCAGTCCGTGTGTGTGTGGGAGGGGGGGCACTATTCCTGTGACCGCAAAGGAAAGCAGCATTAATCAAAATGACGCGGCGGTGGGCAGAGAGGCAAAGAGAGAAAGAGGGGAAAGGGATGATATTGCTCAACACAAACCCCTCTCTCCAACGCCCAACCAACACCCTATCCCCTCCATCTTCTCTGCATCCCCCCCTTCTCTCTCTGTGCCCTGAGGCCCTGGGGTTCCTGGTGCTGCAAACAGTGAATTAACCCATCTCAGACCTCTGTTAATGGACTCCTAAATATCAGCCCTAGCCTTTGGATATGCCACCTACATTTATATGGGAGAGGGAATGACTTGGCTGCCTTTTGGCGGATAAAAGCCGTGTTGTTATTGATTTGCTTGTCCCTCGCATTGTTGTTTTGTTTGTGTGTGGGTGCATGTTTATGGAGATGTGGTTTGTCTTTGTGTGTGTGCGTAATATGATTTCCATCCATAGCCATAACATTGTAACTCTGCCAGCTAATGAAAAAACCACAGCACGTCCCACCAACATTGTGTACAGTATGTGCCCTCAAGTCAAAGGTCAAGCCACTGTGCCCACAAAAAAATTCATTTCCTACCTCCACCGCCATCGCTCTTATTCCAAAACACCCACACTCTCCCTCCCCCCCAGTAATCACCATGCCAGCCAGGCAGCCAGTAAAAATCAAAGTCAACAGCAGTGTGTGTGTGTGTGTGTGTGTGTGTGTGTGTGTGTGTGTGTGTGTGTGTGTGTGTGTGTGTGTGTGTGTGTGTGTGTGTGTGTGTGTGTGTGTGTGTGTGTGTGTACAATACACACGGCAGTTCTGTGTCAGTCAATACAGGCTGATCGATGACGATGGGGCCCTGCTGGGGGAAGGTGTGCGTGCGTGCAGGAGCCCTGGCTGGGTTAATCTGTGGACAGTCCTCTGCAATGATGATGCTATTGATCTGGTGGTAGATCATATGAAGGTCAGGATATGTTGTCTGTTTGTGGAGGCCCAGGTAGTAATACACAGTAATACACATTGGCTTTCATTGGACAAGTGCCACCTTTTCTAATGGAAAGCTTGGAGCGTATGGGGAGGTCCAATGAGGACAAAGACGTAGAGCGTGCGTGCAGACACACACACTTATTTTTCCCCTCTGTTGTAAATCTGTTAGTGGTTGAATCAGTTGTCTATTCCTATAATCATAGATTTCTAAACCAGAAGCCATATTTGCATACAAAACAAATTAATCCAATCCCATTTGAAATACATCTAATAGGCTACATTTGGCTAATTTCATTGGTAGTTAGAGGAACATGGCATTCTATAAGAGTAGATCTTGTTGAGTTGAACCTTAGTTGATTGACAGCTCTCCTGTCCCATCCCCAGGTCATTATCATCGTTCCAGTGGCTTGCCTCTCTGCAGGTTGATGAAACAGAAACAACGCTTGTGAGCACTTCATTATTAATTTGAATCCATAAATGCAATTAATTAAGCTTAAGTGTGCAATAAATCTGATTAGCCAGTCGGTTCCCAAAACACCATAAAATCCACACAGGTCTTATTCCCTTTAATGAATTTGTGGAGAGGGCGGGGGCAAATACCCATGCATACGTTAATGTATGCACACAAACACACACAGTGCTTGACTATGACAGAAATAGGTCCCAGTACTCATTTTGGGTGCCGGTACTGTTTATATTTAGGTACAGGTGCTCCACAATAATATTCTATAACAGGAACAGGAGCTATAACAGGAAAATAAGTTGCCGATACTCTGCTCCGGTGAGCTCCTGCCCAAGTCAAGCACTGTACACACACACACACACACACACACACACACACACACACACACACACACACACACACACACACACACACACACACACACACACACACACAAACAGAACGGTATACACACACTCACATGTACACACACACACACAAAACAATATGCAAAGAGCTATTCATTGGGATGAAAGATAAGCTGGGATTAATGTATGCTAATATTAAGGGGCACCACGAACAACAAAATATGCAAGGTCATCAGTAAACCTGAAGTGTAATTAATAGATGGAATTAGCAACAAAAACAATAGGGCACTTAAACTGCTTATTGATAAAAATTACACGTTGGAAATGAGAATAGAAATGGGCTTATTAAATGTGTTGACAGCAGTTGTCACAAAAATAAAGCTTGAAAAGAGTTTTTAATGATGCTGTGCGTTGGAAGAACCTTCCTTTCCTCTCTTTCGCCACTCTTTCCATTACTCCAGTCTATGCTGTTTGTATCATCCCTCATTATTTCTGAACACACTCCCTCTCTCTTCCTCCCTCCTTTCCTCTTCCACTCCTCCTTCCTTCTCCTCCCTCTCCCTGGCCAGTACTCTCTGGGGAAATTACCACAGCTCAGAAACGCTGTCCTACTGCACTGCTCCACTCTCCCCTCGGCCCATATAACACACCACCAGCACTACAATACACACACACACACCCCTCCCTCAGTCGATACAGTCCCCTAGGCCTGCTGCTGTAACCGGCTATTCTGTAGAAGCTCTGCTTGTTGTTGTCCCCTGTATAGAAATTGAATCAGTCACCCTGTGGCCAAGGTCCACTACGCACTGCATCGGTGAACAGGCTCTGCCTCTCTCTCTCTCTCGCTCTCTATTCCAGATTCTATTCCTCTCGCTCTCCTTCACAGATTTTATTGTCCTTTCCCTCTGTTCTCTGGGTAATTCACTGTAATCTTTACAAGGTCTATAATAAAAAAGGCTCTGTCCACCTGATGGGTATGGCAATATGCTTTCTAAAGGCCCTCTTCTCACATTACAATGGTATGGCCCTCAGAGAAGATGACAGTATAGGTTATATGACAGCCCTACCACTACTACAGTAAATGACTAGTTTCATGGTTTCTGGATTGCTGAATGAATCTTATACCTGTAGCAGCATGGAATGATGTTATGATTTGTATTATTGGTGCGTGGAACGTTGATAGTCACCTCTCTATTCAATAGGGTGAAAACCGCAGAGTTGGGGACACTCAGGCTCTAGTTTGGTTGTTGTCTTTTGGTACTCCCATGTCGGAATTATCATCGCTGTTACATTTAGCATACGTCAAGTCATGCCTTTGGAAATGTCACTTTGAACGGAGCGGCAGCCACCGTCTGCATTTTGATTACTCCTAGGCGTAATCTCCAGACTGGAGGATTCAGGATTCATGATCAATACCAAAAACCTGGCCTAGCATCTATCATTCTGCACCAGACAGGGAACCAGTGATGGGTTCCTTGTCTACTGCATTAGTTACAATTTTTTTTACATTATTTTTTTATTTATTTAACTAGGCAAGTCAGTTAAGAGCAAGTTCTTATTTACAATGACGGCCTAGGAACAGTGGGTTAACTGCCTTGTTCAGGGGCAGAATGACAGATTTTTACCTTGTCAGCTCGGGGATTTGATTTAGCAACCTTTCGGTTACTGGCCCAATGCACTAACCACTAGGCTACCTGCCGACACAAAATACTAAGTAGTGCACTATATAGGGAATAGGGTGCCATTTGGGGTCAAAAGTAGTGCACTATATAGGGAATAGCGTGCCATTTCGTGTCAAAAGTAGTGCACTACTTAGGGAATAGGGTGCCATTTTCAGAGGTAATGACAAGGGAGGGAGTGTAAACAAAGATCCACTTTTTGGCTCGTCGTTCAGTGAATTGTTTTGCTTTTCACCAGGTCATATTTATTTTGTTAATTCCTAATTCCACAAGATAAGGCAATTAACTGAAAATTGGGAGAGGGGCTTTCGTGTCGTGAGAACTGATAAATTGTAGACTTTTGGCTGGATTGTCATTTATATGTACTTTTCTTATGACCTGGTTCAAGATCTGTTTCTGCAGTCTTGACAGCTTGAATGTTTAGCTCTCCAATGACCATAGGAGATGGCAAGACAGCACAAACAGATCTGGGACCAGGCTAGTATTCTTCATCATCATAACACATGGAATATCTCAGTCTGTTTCTTAAAGAAATGCCAAACCTATTGAGATTTGCTTTGTACAATTGGTTCTTGATTGTGTCTGTCTCAGTTTTGACTGTCTAGAAATGTTTCAGAAGGGAGTGATACTTCCCCTCATGGCAAGCATGTTTAAAGTATAACATTTTAAAAATGTTCAACTGTAGCGAAAGCACATGCATCAAATATACATGTAACCACAATAGTGTGTGTGCGCAGATATACAGTAACTTGTGTGTGGGAGTGTCTCTCTGCTAGCAAGATCTCACGGCAGGCAAGAAATTAAAACCTTCTGTGGAACGCACTCATGATTGAACTGGAATTAAAACAAAAGACATGAGCACAGGGTGCTTAAATGAAGAAAAGAAAGAAAGGGAAAGAAAGACGGAGGAGAGGAGTATCCCAGGAGAGCAGAAGAGAGGAGAAAGTGAGTGATTGCCAGCGCCGCAGTCCGTCCGCCTCGCTTCATGTCTGGATTTCCTCTTAACAGAATATCAACCAGACCTTTCTCATTGCCGCCCCTCCATCAGACGGCTAGCTTAAATGTGAAAGCAATTAGGGAAATTGGCCCAAGTCAAAGAATCATCTGAGACACCTAAAAAATAAAATGCGGCACTGATTAAATACCGTCCCGAATGGCACCCTATTCCCTATGTAGTGCACTACTTTTGACTGGCTCTGGTCAAAAGTAGTGCACTATGTATGGAAAAGGGTGCCATTTAGGATGTAAACTCAGAATAGATGTCAGTTGTTTACCCTTTTGTTCTTCTCTGCATTCACGTCCAGCTACTTGCCACTCACTGTTAAAGTGGGAGATGTGATGGTGTCCTACGTGGGGGCATAGATCTCCATCTCTCTTTTTAAAGTGCACTAATGACTTTGTGGTGAGAGTTCTGCAAACGTGGATGTTAGTTCTGCATTAGCCTACCTGGATGGCAGGCTTGCACTGATGCTGGCAAGTGCTTGCAAAATGCACTCTACAAAAGTGCAGTATTGTAATGTGAATAACCTCACACCTACCTACAGTATATACAGTGACCTCAAAGTATTGGGACAGTGACACATACCCCTCCAAAATGCTAACCTCCCCTGTTATTGTAATGGTGAAAGGTTAGCATGTCTTGGGGGTAGGATATTTGTGCGTCTAATTTTCTCACTCATCATTATTCACAATTAATTCAGGATTCATGGTAGCATCCACATTATCATGGTAGAAATCACATTAATGTAGAAGTGTTTAGAAACATATTATATTCTTATTTACAATAAAAGTGACTCTAAAATGACACAATACATTATTTACAATTAATTTCTACTGGGCACAAGATAATCTGAAACATAACCAAAACAAACAGCAAATGCATCCAACAAATGTGTAGTCACAAGCTTGATGTAGTCATTGCGTGCTATGAATATGGGACTAAATACTTAACTTTTTACTACTTTAATACACATATAAGTGCATTTGTCCAAATACTTTTGGTCCCCAAAAATGGGGGGGACTATGTACAAAAAGGGTTATAATTTCTAAACTGTTCACCCAATATGGATACACTCAAATGAAAGTTAGCAGTCTGCACTTTAACCTCATAGTTTTACTTTTGGAGCTCACTGTGTGTGGCAGTATTACAAGTTTGTTATCACATGAAAACTCCAAGGAATGCAGCCTTCTCTGCTCACCTCCCTTAACCCCCAAGTTTAAACAGCTGCTTTTCCCATTCAGCTAGAGTTGGCTTTCGCAATAGCTTTGGGCAGCTTGCCTTGAATAGGAAGAAACTTTTTCTGGGCTCTGGCTTTCTCATTGACAGTCTCTGCTGTGATCTATGGGGCTGTGCAGTCTAGTCTAGGCTGTTCTCACTGGTCAGTTCTCCCCTTTGTGGACCACAACTTTGACCTATTCCCACTGTGTGCATACTGCACGGTGCATGGTCATTTCCATAAGAAAAGAGGCATCGAGAATGAGTTGGGGCCACAATCCTTTCTTGAATCTGAGAAGCAGAACAAGGGGAATAGTCGTCCTTCATCAATCAATTGTCAATTAGTCTGGAATTGAAATATGCTCCTTCTTGGTGGACTTCATGTGACTTCAAGATTTTGAGGAAGGTAATGTGATAGAATCAAGGGCCCTTGTAAAATTATTTATTCTTCTAGCATAAACTTCTAATTTGCAAACTAATCACATACTATTTTGATACATTATTGAAAGTATTTAGCCTTTTATTCACAGAACTAAATTTGTTATTTTGCATTGCCGTAAATATAAACATATTGGTGATTTACATGGCCTAACAGAAATAACCTATATGGTAGTCAATACCACATATTTACCACACATATGCAACTGAATAGTGCCCAAGGTAGGCTGCAAATAAAACATGCACAATTTTATCAGCCTCTATATCTGCCTGTCCATCATTTATTATAGTGAGCAAATCAGACTGCCATTGTCAAGGGTACGACGGGGCGGGATCATGCCTTGTTGTTAGTGGGAGATCACGTGGATTGGCTGCTTGGGCATAGGGGCCACTTCCTACATTATTTCTGCTCAGAGGAGAGAGCGAGCGGTCTTAGTTTGAACAAAATGGCTGCAAGAACGCTGTCAACGAGAGCTCACTGAACGCATTATGACTGTCCACTCCTACATTTGGATTTTTCGAGAATGTATTTTCTTGGATTCGTTTTTCAATTTGCATTCGTAGTAGCAAGGTCGTCGGTCAGATGTTGTTGCTAACCTGCTAGCTCCTCAGCTAGCGGCCTAAACACAAAATATTTCATTTTGCACTTTAACCCAAGTCGGCTAGCTAGCTAGCAATTTTCGTCGACAATTTACTGAAATCTGCCTGTTTTCTTTAATTTACAAATGACTCCTTACAACAGTCAATGACTAATGCCAACTAGCTAACGTTAACAACTCAGCTACTTTTTGAGTCGAATTGTTTCTGTTGCTTTTTCGTTTTGCTGCTTTTTTCGATATTTTTTTCTATAACGTGATACTTTTGACGTTTAGCATTGCTTTGTGTTGCGAAAATTGTCCTTTTAGTGCATCGTTGCGCTAAAATACAAAGTTCTTGCTGTGTGTTTTTCAAGTATCGATCTCGGTATTTTTGTTATGAAGCTGCTCAAACAGTTATCCAGTCAGTCAGTAAGCCCCTGCAGCACGAGAGCTGAAGGTGGCTAATGCTAGCTAGCTGGATAACTGCGAAGACAAAATTCCTGATTTCTCATTTACGGGTATTTTTCGGAAAAGGCACAGGAGAATGCTTTTCTGCATCATTCTCTGCCATGCACCAACTTTGTATTGAAAGCTGCCAAAGCTCAACGTGTGATTACGCAAGGTAAGGAATACTTTATTGATATCCAACCACAGATTGTTTGACATGCGGCGTCACACCAGCTCAAGCCACATACATTGTATTCTATTATTATGTGACTCGAGCACTAACACTACCGTTAGTGTTTTTCTACTGTTCCAGTTTTCATAGTTACATTGCTTTTATTTACTAACTAGCATTAGCTGATGATTTATAGCAATACATTATGGGAAAGGGTAACGTCAGCTATATTATTTTACTTTACAGTAAACGAGCCAATGTCAATGATAGTAGCTAGGCTGATAAGACTTGATGCCAACAAGCTGAAACTTTAAATATAACTACAAGGGCAGCGTGCATTGCTGATCGGCTTAGTTTCACGGTTATAAATAATTATGATATCTCGTTAGTAACGTTAGCTGTTATTGACAGGGGTTGCCTTCTCTAAAACACACCATGATTTATCCATTGGTTTGGATGGAAATGCACGCGAGTTTTGTGTTAAGAATCGCAAACCAGGAGCACCAGAGGCAGGTTATATAATCTAATTAATGGTCAGTTTAGCGCGGATTGAAATGGCACTGGAATGGACTGGCTGGCCTGATTCGAGCGAATACAATTGTTGTGGGAAAAGCGCAGATTTTTCTTGGTGGGAATACTTTCCATGTCAAATAAGTCAGTTGACTGTGTCATACTCATCCTGAAATATAGGCAAAAGGCATACCCCACACAAGTAATATTTGAGACGTTCATTATTCCTCTATGTTGATTCCATTCCATCAAATTGCTACAATAATCTGGACTGCACTGGGCAGTGTTTGTTTATTTGTTAGACATCACTACCCCCTTTTCATACAGTAGAGGATGGTATGAGTTGTGATTGAACTGTCGCCTTCCGTTGATTTCCCCCTACTATCCCCATGCATCCTCCCATACCAAAGTGGTGGAGTAGATCCTATAGCCCCCACCCCCCCATTTTATCTCAATCTTCACACACCAGTGGGGCAATAATGAAATGCATAGCGAGCGGGGATAGAGACCGGGGAGTGGGGGACATGGTGGGTATATAGAATGCTTAACGTGCTTACTGGGAGGAGTGTGACCATTTAATGTCAATCTGAAGGCTCTGGCTGCCAGTTGGTTAATGTGCTGCGGTTCTTAATCAGTTTGTGAAGATGCCGCCCCTCCACCCTGCGACGCTCTAGCCCAACTGACAGCCCCCAAACCGAACCATACACCCCAGCAACCTTTCTCTCCCTCTGTCAGGGGGACACTCACCACCCCTGTTCAACCCCCTTGGGCATTCAAGGGGGAGTGGAGGGGATGAGAAAATTGTAAAGACGTTTTAGGGGTCTGTAAGCACTCAGTGGAAGTGAAAAGGGTCTGTGGGGGGGGGGGGGCAGCCGCTGGTGAAGGGGCGTTATGTCTGTTGCCATACTGTTTGGTGGCTTAAGGTTTCTGCATGCTTCGGTTCAGCTGGCCGAACGAGTGTGCTCGTGTACTCCCTTAAAAGACCTTGGCTTGAAAATTTAAAAAAGGCTGAAATAGTACTCTTTGTCCATCTGGAGACGCCGTAACAGTATACAGTTCCTCAAAATAGTCTGAATTAATCTAGGATAACTCAACAAATCTTTCACAAATGTTGATGATTTTGTCAAGGAGATCTTAGTCACACAATTTGACATCTAACTAAGATGTTTGGTGCAGTATTTCTCAAGTGTATTTTGAGAATACTGCACCGAACATTGTTTATGGACAACAAACACTTATTTGAAGAATCCCTACTGTTGACCAATGACCGGCGAAGGGGCATTGACTTCGGCTCTGCGAACAGCCGGGAAAAACCCTTGCCGTAGACCAAAACGAAAAAAAGTCACAATCGTCATAATGTATGCACAAACTGTTTGGGATTGGAAGCATGCGGACACCATTGCCCTCTCCAGACAACAGCAGGTGATAGGGCAATGGGGAAGGAAGGGGCAGTCTAGGGACTGACTGGGCATGTTGTCTTAACATGATGAGGATGTTGGCTACTTATGACGTTACTGTAACCTACAGGTGTTATTTCGACCTTCAGGAAAAAAGCATTCTTTTATTAAACTATTTGACTTGACAATTCTGATAGATGTTATAAACAGTGTAGAGCTGTGCTTAGGGAATGAAATATGCATGGAACTGGAGAGGGAGCTGTTTCATTACCAGACTGATTACGACACGTTTGTTTTGATTAGAGTCTTGTAAACGAGCCGAGGGATGGCTGCCTAGCAACACTACACCAAAACCCTTTATCTCCTGTTCAGAAGGATCATTTGTTTGAAATTAGAGTGAAGGCTGCCTGAGGCGGATGTAAAAACACAAGCCGCTTTGGATTCTCCGTCGATGTCCTCAACAGCCTTGCAGACAAAACGTCATGAGCAGAGTAGGCAAATCCACGGGGTGCCATTTGCCTCAGTCTATCCATCCAGATCCCACACTGATCTCAGTCTCACCCAGGCTTCCGCGCACCGCTGCAATACTAAGCCTGGCGATTACGAGCCTTTAAAAAAAAAACCACACAGGCCTGATGGATAACATGCTCTCTGTGTGCCAAGGGGTCGTCATGGCTGAGGCTGGTCAGGGACTGGCGGTAGAGGGGCGTCAACATTGAAATCAACTTAATTCAATGAAGGCTTCTGCCAAACCCATTATCCTATAGCAGTATGGTGTTCTTTATAAGTCCCGGGGTAAAGCTTTAGCCAAACAGCTGTTGTCTGACTGGTGTAATGTAATCAAAATTAGAATGAGTTGAAGATCTTTCAATGGGGTGGACGGTGGTGGCTAGTTTAGTTCCTTTCCTGCCAACACTTGTCAGTTCCTACTAAGGCAGTCTTCCTTGAAAGTAAACAAAATCAATATGTCATTACTTCAAGGGGAGTCGGCCTCTTGTGTGTGAGGCCAGGAGAGGTTGAAAGTGGGAAATGGAAACCCTCCCCTCAAGGGCCCCAGTGCTATAACCGTTGCTTATGTTAACGGGGTGCGTGAGGTCGATCGGCCAGGACCCCTAATGTAGAAGGTTGTAACTAACTAACGATGGTGCAGCCTGCCTGCGCACGACTGGTCCATGTGAGAGGGGAGGACCTGGCAGGGGCACAGGAGTGGGGATCGGGAGGGGGAACCCAGGCAGGAACTGTGTCTGGCAGCGATCTAGGGGAATGTCCAGTCGGTTTCGAGGCTGGGACTGGTGGGGGCCTCCCTCTACCCCCTCCCTGTTATGTTGGCTAATTGGAGAGATGTGAGGCAGAGGGGCATCATCACATGTAGAGGACAGAGAGAAGCTGGACTTACCGTACTGTTTCTGTCAGACTATTAGACAATGTAATGACAACTTACTTACTCTAAAAAAAAATCGGCAATGTTTGTTTGCAGTTATGTGGATAACTGAAGTTATATTAGGCTACATGCTGTGGGATAAGTCATGTGTGTGCTAAGGCTTTTCCAGGTTAGGTTGAGACTTTGTTTATTTTTAACATACCTGTCAAATCCCCACCTGCATCTTCATTGATACCTGTCTGAATCAGCCCAGTGACATGAATGGCATTCATACTTGGCATAGTTTGACTGCGTAGTGTTGAGTGCTTTAGCGCACATGGCAATTGAGTCTTGTTTGTTCACTTCACTTTTGAATGGCAAAATATTTCAACATTGGCTTGCATTTCCAGTTGGAGTCCATGTTTGTATTTAGCCTACATGCACGTTAGCTGTTTCTCAGCCTCTTCCAATATTTCATAGATTTCCATGAGTTGAACACAGCACTAAATGACACACAGCTTTTGCAATAAGCTACTTATGGGGTAACTGAAGTACCTTGATAAGATGGCCTGTTTGTCCTATTGCACATTAGCTCAATTCCCATCCATCTTGTCAGCCATGAAGGCATTAGTAAGTTCAGACCCCCCCCAGTCTGTCTCATCGCAGCACCTTTCAAACACATCAGATCTGAGCTATATTATTTTTCCTCTTTCTCGGACTGTTGTGCTTTCTGCCTTTTTTTCTTTTGACAGATCCTGTCTCTGTTGTGGTTGGCAGCAATGAAAGGCAGACAGTCAATGTCAGAGCAACCTTGAGGGAATGTAGGTAACTGGCTCCATTCAGGAGACCAACTGTTTGCCTTTTTCTTCTGTCGGTTTCATTTCGTTGAATCCTCAAGGCTTTGACAGTTTTATTAGACTATAGTAGTACTGGAACAAGGCAGTCCAATGCCTAGATAGTAGATACTAGAGTCTTCACTTTGCAGCTTTAGTTTACATTCGTCTTAGTCCTGATAAACATCTTGATGAAGTAGTAAAAACAACCTCATATCATTAACAAAAGCTGAGGTTAAGGTTGCTCCAGCACTGTTGTCAACCAGCCAATGTTCCACTCTATCTTGGGTTGAAGTAGAATGACTGTCTCACAAATAGACCCACTTTAATCTCACCTCTCTAGTGGCCTATGTGGCTTGTCAACCCAGCTGAAGTACAGGTTATCAGAGTACATTGCTCTACTAAGAGCTTTTCTCAATTACTGTTATGGTCATGTACCTCTTCTCAGCCTAAGAAAAAAGTACTAGGGTACTTTTCCTTATTGTCGGCGTCACGGTCCACAATCCACATTTCTCTGGCAGCTTAGGCTGCTTTTAGACAGGCAGCCCAATTCTGATCTTTTTTTCTCCTTCTGACCAATCGGATCAGCTTCGAAAAAGATCTGATGTGATCAGACCAATTAGTGGGGGGAAATATTAGAATTGGTCTGCCTGTCTAAACACAGCCATTGACAGCCTTGTCCTTTAGGCTCCCGAGTGGCGCAGCGTTCTAAGGCGTCACTACAGATCCTGGTTCGATCCCAGGCTGTATCACAACCGGCCGTGATCGAGAGTCCCAAAGGGCGGCGCACAATTGGCCTAGCGTCGTGCGGGTTAGGGGAGGGTTTGGCCTGGGTAGGCCGTCATCGTAAATAAGAATTTATTCTTAACTGACTTGTCTAGTTAAATAAATAAAAGTATAGAAACTGACGGACTCCCCGTGCCGTCTCTATACACTGCAGTATCCCCGATAGTCTAGTCCATATGCCTTTGGCACAACAGAAGCTTTTTATCAACTTAAAGTTTGAGTTCTTTACCTAATGAACTGCCAGAACATAAGTTCCCTATTGACTTGGCGAGGAAGCAGCTAGCGAAGACATTGACGTCTAATCATTTCTAAAAGGAAACTTCAAAGGAGTTTTATTCTTAGCTTTCGTTGGGCTCTCGCCGCCAGCAACCAAGAGCATGAAAACCACCCCCCTCTTTTCCATTCATTGAGTCAGCCCAGCAGCATAGTTGAGATGGCTGTTGTTCCCACTCATAAGGGCAGGCGGTATATTTCCACATGCTGATCTTCACCTGGCTTTAAAGCAGCAGGGCACTGGTGACTGGAATGAGCAGAATGCTCCAAAACTGAGACTGACACACTGTTTTTATTACTTCAGTTGGGGAATTTACAGGCGTGTTTTCCCGTCCATCAGCATTAAAGCGGCAATGAGCCGTTGAAACAATAACAAAGCCAACTCCCCAACCCTGTTTCGGTAAAAAGATGCGGGGTGGGGCTGGAGAAATGTAACCACCCTCAAATTCATAGACAGGGCTATGGATGCAAGTACTGACCATCCATGACTTCAAAATGTATATTTTTATGCATGTTTTGAGGCTAAATAGTGTTTACATTTACTTTGTTTACAAACATTGAATTAAAACAAGCTTATTTTTTGGTTCTGATGCGGTACGACAGTTAAACTAAGGGCATGAGGCATTTATAAGTTATATCTCTCAAGAATCAATGGGTACATATCATTCATTTAGAAGTTTAAGCTGGACTACTAGCTGTTTGGGGTTTTAGGCTGGGTTTCTGTACAGCACTTCGAGATATTAGCTGATGTACGAAGGGCTATATAAAATAAAATTGATTGATTGATTGATTGACTAAACTAAGACTCGTGCCAGAGCTGGTCAAAAGCTGTGCACTTTATAGGGAGTAGGGGCTCTGGCCAAAAGCAGTGCACTATATAGGGAATGGGGTGCCAGTTCGGACACAGCCTAAGACTATGCTAGTCTCTTCAGTCTTTAATGGTGGCTGTTTAATTACTACTCTCCAGCCAGGTTGTGGGTAGCCGTCCTGGATAATGGCCGTGTGAAAGGGCTCAGGAGAGCTGTGGCTTTCCTAATGCCTGGCTGCAGGAAAGCAAGAGGAAGGGGGATGGAGACTGTGGTGGCTTCACCCCCCCTCTCTTCCCTTCCTCATCCTACATGGCTTTGCTCCGTCGTTCGTTCGTGCAGTGGCGGTGTTAGCCGGAAGGGCTCCGGAGCACGCCGCAGCACTGTTTGCCTTGCGGCCATCGTGGCAACCTTGTCTCTGTCAGGGGCGTCTACTTCTGCTCTGCACACTGCCCTACAGCCTGAGCCTGACGGTCTCCCTCTCCCCCCTGCTATAGCCCCCTCTTCTCCTCAGGCTTTCCTCCTTGCTTGCTCACCCAAGGTGCGCGGATATAATTAAGCTTCTCTTTTCTCCATATCTCTTTCTCGCTTTCCTCTATCTTGCTGTGTTTTTCGTTTTTCCTCTGCTCCACTTTCTCTCTCTTCACATATGCTCTCCTCTCTCCCTCTCTGCTCTCTTCTTTCCCTATCTCCCTCTCCCGACGGCTGTCGTTCTTAATTGGTGTTGCTCTGCCTGTCTTTTCATCCTCCGGTTTTCCTCCTCCTCCCCGGTGTGAGCAGCAGCTCCAGCATCTCTCTGTGAACACGTCTCAGACTCCCTGTGCCGCTGTGCGTCTCTCTCTCTCACACACACACACACACACACACCAGTTAATCCCTCTTAACAAGCACTGCTATTTTTGTGTAGCAGGATCCTCACAGACCATATAAGTCTTTCCTCCCTGTTATGCTTTCTGTCTGCTTTGATTCTGGTCATGCAGAGTTTATATGCAGCTCACAGATGGAAGGAAACCTTTGCAATACAAGGCCTTTGAATGCTCAACTCAGCTACTATTTTTATCCATAAACAATTGTTAGACGTGTGCTATAAAGCGGCTAAACAAATCAATCTGTATATACAAAGAGTGTGTAATCCAAAAACATGGGGAAGGGCCATATACATGTATCTAGGCTATAGGTCTTCCACAGTATATAACACAGGCATATGACACTGTATATGCCTACTAGACTGGAGTGCCAGGCAGGTTCAGAGAGCGCTGCTTCACCAGAGTATGTCAGCTAGTCTCTCTGTGTGGAGTGCCTCTGCCAGGCAGGTGTAACTTGATCCCCAGCCAACCCAACGTGTCAGCCTGACTCTGGGGGTGAAGGTGTCAGCAGCTCAGTGGGGACACAAGGGCACAGTCACACTGCCCTTGTCATTTCCCCTAAACTGGTGCCCCCTCTGTCTGCATTGCTCTCTCTCTCTCTCTCTCGTTCTGTCATTGGACAACTATGCTATTTGACAATCTATACTGTACATTTCTCTCTTTCTCACTTTTCATTCTCTCATCCCCTTTTGCTTTTCTCATTTTCTTCCTCTCGCCTCTCACCTGGCTCCCTTGAGGGTAATTAGAAGTGAGAAGCAGGGCACCATGCTCACCACCACCCCTTGTGACTCTGTCCTGTCTCTGGAGGGAACTCCTGTGAGGAGGAACTCCTGGAGCAGACAGAGCGGTTGCTTCAGCGTAGTAGCTGGATGCAGTGCTGTCTCTGTCTTAGTCGGCACAATTATGCTGCTTTTTTGGCTCTTTTCGGGTTAGGCCCAGCTGCTAGTTAAGTCTTCAAATTGTACTGTGCTTTCTAGGATTTAGATTGAATGGCAACTACTTTGGATTTAGTGTGAGACAGTAACAACACTAAGACTCTGTTAGGGACAGAGCACTGGCACTGTGCTGTCATGTTAAATCTCTGGCTCAGACCAGACGAGTAGAACATTGACTTGAATGGGGATGCCCGTTCTATTGAATCTATTTCTATGAAGGACAGTAGTGGACATTTAGCACAATAACAATACATTATTTTCACTTGGTCTGTGCTGCGGTGCAGAAATGGATATCTGACATGATATTTTGGGAATAGCCTACATAAGCTAAATGTTTTATTTAACCTTTTATTTGGACAGGAAGTCATGCTGAGACCAAGGTCTCTATTACAGATGAGTCCTGTAATTACCCAAAATATAGGCTACACATCAATAAATTAGGTTTCGATTTCTAATGCTGCTCCTATGGATGATTGGGGCACAGCAGTGAACAATGGCTTGTTATGATCTTGGATACAGGACCAGTCAGGCAGTTGTACTGTACAGCGTGGTCTGTTAGATCAACCTCTACTAGCCTGCTACCAAAATAGACAGACCATCATCCTTTATCAGTTTCCTTAACCGTGTATTTTCTAGGAAATGAGGTCAATAAATAAATACGTGTGGTGTACTATTATTGTCATAACCCTTCCCCCGCTTCTCTCTCCTCTCATAAGCTGGCCCACCAGATGGGCTGTATGGGAGATCCCATGTTAACAACAGCTAGGGCGGCAGTAGGCTAGTAGTCCATCTACTGCTTCGTGACTGAGTCGGAGGCTCTCTTTTGGAAAATTCCAGCACACAAAGGGTTCCGCCGGATATTTTTATATCCAGATCCAATGTCCCCTTCCCCCTCCTTCCACCCTTCCTATTCTGAGGGTGATTTCAACATTCAGAACAGTGCCAGCAAGCCTAACCCCTCACCTCCTGCTTTTTGGACTGGTGCCAAGGAATATCAGAGCAGGGGGGGTGGTGGGGAGAGATGCCAGTTAGACTGACGGGGCATTGTGATTGGTCTAGGGGGTGGGTGAAGGGGGAGTGGTAGCCTATAGGGTTGTTGGATTGTTAGCGCTGTCTGGTGGTCTGGTTAATAGGCAGATCTGAGAGAGGATACACTATTGAGCTCCTACTTATTACCAGGCAGAGAACCAACCGGCCTTTCTGCCTGATTAGATACTAGTGCACCACACACACAGTTCCCTCTATAATGAATAGGTGTTTGATAGTGAGTTGTACTGTCCTCCCTCAGTCATTACAGCTGTATACGTCCTCTGTCAGTATTCCTTGCTGTTAAGCAGTACACTAGCTGTACTGTAGATTGACAGTTGTTAATGGCCATGCCTCACAATTTCTTTCTCTCGCAATCTCTTGTCTGTCTCCCTCTCTTGCACTCTCTCCATTTCATTTAAGGGGCTTTATTGGCATGGGGAAACATATGTTTACATTGCCAAAGCAAGTGAAATAGATAATAAACAAAAGTGAAATAAACAATAACATATTTACAGTAAACATTAGTTCCTAAAGAATAGACATTTCAGATGTCTATATACAGTGTTGTAATGATGTACAAAAGGGAAAATAAATAAACAGGTTGTATTTACAATGGTGTTTGTTCTTCACTGGTTGCCCTTAACTTGAGGCAACAGGCCCCCCACTCTCTCTGTGTCAGAACATGGCTGTCCCTATGGACACTCTCCCCCCCCCCCCCCCCCCCCCCCCCCCCCCACCATTACTCACTCTCAGCCTGCCTCTGCCTGTCACTTTGATTGACAGTTCCATTCCCCTACCAACAGGCAACACACCGGGAGGCGGGCCTGTCATTACTCTCCGTTCATTATTATGATAATTCATCAATCTATTCATGTGCAGGCCCCTATGGACACTGTCTGCAGACACTTTGTCTGAGGCTGGAGGAACTCAGGTCTGCTCCTGTGTGTGTGTCAGTCACTCAGGCACTGATAAAAATGTTTGTTTATGCCCGTCCTATTGCTGAGGACAGAGCACAATGGCCGATTGTGTGTGTGGAGGGAGTTGAAGAGTACGGTGAGATCCCAGAGTCCCACGATAGCATGCTGGATTTGCAGTGAGAGGAACAGCCAGTCAGTTGGAAGCTGTCTAGTATTGACCACACTTGAGTTTTCCCATTGACCAGATAATAACCAGAATGTCCACTGTGAGTGGCACTTACTTAGCTGGCAACACTGACCAGATCGGAATGGCTAACCTGCATTAGCAGGCTTTAGACACACAAACACACGTACGTACACACACACAGGCTCCCCCAGTCCTCTCCTCATACCTTTAATAGTTTCCTGGAACCGTCACCAAACTTCAGCCAAAACAAATAAAGGCTTAAATAAACCACTTTCTCTCACTGGTTCTCCAGCTATCTGATCTCTCCTTTGGCTGCCTGGCAGACCATTGGAGACAGACTTTGGGAAAGGCTTTGAGTTTGTTCTTTTCTTATTCTTTCCTTTTTTCTATCTCTTCCCCCCATTTCTCCCTTTGTCAGTTTCCGGGTGTCTCTCTGTTGCTCCCCCCACCCCCAATCTCTCTCTGGCCATGAAGGAAATTGCATTTAAGAAGCAACTCAATCTGTTACTTCTGAAATGCTGAATGTGCTTGGTGTCTAAAGGTCTTCTCTGGAAAAAGCTTGCTAGCTCTGACATTGACCTCTAAGCGGATGAAAGGGAAATTGTAGCGCTAGGTTACTGAACTTAGACTGCTGCTCTGCTCTGCTCTGAAAACATCTCCCTTTCTGTTTGCAGCTGAGAGAAGCTAACAACACGAGAAGAGAACCATTTGATGGAAGAAAATAAAAATAAAAAGCAAGAAAAGACCAAGAAGGAAGCTGCTCAGAAACAGGTGAGTTGTGTTAAGTCTCTCTGTCTCTCTGTCTCCTCAAACCGAGTACCTCCTTCTGAAAAACGTCTACACCTTCTCCCTCCCTCCCTCTCCTTCATTCACCTCTGTTCCCCAGGTAGGTGTGTTCAGTATAGTCTCTATATGACTGAGTGTGGGAGTTCCTCCCTAGTTTAACCTCATGGATTAGCCTACAGACTATAACCCTGTAGGCAGCTCACTGCCGGGTGTATGGACCCTATTTAAAGACAGATTAGAGCTGGCACAGTAGCTACACACACTGCTCTGTTGGAAACACTAGCCTGGCTCTGGTAACCAAGGAGATGTTGCTGTCGCACATAGACACACGCCATTCACGCACATTCATACAATTGTACACACAGGCATATAAAAACACAATGATATGCACAAACATACACTAGAGCCCGACAGATAAATCGGTTGACCGATATTATCGGCCGATATTAGCCTCTTCACAGACATTTGTTTCGGTCTTTATGCCACAGAGAAATGCGCTGATATTATATACATAGAATGAACAAATACATTTTCAATGTTTGCCTGAAGAGGGCGCGCTAAGAGCTGCTCCTTGAACATCCTTCAGGACGTGAGAGAGTGGGCATGGTGGCTTTCCACAGCCAGCGACGGCGTATTTCAATGAGTTAATAATCACAAGTACCCTTTACCAAGCAAGGAGCCCTGTCCTCATCGTATGCTCACTTAGCTAGCTAGCCAGCAAGGTAGTTAGCCTAGCTAGCTAGCAGTCTGTGCTACTTGTGTAGTTATTCTAGCTAGCTAGCAAGCAATCTGTGCTACTTATGTAGTTATTCTAGCTAGCAATCTGTGTTACTTATGTAGTTATTCTAGCTAGCTAGCAATTTGTGCTATTTATGTAATTATTCTAGCTAGCTAGCAATCTGTGCTACTTATGTGCAAACACTGGATTGACGCCGAAGTGAACACAGACTAATCCGTGAGACATCCGTGAACGTGTGTGACTAAAACCAGTGCGGCAAGCATTTTCCTGCGTGAACGTTTTCAGTCATCAGCGCATGCCAGTTGCAGTTGAAATATATAGCCAAATACATACATTTTGTATTGAATAACAGTATAATTCGCATGGTGGTTTCAGTAAGAAAGCATTTTCATAATGTACAGCTAGCGTGTGCTTTGTTGCGAGGTTGCCATAGTGTTTCTTTACTTCCCTGTTGTAAAACACTGTAGTGAACCTACTCAATTCAAATGCTGACATCTAGTGGCGACATTAGTAACGTTCAGCCTTGTTTATTAATGTGCTTGTGGTGCTTCAGCACAAACACTTCTGCATTCTTATCCACTGACTTAAAGTTGTACCTACGGTCAACTGAACAAGTGTTTTTGTATTTACTTTTGTATTCGTAGACGATATAGTGGCTTTTTGGTGGTTATATAAACCACAAATAAAATGTTCTTTAATAATGTTAATTTTAACAAATTTGTTTTTCATTCCTCCTCCTAAAAAATAAAAAAAAACGGAACGTATATTGGGAATCGGTGACCTTTGCCTCCCTAGTATCGGACCCAAAAATCCCATATTGATTGGGTTGCTAACACACACATTTGCACTCACAGATAGATTAGACAGCCTGTAATTATCACTTCCACTAGCCAGCAGCCGTGCCAAGGCACTTTATAGCAGGCGTCTTCCCAGGTGGGGCTGTTTTGGTCTTGAAGACTGAGGCGTTTTACCTTGCAGGTCTAGTCAGGCCCACATAGCATGTCTCAATATCTCAGATCCCTACATTTTCAACTCATTTCAATCGGATTTTCATTTGAGATATTTAGCCATTCGTTGTATGAATATGTGATTGTGGGCTGCATCCAATTTGGCAGCCTGCAATGTAATGAAGATCTACTGGGAACATCATTTCTCATGTTTACTTTGATTATGAGTTTAACAGTTTCCTTTCCTGTTGTGTAAAAGTACACACGTTCCTTCCTGTAATGCGTTAAATGTTTTAGTTAATGACAAACTTTTATGACATGCTGTTTTGCTAGCTCCACATTAATCATTGAACAAAAACAACACGTTTACAGCTGTTGACTTCTCTCTCTGTGTCAATCTCCCTGTGTGTCTTCTAGGCTGCTGACCTGAAAACCAAAGGTGAGTGGAATGACTAACTGCCGCTCATAGCCGCACATTATTATTTTTTTTTTTTAAATACCTGAAAATGATTGACACACACGGCCCTAATCAGCTCTGATTAAGGGAGTTCATATGAGCTATAAAGGTGTATACAGACATACAGACAAGGGCTGTGTAGTAGCGGGGCCCCTGTAGCCTACAGCTATCGAGTCAGTCCAGCGTCGTCTAACACACACTGATGCACAGTGACTCCTCCTCTGAGATCAGCAGTGCTGGCCAAGGATTTGTGAGGAGGGCACCCAGATGGGAGCTCCTAACAGTGGGGAGAGGGGGGATGAATGGGGAGGGTAAGGAGTTCAGTCAGTTCCAGGGGCCACAGTCTTTAAGGGGCATCTTGCCTTACAGTACCTTGTTCCACGCTGTCCCAGCAGCATGTGTGCTCACATCGGTAGTATGTATGCTATTTCTGCATCCGTTTCAAATTGGCACGTTTTTAACTTTGTTTCATTTAACCTTCATTTAACTAAGCAAGGGGATTTAAGAACAAATTCTTTACAATGACGGCCTACCCTGGCCAAACCCCTAACCCGGACGACGCTGGGCCAATTGTGCGCCGCCCTATTGGACTCCCAATCACGGCCGGTTGTGATACAGCCCGGGATCGAACCAGGATCTGTGGTGATGCCTCTAGCACTGCGATGCAGTGCCTTAGACCGCTGCGCCACTCGGTCCCCCACGTCAAGCGTTTCCTATTGTATTTAGCCAACGAATTAGTCTAGCGTGTGTGAAGAATCTGTGTCATTGCGTGTGAATAAGCCAGGGGTCGTTGTTAGTGCGTGTAGGTGTTAAACCCCTGCAGGCAGGCATTAGACAGATGGGGCCAGGGCTTTGGTCCACTCTAAAGCCAATTAGAGCATCTGTTCAGGTTGCACTGGTCAGCACCTCGCCCTCTAAAAGGTGTGTGTGTTTGTGTTACCAGGGATTGGCCCCAACACACCCCAGCGGTCTAACCGCTAACTAACAGCCCTCGCCAATAGCCATTGGGGATTGGCCCGACGTCCGTTGGCGTTGTGTAGAGGTCAATGGCACTTTCTTGACCTCTGACCTCATTTAGGTCTGTCTCATCTCTGGGGGGGAGACTCTGCTCCGTCTGGTGTTGGTGAGTCACCCAGTGTGAAGGAACCATTTTAAGCCGAGGGGTGACGGAGGGTGTCTAACAACAGACTGAGAAGGTTAGTTTGAAGTCAAATGACAGAGGTGTAAAATCTGAGAGAGGGAAAGGAAGGAAGGAAGTGAGTGAGGAAGGAAGTGGGGTGAGTGTGTTCAAGCGTCAGCCTACAGAGAATAGGACCAAAAAGGAACTTGTAGAGCTGAAACAAATAAATAAATGGACACAGTATAGCCTACTTTTAAAGTAAGCAAGAGAGAAAATGTTATCCGCTCAATCTGCTGCAGGGCCCACTACGTAGCATATGCCTGTTTTACTTCAGTTAGCATCCATGTCACTCTGTGTGTGTGTGTGTGTGGGCAAATCAGTATGCAGCTGTGGTGTCTCTTCATCCATAGTAATGATCACGCAAACATAACGTGGAACAAAGAAGTTTGTACACCCACAACCCCCCAGCCTCATCACCTCTCCCGCTTCCTCCTCCCTTCCTCTCACGTTTCAATTTGTTTGCGGTAATCGATCTTGCCTGGCGCGTTCGTATGTATGAAAATTAGATAAGGCGCTGCGGAATGAACTCCTGTGCCCCCCATTAGCCATGGAGCTCCAGTGAGACGGGGGACCAGCCACCAGACCTCCCCCATCCAGGCAGTCCATGTTGGGGTAGAATGAGAGCGCCTCAGCCCTCTATCGGCTAGGCGACCCGAACGAATGTGCTTGCATACTCCCTTAAAAGACATTCGCTTGAAAAAGAGAAAAAAGCGGCAATAGTACGGTTTGTCCATTTTGCGACGCTGTAGCCAGTATACACTTCCTTTAAAATAGCCATAATTAATCTGAGAGCTCTTAGTTGCGCAATTTTACATCTAAGCATGATGTTTGGCGCAGTATTTCTCAATGAGGAAATGTGCAGGAAAGGGAGTTGTCTCTCGTTGAATCCCTACTGTTGACCAATCACCGATGAAGGGGGGTGGACTTCGGCTACTGACTTTGGCTTGCCTCTAGAAGAAAACATTTTCTGTGCATCGAACTGCCCCAAAAAACCTTACCAAATAAAAAAATGAACAAAAACGTCACAATGTCGTCATATTATTATATGCACGTACTCTTCCGAACTGTTTTCGGCAGGGAAGCATGAGGACACCTTTACCCAGGCTGTTCTCTCCCATTCCGGGTAGACCCTGCCCTGCTACCATGGCGACCCACCAATTGCCACGGCGACTGCCATATTTACACGGCGCCACAGGAGAACTGCATTATTTCCACCCGGGAAACTGGACGACATCGCATCGTAATATGCATATTGGATTAATTTGCGATTTCACATTCAATTAATTGTGTCAACACTTTTTAGTCGTATTTCTTGAATCGCAATCTAATTGGGGGATAATTGACTTTCCCGTGGGGGGGAGGGGCGCCGTCGCCTTTCTGTGTCGAACTGCAACATTAATAAATACTCTGTAAATGAATAGTGAGTGACTGGATCCTGGTGTACGTCCCGTGGATTTATGGATGCGAAGGATAATTGTTTTCTCTTTGCTTGCATGTCAAGTCGAGGGGGTTGATTAGGGGTAGAGAGAGGGGGATGAAGGGAGAGGACAAAGAGAGAGAAAGAGGGGGGTGGGGGGGATTTTCTGCGTGTATTCATGTTGGATTATCATTCACACACTGCAGACAGAAGAGGCAATTCAATACACCCTCAGTTATACCACAGCTGAGAAGGCTCATGTCACATTTAAAGGCAGATTAATAGTGAAGTGCATGTGCTGATGTTAATGGCGTTTAACGAAGAGGCTTCTTTGTGTGGGGGAAGAGGGTGTGTGTTGCTGAGCAGGACTGCCTGGTATGTCTGGAAGAGGCAGCCCTCCTGTCTTTTGCTTCAGGTCACATTCTGCCTCTTCATGTCCAAACCACCATTCAGCCATTTTGTGTGTTGACGGGGATTTACTGACTAATCATATCTACGTGGGAAGCATTGGCTCAGTGGTATACACCTGACTCCCAAGGCACATGGATAGAAGCTGTCCTTGTGCACCGATCTAGGATCAGCTTACCTTCTCCTCACCATAAGGTGTAGAAAATACACATCTGACCTTAGATCAGTCTTTGTGCTACCTCCTACTTTGGATAAACTGTATGGATAAGGGAAGACTGACTGAATCGTATCTAAGTGTGGGACTTTGGCTTAGTGTTAGCTACCCATAGTGTTATTTACCATAGTGAAATCTAACATGCCATCTCTATGAATCGTCTCTATGGATCAACCAGACTCCTAAAACACGTAGAAAGTGTGGAGAGAATGGGTCGACACTGCTGAGATGAGCCCTCTGCTCATTAGTGTGTGTGTCGGGGGGTGGGGGTTCACAGGAGGCCCACAGAGCAGAGGTGCATTAGGCATGGGAACAGTGCTCATCTCCATGGTGACGGCCTAGTACCCAGGGAAGGGTGAGGGGTGGAAAGCTGTGCCTTTTTAGTCTCTCTGTGTGTGTGGGGGGGGGGGGGGTCTCTGACCCGCTACAGGGTTTACTACTGACAGATGGAACCTCAGACCCCCCCAATGTAACCACTCTCACAAGACGCTGTCTGGGTGTATCTTAACAAGCAACCATCGCCACTCAAAGCTACTGCTCCTTCAGTACCACTAAAATCTATAGCCCCTCTTAACCTTTAGTACTGTCGGTCCTCTCAACTACCCTGTATCCACTTAAACACGGCCACTAAACACTAATACACCTCATCAGTCAGATGGTTTAGTTAAGTCTCCACTACATCACTTCTTTCCAATGTGTTTCTTGGATATGAAAAATATGGCTTTTCATGAAGTCATGTAACTCAATACAGGAGGTCATGTAACTCAATACAGGAGGCTGGTAAAACCTCTTCTATAGTCCACTTATGTGTTCCACACACAGCCCTCCCCCGCTGTAAACACGGTCGCGTATTAAAATGTGTCCTCATCACACAATAGCAGCACGTAGCTAACCTCTGACATGGACGATTCCCAGAACCCTTCAAAGCCAGGCACACACTCCACAACCGAGCCAATGGCTCCTTATGCACCAGGGCCTGCCCTCTTGACCATCATCCTTTTCGCTCAAGCTTTTTCTTCTCTTTCGGTGTAATTAACCATTGAGAGTGGGGGACAGGAGGCCATAATTACATGTTTGACTAGGAGTGATTCTCCATTCAGAGGGTTTAATGGAATTTACAGTGCGACTCGTTATAATGGTTTATTTAATTGACTCTCCTTTGAACATCAAATAGTGTTTTAAGGCTTTAGCAACCCCCAAAGGGTCTAGTATTGCAGTTTGTTTGCTCCCCATCTCGTTTTCTCGTTCACACACTCATTTTCGCTCTCGAATTCTCTATACCATTCTCTGACTCTCATTCTCCATTCATTACATATTTCATTCTTTCCCTTTACTGTGCTTCTCGCTCTGGGTGTTCCTACTATCTCTCAATCTCCCCTCCAAGTCTTTGGTGTATGACAGTGTCACACGTATCACCTGCTATCTCTCCCATCAGATATGCAGGTGAATCTCCCATATATATATATATATATATAAAAAAAAAAGAAGGTTTTCTCTCACAAATGATGGCGCTAGGGAACTTGACTAGACAGCATTTTGATATGGCTTTCTCTCATCCTGGTGAAGGGATTTGGTTTCCCCTCGCCTCGGAAATCTCCCACAAAGCACTTTAGCGTCCATTATGGATTAAAAATGAACTCTTCCCCAAAAAAGAAAAAGACTAATGTTTTGCACAGTCTTTGTTTTGAGCCGAGACGTCCTATCGTATCGTAACCGTCATTCATGCTCACACACACACTCTCGTGCGAGCACACACACACACACACACCTACTCTCTCCCGAGATTATTACAAAGATGGCTACACATGGAATAATGGAATAACAGCAATTTCACATCATAGACTAGATAAACTGTGATCATTTACACGCACCACATAGTGCTTTAATAGCTATTTCATTGTGTTATATAAGCACCAGTGTTGTCATAAACTGAGGCTACTGGAGAATAGAGTGGAACACACACCGAACCCCCCAAGTCACACTCGCATAATGTGGGATATCCACACACAACGTACACCCACACACCCCCCCCCTACGTCATAGAAGCTGTGCTTCATAGTGTGAGAGAGAGGCTTCCGGCCTCTGTGTGAGCAGTAACAGCCCAGCAGTCCATCTGCTTCCTCCTAATGGATTCAGAGCAGCAGTGAACAATGACGGAGGCTGAATTGGATGAACGAGGGGGAGGGAGCACCAGAGAATAAAAGGGAGGGGGGGCGAGGGACAGGTTGAAGGGAGAGAATGGAATGGCTGAGAGGAGGTAGAAACGGAACAGGATAGGGTGGACATTGTGAAAGGCAAGAGAGCGAAAGATGAAGGAGAGGGGAAAGCCGAGAGATGGGGTGGGTTTTGAGGATGCAGCACCCTGCCTGCTGATTGGCTGTGACTGTGTCAGGCGGGCTGGGGCTGAATTTAATCAGGTATGTGCATCACCCGCTGCCTGCTACAGCTCCCAACCAGCTAGCTAGCTCCTGCTGCTGGAGGGGCCAGCTCTGACCAGAGAGGGAGGTTGATCAGCAGGCAGTATGCAGTTTGTGTGAGCGCGAGAACCTGGTTGTGTCTGCGTGTATTTGAAGTATATTGAGAGTGTGTGTGTCAGAGCTACAGGGGTGCACAGCTCATGTGCAGAGGGTGCTCTGTTTATAGAAACGGTGTTGGCAGTGGGACAGGCCTTTGGCAGGCAGAGGGAATGCGTGGGCCTGCCTGCAGTGTTTGCTTTAACCCCTGCTGCTGCAGCACAGGACAGCTAGTCAGCCACATCAGTCCTCTACTGTTCTCGTGTGGGATTTTACACAGTCCCACCCTGTTAGATTTCTCTGGAGCCACAACTTGGTCAACATGAACGAATGACAAAAGCTGCAGTTGTCCTAACTGGTCAGACTGATATAACCTCGAATGTCATTGTGTGCATTTGTATGCGTGTCTTGACAAGAGTCCTGACAGTGGCTCCTGTGTTCCCAGGAGAGTGACATCTGTTGCCTGCTAATCTGTTGCCTGCTAATCTGCATCTCTCCTGTGCCAATCCCTTCCCTCTCTCTCTCTCGCTCTCCCTCTCTCCCTTCTCCTCTCTTGGCTGTCTGTGATTGTCTTCTCTTCTCTTTCTCCTCCCCTGAGGCATAGCTGCCAGCCAGTTGTTTTTAAAACCAGCCTATGAATTGTCCTCTGTAGCCACCTAGGGAGTATAGAACCACAACAAACAGTATTCACATTCACCAAACTGATGTAGCAGCTCAACGCAACACTGAGGTCAGGAAGCGTTGTGAGACAAATATGGCTGCCGTGCTCTCCTGCTCAGCGTGGACAGGGAGCACACATACCATATCAGATATGTAGGGTGTTAACCTCTTTCCAATGCAGTTGCTTAATGCTCACACACACTTGTGCTCCATAAGCCTTGTTGCGAAGACACGCATACACACACACACCTGTGCTTCCGTAAGCCTCTGTGCCTTTTCCACTCCTTCCCTCGCGGGCAGCTCTTAGCCTGTCCAGCCCCAGCCTCGTGCTCACCCAGAGGGCTCAGTTAAGCTCCTTTTAGCTACAGTAGGCTGACACAGTAGGTCCTGCTAGTACCGACTGCTAATGCCACTCAGTCTGGGCAAGGCTTGATTAGAGGGCTGTTCTCTCCTGGGAAACTAATAGACAGAAGAATGCACAGGGTCAGGCAGAGGTGAGTGTGTGTGTGTGTGAGAGAACTTGCCCTTTCATGTTGTCTGGGCGGTCTGTCGGTGGTGTTCAAGCACAGGCTGGCTCATAGGGAAGGTTATTACTAAGACGCTACTTTGGAAATGCTAACCACGTTTCGCTTGATTTCTCCTTAGTAAACAAGGGATATGTTTTCAATCCATGTTATACGGGTGTCAGATATTTGGGGTGTAACGTTTTTGAGACTAAAAACCTTGCCATATGTATTCTAAGGTTAGAGGTCATTTAATGTTTCAACCTATGAACATCCGTTCAAATCAACATGTTCAAATGATCAGTGTGTTCATGTCGTACTCGATCAGGGATATGATAACACTAACCTCATTCAACCAACAATGTTGTCTTGTAAAGTACAGTGGATTAGTGATGTGTGCTGTGCAGCATTAGCTAATACCTTGCTTCCTGTGTTGTGTTTGCGTCCTTTCAGTGCCAGAGCCAGCTAAGCCCAGCCCCGGTCCCCTCCACCACCCCACCACCTGTGTGACCCTGCCCCAGGCCTCACACCCCCCCTCCTCCTCCTCTTCAGTCAGAACCAATGGGAAGCGCGCCCCCCCTAGCACCCAGCAAACACCACAGCAGCAGACCCCACCTCAGCCTCCGTCGTCGTCCTCAGGCCCCCGCTACCCGCCCCGTGAGGTGCCCCCGCGTTTCCGCCAGCAGGAGCACAAGCAGCTACTGAAGAGGGGCCAGCCACTACCCGCCGGAGCCCTGAGTAGCCTCACCGTGACCCCTGCCTCCGACCCGCTCACCCCCGGTGCCCCCGCTTCTTCCTCCGCAGGCAAGCGCCACACAGGTCAGTTCCCTGCTTATTGCGTCTTACCCGTGGCTCCTTGGCTAGATCTGGTTCCTCAGTAGGAATGTGTCCTGTATCTCTGTGTAACTTGATAGAGAAGCTGATGTTACTAAATTGGTCCCATGAAATGAAGTGTCACAGGTCATCGTGGTAGATGGGTGAGGCTGTTCAACATGGGGCTCCACGCTGACCTTTACAAGGCACACGTGTGTGCTTAACTTGAAAAATGTAGGCGCACACAAATACATTTAGGAGCGCAACGAATAGTATTTGAAATATTAAAGCTATAATCCCAAAATGTTCTAGGTGCGCTAAAATTCAAGTTCCAGGTCGACAGAAATATTTAGGCACGTATGTGAGTAAAATGTTCAGTGTTAGAGCCCTGCAATAGGTTGAGGAAGAGTGGAGCGAATCGCAAATCCGTATGATGGGTCAGTCCAAAAAGCCTTGGTGTTACTACCCCTGTTCTCTCTCTATACTAGAGCACTGACATTAGGGAATTGATGACGGTGTGTTACTCTGAGAATCTCCTCCACTCTGACCCATTGGTTCAACTGTGTTTCTACAGGGGCTCTGTGCACTGCAGAGAGGCTTTAGCTTGACGCTATTGAAATATGGCCGTGATGGTGTTGAGCCACTGAGTAGGTGCTGTGGCGATTGGAGAGAGCTCGGGACCTTTACCGCCCGCGGTCACCTTTTTTAAATGAACTTCCCAGCGACCGGGTCTGTGGACTGCGGAGAAACCTGCCAGTGGGCTTTAATTTAGAGAACGAAAGAGAGAGTGGGTGGACAAACAATATGAGCCTTGAGTAGATCTCTCTCAGCATTGTTTTTCCTCCAGTGAGGGAGTGGAGGCGTGCTGTCTCTGCAAGCTATCTGGTGAACCACCATGTTAGCCTACCGTCTTCCTTTTTATGCCTCGACCCTGCAGCTTTTCTCTGACCACCACCGGTCTTCACATCCCAATGGAAGGTATTTCAACCAACACCTCTAGTATCTATTCTCTTTATTGACATGGTTTACCTCCATGTTAAATGCAGAACATACAGATAACCGCACCGCGAATTGTTGTACGGCACTTAGCTCTTCGTCTCCCTCCGCCTCGTCCTCTTTCTGCTGTGTCTGTTCACATACTATTTTATTTTACTCCTCCTCTACCCCTCCCTCTGTGGTGCTGTCTTCCATTACTGACTCCCATGTTTACTCTGAGGGGGCTACCTGCAGCATCGCTGTAAACATAATTTCTCTGCAGAGCCCTGGGCAGCACAGGGCATTACAGACGAATTTTGCCACACATACAGTGTGTGTATGCGCACACACTGATGGTCTGATGACCTTTTTTACTGACTGGCTGGACAGCTCTCCCAGGGGCCCTCTGCGCAACACCGCCCCAGGCAGGAGAGGCCCGAGCTGGGGAAGGCTTTAAGTCCCTGGGGGTCCCTGGGGGCTTCTGATCAACTGTCCTTCCCTGCGTCTGTCTGCCTTGTCATAAATAGCTTTTTTTTTTTTTTTACAGCTGTACTCTACTGCCAATTACGGAAAGAGATACAGCATTAGTTTTGGCATTGACAGTCAGGAGTACAGATTTGGGATGGATGCAGTTTTGAGAAGCATGCTTTTGATTTCGGTATCGAGCAGCACTCAAGTTTACGAGGAAACTTTTTTTCCTGCCAGCATGGTACAAAATTCATGCAAACATGGGGCCAATCTAATTTGTCCCCAGGCTGAATGTGAGACACTATGTAGATGAGCTCTGCTTTTGTGGTCAGCTTCCCTTTGACCTCCCTGCTAGTGAAGTCATCATGGTTCAGAGTACAGAGAGGACACTGGCGCTTCCAGCCCCAGAGGCCTGCTGTGACGGTGACTGGACAAGAGTCAGTGAGGAGATCCACTGTTACTGCCTTGACCCAGTTAAGTCCTCTCACATCTGTCTGCCCAGCTGGCTACACACTAGGCCTGGATGGTCACAACACAATCAACCAATTCAATAATGAATTAATTTGATCTGCCCATTTTTAAAATGCACAAGACTCGAGTGAGAACATCAATGCATAAAAAATCATAATGGACACAAGTCATAGGCCTATTTCCATTGTGGTCCTCATTAGACCCCCCCCCCTCCAATACAACAGCTGATGCTGCAGCCTGTCTGGCCTTCGTCTCGTAGCATAGCAGGTGCTACAGTGGGGGTCTGAGATGCAAGCCGTGCTGTGGGAAACGCACTCAGTCCTCTACAACAGCTGGTTCATTCATGGCTCTCTGTCTCCTAAGTCCCTGGGTGACGTAGCATGTGGCCAGAAGGAATACTGTTGGCTAGATGTTAACACGCCTTGGCCCTGCCGCCCTTCTCATTTGGCCCCTTGGCTTTGTCTTCAAACGCCTGGATGAGGTGGAATATTTATTCTTTTGATTCCACTTCCAGACGCGATTGTTTTGTCTGCGTATAAAGACCAATATGTAACACGTCCCATTGATGACTCTTCAGCCAGGTATTCCCGTCAGTGATCACTGCCTGATGTGCTTTAGCCGTAAGGCGATTCCTTTGACCGTCGTTGTCAGGGCCACGTAAGTGAACAATGTTCAGAGCTACAGTGCTTTGAAAAAAAGTATTTGCCCCCTCCCTGATTCCTTATTTTTTTGCACATTTCTCACACTTAAATGTTTCAGATCATCAAACAAATTTTAATATTACACAAAGATAATCCAAGTAAACACAAAATGCAGTTTTTAAGTGATCATTTTACTTATTAAGGGGAAAAAGCTATCCGAACATTCATGGCCTTATGTGACAAAGTAATTGCCCCCCCTTGTTAAATCATTAATTTACTGTGGTTAATCACATTTTTGGAAAGATGAGTTTAATTTCACTAGCCACACCCAGGCCTGATTACTGCCAGACCTGTTGAATCAAGAAATCACTTAAATAGAACCTGTCTGACAAAGTGAAGTAGGCCAAAAGATCTCAAAAAGCAAGACCTCATGCCGCGATCCAAACAAATTCAGGAACAGATCAGAAACAAAGCAATTGACATCTATCAGTCTGGAAAGGGTTACAAAGCCATTTCTAAAGCTTTGGGACTCCAGCGAACCATGGTGAGAGCCATTATCCACAAATGGAGAAAATTTGGAACAGTGGTGAACCTTCCCAGGGGTGAACCTTCCCAGGAGTGGCCGGCCTACCAAAATTACCCCAAGAGCGCAGCGACGACTCATCCAAGAGGTCACAAAAGAACCCACAACAACATCTAAAGAACTGCAGGCCTCACTTGCCTCAGTTAAAGGGCAGTGTTCATGACTCAACCATAAGAAAGAGACTGGGCAAAAATGGCAAACATGGCAGAGTTCCAAGGCGAAAACCACTGCTGACCAAAAAGAACAAAGGCTCGTCTCACTTTTGGCAAAAAGCATCTGGATGATCCCCAAGACGTTGGGGAAAATATTCTGTGGACTGATGAGACAAATGTAACTTTTTGGAAGGTGTGCGTCCCGTTACATCTGGCGTAAAAGTAACGCAGCATTTCAGAAAAAGAGCATCATACCAACAGTCAAATATGGTGGTGGTAGTGTGATGGTCTGTGGCTGCTTTAGGACCTGGACGACTTGCTGTGATTGATTGGAACCATGAATTCTGCTCTCTACCAAAAAATCCTGAAGGAGAATGTCCGGCCATCAGTTCATGACCTCAAGCTGAAGCACACGTGGGTTCTGCAGCAGGACAACAATCCAAAACACACCAGCAAGTCCACCTCCTGAATGGCTTAAAAAAACAAAATAAGGTTTTGGAGTGGCCTAGTATAAATCTGGACTTGAATCCGATTGAGATGTTGTGGCGTGACCTTAAAAAGGCGGTTCATGCTCAAAAACACTCCAATGTGGCTGAATTAAAACAATTCTGCAAAGAAGAGTGGGCCAAAATTCCTCCACAGCGATGTGAAAGACTCATTGCCAGTTATCGCAAACGCTTGATTGCAGTTGTTGCTGCTGAGGGTGGCACAACCAGTTATTAGGTTTAGGGGGCAATTACTTTTTCACATAGGGCCATGAAGGTTTGGATAGCTTTTTTCCCTTTAATAACTAAAATCATCACTTAACCCAAGTAAACACAAAAGGCAGTTATCTTTGTGTAATATTAAAATTTGTTTGATCTGAACCATTTTAAGTGACAAATGTGCAAAAAAATAAGAAATCAGGAAGGGGGCAAATACCTTTTCACAGCACTGTTATATGCATGATACTGATTGCACTAGTCAATGGAGTTGGCTGAAGCACATGCAGTTCTAAAGCCAGACTAGGTTAGAGAGAATGCCAGCCCTCTCTCTCTCGCCCCGCTCGCTCGCCCTCCCCGCTCTCTCGCTCGCCCTCCCCGCTCTCTCGCTCGCCCTCCCCGCTCTCTCGCTCGCCCTCCCCGCTCTCTCGCTCGCCCTCCCCGCTCTCTCGCTCGCCCTCCCCGCTCTCTCGCTCGCCCTCCCCGCTCTTAGAGAATGCCAGCCCTCTCTCGCCCCGCTCGCTCGCCTTCCCCGCTCGCTCGCCCGGACCGCTCGCTCTTAGAGAGAATGCCAGCCCTCTCTCTCTCGCCCCGCTCGCTCGCCTCTCTCGCTCGCGCTTGCCCTCCCCGCTCCCTCGCTTGCCCTCCCCGCTCCCTCGCTCGCCCTCCCCGCTCCCTCGCTCGCCCTCTCGCTCGCCCGGACCGCTCGCTTTCCCTTCTCCTCCAGCCCCTAGTGGCCTCATTAGCCCAGACTCTGCCAGGGAACCAAGAGGAAACTACCTCTCCGGTTTTAAACCCTCCTGTGCCCACTCATTCCTTTTCTCTCTTTTTTTCTGTCTCCATTTCTGGAAAACAAACCAGAATCTTTTGATCCCGGAGACTGGAACTCAGAAGTTCCTGAAAGAGGATCCATTTTGAGAACAAAAGGGATTAAATGGTGCGTTTACTGCTTGGTGTGTCACGGTGAGGTTTGGCTGGAGATAATGTGGTGGATTGGCGGTGTTGAATGAATGGGAGAATAATGGCATCCGGTTCGGTCCCATTCGTGTGGCTCCTGGCTGCATTTCACAGCTAGCTCCAAGGTTACGCTATTGCTCAAGATGTTGACTACAAGCACTTAATCCTTTTTGGTGCACCGTGTCTTTCTTTTTCTTCATACATGCCGTCTCTGTGTCTCTCCCTTTGCCACTGTCAACCCCTCCCCCATTCTCCCTGTCACCCTGGCTAACTTTTGGCTGCCTGCTAGTAGCATCCTCATCAGCAGCAGCCTGATCTCCTGGTAGTTGTTTCCCCGGCAGGGCTAGCATCACGGTCGCCTTGTCTTATTCTGAGTAGTATTCTGAGTATTCTGAGTGCTCTATGATAGGAAGCTGAGCTGCTTTATGAAGCGTTTTTGTTGATGCAGATGTGTGTGTGCGTGCTCTCACAGCACTGCATCTTTGGTGCCAGGGAGCAGCAGCAGAACCAAAGAATAGAAGCCCTATTGTTTTTATTTCTGTCGCCGCTATTCATTCAGCGAGCACCATCGTACCCACTGCCCTCCTAATTGGGACTAGAATGGAAGCAGCTAAACATTACTGACGGTTGAACACAGAGACGGAATAGAATTGTCCCCTTTTTTTCCCTTGTTGCCTTAGCTTTGGTTTTGTCCCCTGTTTCTCTCACACAGGCACACACCTTTTTCCCCGAAGCAGGAAGATTTCTCACTAATCTATTGGAATGCCTACCAGAAATAAGGTTGTACAGAGTTGTAAGGAAAAGAGTGGGCAAGGTTGAGTAGACCTAAGAGACGTGACACACACATTACGCAGCCAGCCAGCCTCAATTTCTTGGCATCGTATCAAGTAAGCAGTTGCAATGCTTTGCAGCGAACAGTAGCAGACACATTGAATTTAATGGAGGATGGCGATGGCTGCCGCATCTCCCTGCTCTGCGTAGCGCCTCACAGCATGGTGTTGCAGCAGCACCACCTCTCTTCAGGTATTTTTCCACTCTACCCCTGACCCCCTTCTTTACACCTGCCATCAGCTCTTATCTCTTTCTTTCTCTACTCCGGGGTTATTTTGTTTCGCTCGTGGAGTTGTAGTATCCGTGACGGACAGTGACGAAAGGAAAAAAATAGGGCTGAACTGCACGCTTTTCTGTGTAGTAAATGATTGATTTATCATGCAACCTATTTTTATGCCCCTTCAGAGAAAATGTGTGAGAGGGGGGGGGGGGAGCAAATAAATGAAAGGGAGAAAGCAGAGGGCAGAGCGAGACGTTCTTGCTGCAGGCAGCAGCCTCTGAGCTCTTGGCTGAGTTTCAGGTCTGCCTGATAAAATGGCGTTCCTTGCTGCTCGGCGGGCTTGAAGACAGACAGAGACAGAGAGCGAGCGAGAGGGGGAGCGACGCTTGTGTGCGTCAGAACCGCTGGTGCTGTCATCCTACTCTCCTCACATATATACAAACACCTAGCAGCCTTCCAGGTACATGGATTGACATTGTGGGTGTTGGCGTCAGTGAAACAATGAGCTTTTGTATGTTAGGTTAGCGGTTAGCTATCTCTCCGATTTGACTGAAAGGCAGGCAGGCGTACGGCACCAAAACAATGGCGTTGAAACGGTGCCAAACCTACCAAAGCAAAATCCTGCCAAAGACACTGAATCTCTCACACACCCACACAGGGCTCTTTGTTGGAATGACTCCTAAAATATGCACGTCATGCAAAACCTCATTGTTTGTTGTGGGCGCTGGCCACTGACATTAGATGTTGTGTACTGACTTTGATGTGTTTGTTCTCGAAGACCAAGAGGAAGAGATGGTGGTTGTGGTTCAGTTGTGGGTTTAAGATGTTACTTACCGGGACTATTTAAATCAATGGAGAGTTATGATCAATGTGGTATGGAGATATGTATTCCTAAGTGAACAAAGCCATAGAAAAATTGTCCCAAATGGCACCCTATTCCCTTTTATAGTGCACTACTTTTGAACAGAGCATGTAGGTTGCTTACATAAGGATCCATGGTGTGCTTACATAAGGATTACTCAGCCTAATGCACTCTTTTGTTACATGGCTGGTCTGCCACTGTGCTTTGTGGAATGTGTCTTGGACGTGCAGCTCAGCTTGACCCTAGATGCCCCAGATGTTATTTTCTATTTGTGCAGTTTTGAAGGGGGGGGCGGGGGTGGAACGGAACCTATCAGCCGGCAGTGCGAGAGGCGGAACCTATCAGCCGGCAGTGCGAGAGGCGGAACCTATCAGCCGGCAGTGCGAGAGGCGGAACCTATCAGCCGGCAGTGCGAGAGGCGGAACCTATCAGCCGGCAGTGCGAGAGGCGGAAGAGAATGCCCGCCGACGCACTTGTTTTTTTCTCTCAAAATGTAGTAGGAGAAACTTTTAATGGGAAGTCTTTTTCAACATTGTTGAAGTTAGGATTTGAGATGGGAATTTTGTGGTACCTCTGGTTACCCTTTCTAGGAAGTGTAGAGCTGATTACAGACTCTGTGTGTGTGTGCCTTTCTACACGCACTGACGACCCTGTGTGATAAGGCATTCTGAGAAGAGGAGATAAGTATGTTGAGGGGAAAATTGCGTTTGGAGGGACTCGGAGGCGTGTTGCGCTGTATCTTAAGCCTAACCACATATCTGTCAGTCAGTGTGTCTCAAACAGAAGCTAGTCCCCAAACACTATTTGACCGGATTGTTTTGACCATAGCTTTATCTGTGATGGATAAACTCCAGGCAATCATGCAAATCACCGAACGGTCTGATAGAATCCAGTGGACTCCAATAGCGAGCTAATAGAAGGTAAGAATCTCTATTTGAAACGAGGTGATGACCAAATACGGCCCACCCGACTTTCACACGGTACTAAATAAATTCAGTGAAGCGTCTAAGGGAAGCCGGAGGCTATACGTTTTCTAAATGTCTAAGATGACATTGTAAATGCTTTTTTTCATAGATAATATAGCTAGCAATGGGATACCATTATTTTTGATATGACAATTGATGAGCTAATTGGATTTGTGAATTACAAAAACAAATAGATTATAAGAATACAGCCTTCAACAATGTGCAGTTTCATAACGTAAGCAAGGTTGAGGTCAGTCTCATTTCTATTCAGTCTGAATTTACTCGGCTTGAAATGCAATTGGCCCCGACCCCGCGCTAAAGTAATGAAGACGAGTGGGAACAGCAGTGTTCTTAGGTCCTCTCTGTAGATAAGACCAGTTTAGTGGTTGGCTTTGCATGGTGGTCGGTGGATCAATACCTCCTCTCTTCTCTCCAACAGCATTAATAAGTCCATTGATTAGCTGCCTCTCATTGATTCATTACAGCCACATGGCATGAAGTGAGCCTATTATTAGTTGTTACCGGGACTTGTTTTTCTCATCGGCGTTAAGGAGAGTATTGTGTGTCTGTAGGCTGAGGCTATGTTGCACAGTGTGGGCTAGACTTATCTTGTTTTTCTCCTGCTTTTGGTATGAGGAAATACACTGCTCAAAAAAATAAAGGGAACACTTAAACAACACAATGTAACTCCAAGTCAATCACACTTCTGTGAAATCAAACTGTCCACTTAGGAAGCAACACTGATTGACAATACATTTCACATGCTGTTGTGCAAATGGAATAGACAAAAGGTGGAAATTATAGGCAATTAGCAAGACACCCCCAATAAAGGAGTGGTTCTGCAGGTGGTGACCACAGACCACTTCTCAGTTCCCATGCTTCCTGGCTGATGTTTTGGTCACTTTTGAATGCTGGCGGTGCTTTCACTCTAGTGGTAGCATGAGACGGAGTCTACAACCCACACAAGTGGCTCAGGTAGTGCAGCTCATCCAGGATGGCACATCAATGTGAGCTGTGGCAAGAAGGTTTGCTGTGTCTGTCAGCGTAGTGTCCAGAGCATGGAGGCGCTACCAGGAGACAGGCCAGTACATCAGGAGACGTGGAGGAGGCCGTAGGAGGGCAACAACCCAGCAGCAGGACCGCTACCTCCGCCTTTGTGCAAGGAGGTGCACTGCCAGCGCCCTGCAAAATGACCTCCAGCAGGCCACAAATGTGCATGTGTCAGCATATGGTCTCACAAAGGGGTCTGAGGATCTCATCTCGGTACCTATTGGCAGTCAGGCTACCTCTGGCGAGCACATGGAGGGCTGTGCGGCCCCACAAAGAAATGCCACCCCACACCATGACTGACCCATCGCCAAACCGGTCATGCTGGAGGATGTTGCAGGCAGCAGAACGTTCTCCACGGCGTCTCCAGACTCTGTCACGTCTGTCACATGTGCTCATGTGCTCAGTGTGAACCTGCTTTCATCTGTGAAGAGCACAGGGCGCCAGTGGCGAATTTGCCAACCAATTCTCTGGAAAATGCCAAACGTCCTGCACAGACTCATGGAGTCTGTTTCTGACCGCTTGAGCAGACACATGCACATTTGTGGCCTGCTGGAGGTCATTTTGCAGGGCTCTGGCAGTGCTCCACCTGCTCCTCCTTGCACAAAGGCGGAGGTAGCGGTCCTGCTGCTGGGTTGTTGCCCTCCTACGGCCTCCTCCACGTCTCCTGATGTACTGGCCTGTCTCCTGGTAGCGCCTCCATGCTCTGGACACTACGCTGACAGACACAGCAAACCTTCTTGCCACAGCTCACATTGATGTGCCATCCTGGATGAGCTGCACTACCTGAGCCACTTGTGTGGGTTGTAGACTCCGTCTCATGCTACCACTAGAGTGAAAGCACCGCCAGCATTCAAAAGTGACCAAAACATCAGCCAGGAAGCATGGGAACTGAGAAGTGGTCTGTGGTCACCACCTGCAGAACCACTCCTTTATTGGGGGTGTCTTGCTAATTGCCTATAATTTCCACCTTTTGTCTATTCCATTTGCACAACAGCATGTGAAATGTATTGTCAATCAGTGTTGCTTCCTAAGTGGACAGTTTGATTTCACAGAAGTGTGATTGACTTGGAGTTACATTGTGTTGTTTAAGTGTTCCCTTTATTTTTTTGAGCAGTGTATATTAAAATAAGCATTTGAAAGATACAATTGAAGAAAGCGGAGTATTAATGTGTGTACTCTGCAGTCTCCACAGTGTCAGTGTCGCTACGTCTAGTGCTTTGAGGGGACCTGCTGGAGCGTAGGGAGTGATGGATGATGAGGAGCCATTTTGGTTTCATTCCAATAAGTGAGCAGCTTTCCACTTGGGCTTCCCTTCACAGCCACAGCTAGGGGAGACTGATGGGCCTCTCAGTTCAGGGGGAGAGGGCGAGAGCAGGTGGGAGGAAAGGGAGGGGTCCATTTCACCCACTCACATAGAGGGAGAGTAGGAAGGAAGGAGGGTTAGGGGGAGTGAAAGTAGGAGAGGGAGGGCTCCTATCGCTCACCCAGCCACTCCACATCTGACTGCCCCAAAGCAGGAATATATGGATTTGCCATAGCTAATAGGATATGGGGCACGGTCTGCTGTACATTCTGATTATTGCAGGCATCTGACTGGAGAACAGATCAGGAGAGCGTGACCATCGCTCTCCTCTGACTGCTGCCATGTCGGATGGTAACAGTTTAACCAACCAATGGGAGACAGTACAATGACTTCCTCTAGGAGCTGAGGGAGTTTATTACATGGTGTTCTGTCCCTCTCTCTCTCAAATGTTTAAATACATCTTTCTCTTTTTCTCCTCCAGACCTGCCCTTCCAGAGTGGTCCTGGTGCTCAGTATGAGAATCCCCACTGGGGAGCCTTACCACCAGCCACCGACCGCAGCAGCACCACCAGTAGTAGCTGGGATCAAGTAATCATTGACGGGAGCGACACCGAGGCCTGGCCCTCCATCAGTCGCAGCAGCGACAGCCGGCCAGCGAATCCTTCAGAATGTGCCACAGCCGCTGACTGTACGAACCCAGAGACCAGCAGCAACATGAGCATGGCCGCGGGGGCTACTAGCCAGCAGGCCCACTACTCCTCTCTCAAAGCTAACGTCACTAACGTAGCTAGCATGATGCAGCCTGGCGGTGGCCAGGGAGTTGGAGCCATCGGCAGCAGGGGCTGGGGCTCCGGATCAGGCCCCATCACCATGGGCCCCACTGAGGGAGCCAAACCCGACGGCCTAGGGCCCAACATGGGCCGGAGTGGAGGAGCACCCGGCTGGAACTCCCAGCCCAGCTTTAGCCTGAACCTGAACCCCAACGCCAACCCCTCGGCCTGGCCCGTGCTGGGGCAAGAGGGGGCTGGAGGTGGCCCCAACCCTGCCTCACTACCTCCCAACGGCAGCCTGGGCAACGGTAGCCTGGGAGGGGACGAGAACAACAGCAGCAGCACCTGGGGAGGCATGATGAGCCCTGACGCCCCGTCCTCCAATAAGAATGTGTCTTTCAGCAGCATGGAACATCCCAACCTTAACACTGACGGACAAAACAGCCACCACACTAAGCAGCCACTCAGCCCCATCCACGGCCTGCCTGGCTGGGGAGGCCAGTCTCCTACAGAGTCCTCCCAGCTCAACGGAGACGCAGGGAGCTCCGTCTGGGGCAACGGAGACACCAAGACATCCGCTGACTCCTCCTCCAAGAACTCAGGCTGGGACTCGGCACCCTCCGGAGGCATGTCCGGCTGGGGCCACTCTGGCAGCGGAGGAGGCGGGAGTGGCGGTGGAGAAGGAGGCTGGGGAGGAGACTGGGGGAAGCCCTCCAGCGGTGGAGGCGAGGCCAAAGGAGGCTGGGATTCCTCAGATGGCCAAGCCCAGGACCAGCAGGTAAGCTCCTGGGGCCAGCCAACCCCGGCCCCGACTAGTGAGGGTAGCGGAAGCGGGGGCAGCGAGGGGCGCTCCCACCGCAGGGACGGGACCGGCAGCGAGGACGGAGGCCCCCCTCCCCTGCCTCGCCAAGACCTGGACCCCCGGGTGCTCTGCAACACAGGCTGGGGCCAGACGCCCGTCCGCCAGCACACCTCCTGGGAGATGGAGGAGCAGCGCGCCGCCAACGAGAGGAAAACCAGCGAGATGAGGGGAGGCGCTGGAGGGGACACTTGGAAGGGCTCCAACAGCCCCTCTTTCGGATCCCCACCGGACCCCCGGAACGGGGGAGCCAACCCCAACCTGGGACCATCTCAGAGGCCAGGCTCAGGGGACTCCGGAGGCAAGAGCGAGGGCCCCTCAGGCTGGGGAGGCCCTCCACCCTCAGGCTGGGGGGAGCAGCCTGTCAACAAGGCCCCCAACGGTTCCGTCAGTGGCTGGGGGGAGCCCATGGCCCAAGGCCACAACACCACAAACAATGGCCCCAAGAGTGGAGTTCAATCCTGGGGTGTCCCTGAGGGGAAGTCCTCCCCTACCTGGGACAACGGGCCAACCAAGACCCAGCAGAACCAGTCCCAGCAGAACCAGTCCCAGAGCTGGGGAGAGGGTCCCAAGTCCTCCCACGGCTGGGGCTCCGGCCACGGAAGTGGCAGCCATGGCTCCAATGGCTCCAACGGCTCCAATGGAGGAGAGTGGAGAGAACCGGCCGAGGTGAAGAAGAATGGATCCTCCAGCCACATGTGGGAAGGAGAAGGAGGAAATGGACGAGGAGGAGGAGGAGGAGGGTGGAAGGACAGCCCCAGAGGAGGTGGAGGAAATGGGGGCGGCTGGGCGTCGAAGCCTGCTCCTGCTGTTGGAGGTGGTGGCTGGAGGGAGACCCAGCATTCCAATAGCCCAGCACCAGGATGGGGCTCTAAGCCCCAGGAAAGCCCCAACAACCCAGCACCAGGGTGGGGCTCCAAGCCCCAGGAAAGCCCCAACGGCCCAGCACCAGGGTGGGGCTCCAAGCCCCAGGAAAGCCCCAACGGCCCAGCACCAGGGTGGGGCTCCAAGCCCCAGGAAAGCCCCAACGGCCCAGCACCAGGGTGGGGCTCCAAGCCCCAGGAAAGCCACAACGGCCCAGCACCAGGATGGGGCTCCAAGCCCCAGGAAAGCCCAAACGGAAATAGTGGTGGTGTTGGAACGGGAGGCGGCAGCATGGGGTCCTGGGGCGGCCCTGCATCTGTAAGGCAGAGTTCCAACCCCGGCTGGGGCCCAGGGAGCTCCGGAGCCAAACCCGACCCAGCGATGGAGCCCACCGGCTGGGAGGAACCCTCTCCTCCCTCCATCCGCCGCAAGATGGAGATAGATGACGGCACGTCCACCTGGGGAGACCCTAGCGCCTACAACAAGACCGTGAATATGTGGGACCGCAACAACCCCACTGGAGGTAATGGTAACCAAGGCAACAACCCCACCCAGCCGCCGACGAGCAAGAGCAATGGAGGCATGGCCGTCAACAACAGCCACAACCACTCCTCCGTCCCCCCTAGCAACAACAATCACCACCATATGAACCACCACCACCCACACCACGGACAACCCCCGCCACACAGCCAGCACCACGGCAACAACAATGGATCCCCCAACACTGCTGCCCCGCACCAGGGCGGTGGACCCCAGGGCCGACCACCTATGGCCAACCCAGGTAAGAAACTGACCCCACTCACTGTCTGAAATGTCTGTTAAACTGGTTATTATGCACCGCTGTAATGTATTGTGGTATTAGCCCTGTGATTAACCTATACTGGAAAGACTACAAGTGAGAGACTTATGTCTTGTGTCTGAGGAAATATCCAACGTTCAAGTATATATTTTGTCATTGAATATTAGTGCGATTAACCAAAATATTGATCCATCGTTTTTTTAAACAACAAATTGAGCGACATGGTTCAATTATTTAAATTCCATTTTGTTTGGGGTTTTCTGTGAGCTCAATGTGCACATTGCACAGTTTCTTTAGATATGAAACAGATGAAGCCCGAACTGTGCGATGTGGTAAGGAGTTTGGTAATTACCTACAATGATCATAACGTGCCTGCTTGTCCGGTCTGTTTCTCTTACGCCTGCTACATAAGAGACAGAAGAATGTGTGATCAAGAGGGATAGAGAACAGTTGCATAGCAAGGTCTCTCTACCTGAAAATGCATGATCTAAGTGATTGATAGCTGCTATTCAGCAGTCATAAAAGTATGCCTTATTTACTTTGAAGAACTACTAAAATAGTGGGCTTGTCAGACAATATAGATAGCAGCTCTATAGAGATGAGATGATGACTTGGAATTAAATAATTGTCATCAAATAAAACCCATTTAATTAACACAAGTGAAATATTTGTGAATGAAGGTTGATAAGCAGTAATGGGCAGTCACTGCCATCATGGGACTTTTATTAATTGTTTTATTCTATGTTGCAGCATTTAACCCACATAATGCATAGTGCATTTAATGTTAAATTATTGGAATTGAAAATGTGTATAAACGAAACCGAACCGACCTTAAAAAGCACTAATCGCTCAGCATTATTGAACATGCACTGTGCCAGGGCTTTTCAAGGCACCCCACTGCAAAGACAAAAGCTTCAGTGAAAGCTGACTGGCAGGAAGGCACTGTTCTCGCTGAAAGGTTATGGATGAGAGTGAGACCAGTGCCCCCTGCTGTTTATCTCTGTGTACAACCCCAGTAACCAGAGACTGATCAACCAGGCTATGCACACACTGCTCTAGTCTGCCTGCTCACAGTGCTCCTCGGTGGACTCAGCCAGCTCAGACAAGAGGGTCTGGGAGCTGGGCCAGGAGTTAAACAGTCACGGCTGCCGTCCTCCTCCTTCTCTGCCTCCTTCTCTGCACTCTCTCTCTCCCTCCTTCCCTGCCTCCTTTCCTACCTCTCTCCCTCCCTCCTGGCCGGACTCTTCTGTCGGAGCCTGAAAGCCCTCTGACTATATATAGCAGCATCATGGCACCGCATCAACCTATGCTTACGTCCAAAATAGCACCCTATTCCCTATATAGTGCACTACTTTTGGCCAGAGCCCAAAGGGCCTTGGTCAAAATGAATGCACTATATAGGGAATAGGGTGCCATTTGGTACACAGCCATACTGCCCCTGATAAACATGTAACAACTTGGCTCACTGTTTTACAAGGAGGAAAAGCCTGAGGATTGAGAATAGAACGGGGTGTAGTGCAAGTGAATGAATGGAAGCTAGCACACACTGTTCCTCAGTTTTATGGTTACATTTTCATCAGTAATGGAACCAGTTGGCTGGCAGTAAAACTAGACTGCCAGACTGTAACTGCTAACAATATGTCTGTTGATCACTCTTTGCTGGTCTTGTAAGTGAATATACTTGCAATAAAGTGACGCACACATCACTTTAAAGCATAAATTTATAAATATGTCCTTCCCTCCTCTCCAAGGCTGGGGGGAGCTGCCCAGTGTCCAGCAGCCCAAGCCAGAGCCGGCATGGGGGGAACCCGCTGGCCCCTCTCCTGCAGTGGACAACGGCACCTCTGCCTGGGGCAAACCCCCTGGTGTTCCTGGAGGCTGGGGCGATGGGGGGCACGAGCCCAATGGACCCTACAGGAGGGGCAACAATGGACCCTCTGGACCTGCACCCTGCAAGCCAGGTTAGAACCACACGCCGTTGGTGTACAAACATGCTTAACACTCACTTAAAATAAAATAAAAAATACTCTATGTTTGTAAGCACCTGAAAGTTCTGTTTTAAAGATTTGCTTTTCTAGATGTCTTGAGGAACATGGTGTCACTGGCGGTTTCCCTTGTACTATTTCTGCTATTGCATGAATTTTTATACTAGAAGGCAAGCAAGAAAAGGAGGGACTTGTGTGACAATACTGGCACCAAGTGGTTGCATTACAATTGCACGCAAAGGGGTTGCCCTTGATCTTTGCAAGCAGTCAAAAGTCAAATCAAAGTGTATTAGTCACATGGTACAGTGAAATGCTTGCTTGTCTACGTGCTATGGTTAGACTCAAGACTGCAGTATACTGGTACAGCAGAAACACAGATACTAAGGTTAGCTTGATACTACTGTTTAGGCACTACAGTCAGATTTCTGTGAACCAGCTATATTACAACAAGGCACTTACTAAATAATTTTTACTTGGTATTGATCTCCACGACATTTACCCTGCACTGCTCCTCTTCCAGCCCCCAAATCTATGCAAGACGGCTGGGGAGGCGGGAGGGAGGAGGAGATGGGCATGTCTTCTGGCCAATGGGATGCTGACGCCGGAGACATGTGGAACAGCCCCGCCTCCCAGGATAGCAGCTCCTCCTGTAACTCGTGGGGCCAACCGCCCAAGAAGGGCCCGCCCAAGGGCAAGATGGGCAACCAGCCAGACGAAGCCTGGATCATGAACCGTCTCATCAAGCAGCTCACTGACATGGGCTTCCCGGTATGAATGTGATTCATTTTGCAATGTCAGAATTAGACCTGGGTTCAAATACTATTTGATATATTTAAACTACTTTTGCTCCAGCCTCCTGGGGGGGTACGGTTTTGTGATTATTATTTTGTCCATTAAGCCAGGCAATTTCAGTCGAGCACAGATATGAAGTATTTGAAATGATTTCAAATAGTTTCAGAATCCATGTATTTTAAATGTATGTATCAAGCATGTAGTCAGTGTATTGTATAGTTGAAGTTGTCACTGACTGGGTGTCTCATGTTGTCATTGTGTTACAGAGGGATCCTGCCGAGGAGGCTCTGAAGAGCAACAACATGAACCTGGATCAGGCCATGAGTAGGTTTTCCCTGTGTGTCTGACTGTGTGTCTGACTGTGTCTGACTGTGTCTGACTGTGTGTCTGACTGTGTGTCTGACTGTGTGTCTGACTGTGTGTCTGACTGTGTGTCTGACTGTGTGTGGGCGCACATCTACGTGTGTTTCTGCTTGTTGCTGTGCACGTATTCCATATTTATCTAACCTCTCTCCCAAGGCGCTTTGTTGGAGAAGAAGACTGAACTGGACAAGCGGGGCATGGGCATGTCAGACTACAACAACGGGATGAACAAGCCGCTGGGTTGCCGTCCCCAGGCCCTCTCCAAAGACCCCTCCTCGGACCGCAGCCCATTCCTAGACAAGGTACTATATGAATACCACTGGCGTTGTATCAGGAATCGGCAGCCGTTGTATCAGGAATCGACAGCCGTTATGTCCGTACAATAGAAAGACAGCTAGTGAAAGGCATGTCCATTGACGAAGGATTAAACCACAAACGCACGTGCCTATGAAAAATTAATGGTGGAAATACAGGGCATGTCTTGGGCATGTTTCAGTCCCACCTTTTCTTATTACCGCGATTGGGATTCTGAGAAGTTTACAGTGTCCTTTGTAAAGCGTGCCATACACACAAAAAGTGATTGATTTAACTGAAATGATTTTGCTGACTGACTGATCTAGTCTCTCCTCCCTGGTTCCAGGACGGTGGTTTGTCAGATGACGCCCCCCCCTCACCGTTTCTGCCTTCTCCTGTCAGCCTGAAGCTCCCCCTGGTTAACAACCTGCAGCCTGGGCTGGCCCTGGGCTCCCCGGGGCTCAACATGCAGAACTTGAACAACAGACAGGTAAGGGGGGGGGGGTGAAACGCATGCGCTGTGCCTCAGTTTCGTAATGAGGTAGCCCTTCCTGCGATTAGTGTCACCCTCGGCCTGAGAGTGAGTGTCCTATTATGGCTAAGGTTCAGGTCCCGTCTGTGACACACACACACACACACACACACACATAGGTATACACTAACACTCAAAAACACACATGTATACATAACCACAAACACATTTACTGTAGATAAGTATACAGTAACACACATATGCTTACATGACAATCTCTCTCTCACACACACACACACACACACACGTCATGAACCCATTGCCAGGAGCTGGAGAATAGAGGGGCCTCAATATGCGACACTAAAGGGAAAACACTTTGAACGTAGTTGAGAATTCCATTCCGCTCTCCACCACTCTCCCAAGGGTCGTTACGTCCGTAACCTTGCCTGCGGAGCCCATTGAAATGGGATAGTTTCTGTATCGTCAACTTTACAGAGAGGCGCTGCCATAGAAATACGAGTCCTTTATAGAACATGAGAGTCCTTGAAAGGCCAACAAAGCACTGTAACTCTGTCATAACAGTATTGAATTGAACAACTTCTTGTCTGACACTGAACATAGTTCTCTTTACATAAGTCTCATTTTCCTTTATTGACATATTGCTGGAGGCATTTAAAGAGCACTATCATTTAATCACAATCACCATTTAATCCAACTGAATGCACCCCAAATGTGCCAGTTTCTCCAATATTGGTCAGTTGTTCAATGCGGTAGACCTTAGGTTTTCAACTATTTTCTTTCAAATGGACCCTGGATGATTTGGGAAGTGGTGGAGAAATAGCTTGTCTTTATTTGTGGTTTCTCTGAGACTGCGTGAGCTAGAGTTGTGTATTGTGAGGGACATCCTATTCATCGGCTGTCTGTAGGGAATGAGTGATTGCCATGTCAACTCTTATTGACATTTAGTAATTTCCTCTCGTGTTTGTGTGGGTGTCTAGATGCAGAGTGGAATGTTGGGCAGTAGTGGAGCAGCACTATCCCGGGCCATGCAGCAGCCGCCTCCTCAGCCGTCAGTGCCGCCTCTCGGCTCCTCCCAGCCTAGTCTACGCGCTCAAGTGCCTCAGTTTCTCACCCCTCAGGTACACACACACACACTATGCCTCAGCCAAGTTTCTCTCCGTTCACACACAGCACCTTGTTTTCTGTCCCCCAGCCCCAGGCTCTCTTCATGACTGCTTTACTCTGTTGTTTGAAGATATTTTGAGATGTTCTGACCAACTCTCATCTCCTCTCTCTGTCTCCTTGTCCTCCCCTCCAGGTTCAAGCACAGCTCTTGCAGTTTGCCGCAAAAAACATTGGTCTGAACCCTGCACTTTTAACCTCACCAATAAACCCTCAACAAATGACCCTGTTGTACCAACTTCAGCAACTGCAAATGGTGAGTACAAGCCAAAGGCCCCTGTCTGCATTAGAAACAGGGTTCGTACTCACTGAACCAGACAGGATGGACCTGTGCGTTAGAAACAGGGTTTGTTCTAACCGAGCCAGACAGGATGGGCCTGTCTGCATTAGAAACAGGGTTCGTACTCACTGAACCAGACAGGATGGGCCTGTGCGTTAGAAACAGGGTTTGTTCTAACCGAGCCAGACAGGATGGGCCTGTCTGCATTAGAAACAGGGTTCGTACTCACTGAACCAGACAGGATGGGCCTGTGCGTTAGAAACAGGGTTTGTTCTAACTGAACCAGACAGGATGGGCTATTCTTATTGTATTTTTTATGGACACCCTCAGGGGTACCCCACAGTCTTTTGGATAAGGTGATGACCCTTTCTATTTCTCTTCGTCTCCCTCTGCCTTTCACTCTCTTGCATTGCCTCTTTCCATCGCTTTCTTTCTCTCTTTGCCTCTCTCTGTTTCTAGGCGTACCAGCGTTTACAAATCCAGCAGCAGATGATGCAAGCTCAGCGCAACGTCTCCGGCCCCATCAGACAACAAGAGCAGCAAGTAAGAGGCCCCTGTTTCAACACCTATACATTCCCATCACTGTGTGTGACCCTCTGGCTCGTTCCTTTTGAACCTAACTTTCCATACGTATTTGCCCATGGTACAAGTGGTCAGAAAGTGAGAAGATGGAGGTGCTCAAAGTTTACCCATTTTGCATACCCTACCTACATCCATGTCTTCATCACTGGAGAAGATGAACCGTTGAGCGTGATATCATTTAAAAGCTTACAAACTATTTTATAATTTCAAAAGACAATGTAAAGTATTTTTTTTAAATACATCCTTTAACGTCGTTTATCTAAAACCGCATAACCTCAATTTATTATATATATATTTATATTTAGCGTTTTTGCATTTCGGCATATGTTGTAGGTTGGACCCGATTTGACGTCATCTGAGGTTTTTTGTTGTGCTCGCAATCGATTGAGACGGCATGCTCTTGAAATCAAGGTGTGTCATTTCAATCATAGAAACAGAATGGACATATCCCTTCAAACCGGTGAAATTTAGCTGGTACATCATTGACATTTGAATTGAAATGTTTACTTCCAATTGCTACGACAAAGATGGCCGCTGGTCCACCCACCGTTGAATGTCAACATAAATGTCTGTTTTATTATTTGTTTTATCTCAATATGTTTCCTATGGAAGACTTAAAGTATGATGTAAAACAACTGATATTCGCGTTCAAGTCAACATTCTGGTGTGTGGACCTGCTACCATTTTGAAAGTTGACATTTAAAATGTATTCCCATTTCAGAACATCCACCCTGTGTTGTTGAACATGGTGTCTCAACCAATGGCAGGCACAACTCAAACACCAAAGATAATATCAAAATAGGGTCTGAGCTACAACATCTGCGAAAATAATCAGTGGTCACATTTTTTGATCATTGACAAAGAATCTATAATACCTGTATATATGTGCTATAAATTGTATTGTTTACGATGAGTGTTGAAATAGACCGGATATGCTTACTTAAAGTTGCGTGTGAGTCAGGGGAAATGTGTTTGTCAAAAGCACCTCCAGTTGCTCAAACTTGCTATTTCTCTAGAATGTATGGAGAAGTGGTTACAGAAGTTGGTTGCTTGTGTGGTTGGATCCTTTTTTTTCTTGCAAATTGGGAACTTCTGTAAAATAATCTGTGGTAAGACACTAAAGCAGGGGTTCCCAAACGCTTTTGGCACACGACCCCATTTTGATATCTGAACATTCTCATGACCCCAACCATGTGGTTAACAGCCAATGTTTACTTCTTTAATTGGGGCTATGGCAGTCAATTGCAAAACATTCTAACAGTATTTCTGATTTGTATTCTCAACTCGCCATCACGTATTTTTAATGTGGGCCTATGAGAGTCAATTACAAATTAGTCTGACATAAGATCAATTATCTCACCACCACTAATGACATGGGTGTGCTTGATACATGTCGCGTCTGAGCTTCTCAAAGTCAAGGGGTGTGGTCCATAGTGCGCACCTCATCTCTCCTGTCACATCCAACCTGGATTGATATTTGTTTTTAATGCAGACAAACGCACTGAATCGGCGTACTATGAGTTTTAATTCTTGGAGGGAGACGGCACAGTATTCCTTTTGAGTCAGGAACCGGAACTCCTCAATAGTGACCCGTGAATGTGTTGTCTGCACATATGGTCACATCGACTGCATGGCCAGGCACGACTCCAACACCATCATTAAGTTTGCAGACGACACAACAGTGGTAGGCCTGATCAACGACGAGACAGCCTATAGGGAGGAAGTCAGAGACCTGGCCGAGTGGTGCCAGAATAACAACCTATCCCTCAACGTAACCAAGACTAAGGAGATTATTGTGGACTACAGGAAAAGGAGGACCGAGCACGCCCCCATTCTCATCGATGGGGCTGTAGTGGAGCAGGTTGAGAGCTTCAGGTTCCTTGGTGTCCACATCAACAACATACTAGAATGGTCCAAACTAGAGGTCGACCGATTAATCGGAATGGCCGATTTTAATTAGGGCCGATTTCAAGTTTTCATAACAATCGGTAATTTTGGACGCAGATTTTTTTTTTTTCACCTTTATTTAACTAGGCAAGTCAGTTAAGAACACATTCTTATTTTCAATTATGGCCTAGTGGGTTAATGGCCATGTTCAGGGGCAGAACGACAGATTTTTATCTTGTCAGCTCAGGGACTCAATCTTGCAACTTTACGGTTAACTAGTCCAACGCTCTAACCACCTGCCTCACAAGGAGCCCGCCTGTTACGCGAATGCAGTAAGAAGCCAAGGTAAGTTGCTAGCTAGCATTAAACTTATCTTATGAAAAACAATCAATCAATCATAATCACTAGTTATAACTACACATGGTTGATGATATTACTAGTTTATCTAGCGTGTCCTGCGTTGCATATAATCGATGCAGTGCGCATTCGCGAAAAAGGACTGTCGTTGCTCCAACGTGTACCTAACCATAAACATCAGTGCCTTTCTTAAAATCAATAGACAGAAGTATATATTTTTAAACCTGCATATTTAGCTAAAAGAAATCCAGGTTAGCAGGCAATATTAACCAGGTGAAATTGTGTCACTTCTCTTGCGTTCATTGCACGCAGAGTCAGTATATGCAACAGTTTGGGCCGCCTGGCTCATTGCAAACTAATTTGCCAGAATTTTACGTAATTATGACATAACATTGAAGGTTGTGCAATGTAACAGGAATATTTAGACTTATGGATGCCATCCGTTAGATAAAATACGGAACGGTTCCGTATTTCACTGAAAGAATAAACGTTTTGTTTTCGAGATGATAGTTTCCGGATTCGACCATATTAATGACCTAAGGCTCGTATTTCTGTCTGTTATTATGTTATAATTAAGTCTATGATTTGATAGAGCAGTCTGACTGAGCGATGGTAGGCACCAGCAAGCTCGTAAGCATTCATTCAAACAGCACTTTCGTGCGTTTTGCCAGCAGCTCTTCGCAATGCTTCAAGCATTGCGCTGTTTATGACTTCAAGCCTATCAACTCCCGAGATTAGGCTGGTGTAACCGATGTGAAATGGCTAGCGAGTTAGTGGGGTGCACGCTAATAGCGTTTCAAACGTCACTCGCTTTGAGACTTGGAGTAGTTGTTCCCCTTGCTCTGCATGGGTAACGCTGCTTCGAGGGTGGCTGTTGTCGATGTGTTCCAGGTTTGAGCCCAGGTAGCGGCGAGGAGAGGGATGGAAGCTATACTGTTACACTGGCAATACTAAAGTGCCTATAAGAACATCCAATAGTCAAAGGTATATGAAATACAAATCGTATAGAGAGAAATAGTCCTATAATTCCTATAATAACTACAACCTAAAACTTCTTACCTGGGAATATTGAAGACTCATGTTAAAAGGAACCACCAGCTTTCATATGTTCTCATGTTCTGAGCAAGGAACTTAAACGTTAGCTTTTTTACATGGCACATATTGCACTTTTACTTTCTTCAACACTGTTTTTGCATTATTTAAACCAAATTGAACATGTTTTATTATTTATTTGAGGCTAAATTGATTTTATTGATGTATTATATTAAGTTAAAATAAGTGTTCATTCAGTATTGTTGTAATTGTCAGTATTACAAACAAATAAAAAATATCGGCTGATTAGTCGCTATCGGCTTTATTTGGTCCTCCAATAATCGGTATCAGCGTTGAAAAATCATAATCGGTCGACCTCTAGTCCAAACACACCAAGACAGTCGTGAAGAGGGCACGACAAAGCCTATTCCCCCTCAGGAAACTAAAAAGATTTGACATGGGTCCTGAGATCATCAAAAGGTTCTTCAGCCGCAACACCGAGAGCATCCTGACCGGTTGCATCACTGCTTGGTACGGCAATTGCTCGGCCTCTGACCGCAAGGCACTACAGAGGGTAGTGAGTACGGCCCAGTACATCAGTGGGGCTAAGCTGCCTGCCATCCAAGACCTCTACACCAGGCGGTGTCAGAGGAAGGCCCTAAGAATTGTCAAAGACCCCAGCCACCCCAGTCATAGACTGTTCTCTCTACTACCGCATGGCAAGCGGTACTGGAGTGCCAAGTTTAGGACAAAAAGGCTTCTCAACAGTTTTTACCCCCAAGCCATAAGACTTCTGAATAGGTAATCAAATGGCTACCCGGATGTGTGCCCCCCCCCCCCTAACCCCTCTTTTTACGCTGCTGCTACTCTGTTTATCATATATGCATAGTCACTTTAACTATACATTGATGTACATACTACCTCAACTGGGCTGACCAACCAGTGCTCCCGCACAGTGGCTATCTGCATTGTGTCCCACCCACCACCCGCCAACCCCTCTTTTACACTACTGCTACTCTCTGTTCATCATATATGCATAGTCACTTTAACCATATCTACATGTACATACTCCTTCAATCAGCCTCACTAACCGGTGTCTGTATGTAGCCTCGCTACTTTTATAGCCTCGCTACTGTATATAGCTTGTTGTTTTATTTCTTTACCTACCTATTGTTCACCTATTTTGCGCTATTGGTTAGAGCCTGTAAGTAAGCATTGCATTCAGCGCACGTGACAAACTTTGATTTGACATCGCAGCTTGATCAGCTGTTCCATTTCACTTACTGACCAGTCAACTGATCCAGGATCACAAATGGATTTTGCTGATTTGGTCACTCATCTGTATCCTTTTTTTTGTATTTGCCCTGCATGATTGCTTTCAGTTTCCCAAATATGTCTGTTACATAGGCAAGGAGACATGTTTTATTTTCAGCAAAGTCTGTTTTTTACATTCATTGCAAATGACAATTCCTCTCAATTTAAAAAAAAAAAAAAAAATCTTTCCCACACTCCCCCTCGATAACCACCAAGCCTCGGTTTGAAATGGAATGTTGTCATGCTCTGATCCCATATCTCTGCATAGTTTTGGGAACAGGCGTGCGCGATGTAGTTTACAATCGAAGTTACCTGCTGCATATCCGAGTTCAGCGCTCTTGCTGCCAGTTGCTTTCGGTGTACCTATTATAACTCAGTGGGTGTATAATACAATGCATCCTTATGGTAGATTGAAACTCATTCGTAACTAGAGTGGACTCAGTTTTGTCAATATAGCCACGCTGAACATCACCTGTGCTGTTTCATGCTTGGGAATCGTGAGACAGAACAATATGTCCTCGTGAATAGCATCCCCTGACAAAAGTCAATGCATCTCGGCCCACACAGCTAACGTCCATTTGGAGAGAATAAGGTGGGGAGTTTGAGTCTTTCAGTCAGTTTCCTCTTGATTGCTAACTATAGCGTCAATTCAGTGTTATCTGACAAAGGAATTGATGTGATTTTCTGTGCCTCTGCTTCCCCACACGTTGTTTTCACCATATCAATTGCGGTTGGTAATATCAGTCTCTGCAATAGTGTGTGGTTTCATAGTCATTCACAGTGAGAATGATTCAAGTGCGGCCTTTTCCCGCGACCTAAGGGCTCTGGTTGAATTTATACTTTTAGATTTGAATCCTCTTGATTTAGATGTTTAATGTTAAACACATTTACAATGATTTTGAAAGACAAACCTGACCCCATTTTCATAGACTCCAGTTTTGGGAACCGCTGCACTAAAGGCTGTCTTTTCCCACCAGATAAGTGACTGTTGATGAGGTGCTGATTGTAGGAGTCATGCCACGGTCTGTTGGTCATTGTAACCTTATGCCCTCACTCTTTCTCTCCTTTGTACCCCTCTTTCTCCTGTTCTGTTTCTTTCTCAATCTCTCTTCCCCCCCCCCCCCCCCCTCCAGGTTGCACGTACAATCAGTAACATGCAGCAGCAGATCCAACAGCACCAGCGTCAGCTGTACCAGGCCCTGCTGATGAAGCAGCAGCCCGCCGGCTCCCACTCCGGCCTGCACCCCGGCCAAGGCAAATCAGCCCTGGACTCGTTCCCAGGCCACCCCCAGGCATCGGGCCTCTCCGACCTGCACACCAAAGAGCCGCAGTCTTCTCCCAACTCCTACAGCCCCTACCCCCTCTGTGAGTCCAGCACTCACACGTGCACTCCTTCAGCCCCTACGCTCTCTCTACATCTCTCACAAACAAGCTGTTTGTATAACTAGTAAGCCTTATATACGTCAGTATAAGTCCCTTACTTTATTTATCTGGTTTGTGTTGAGCTGTGTATTCAATGTTAGATTTTTTCTCTCTCTTAGCTGGACTCAATCCAAACATGAATGTAAACTGCATGGAGGTGGGGGGCCTGTCCATGAAGGAGCCTCCCCAGCCCCAGTCCCGTCTGTCCCAGTGGACCCACCCCAACTCCATGGACAGCCTCTCTGGAAACTCCTCCCACATGGAGGCCAACCTCAATAAGCACGGTAGGAGGAACACTAGGAACTTTGAAGTCTCATTCAATGTAGTTTTTCCCTCGGGGGGGTGCAATAAATAAACATATACACGCTGTCAAACAAGAAATCAATCTATTAGTCATTTCGATAGGAATATTGGGTTTTCTGCTCACTTAGTCGATTTTCTTCTACGATATAGTGACTTATTTGACTCGCTCTAAATAACATTAACGTATTTCACACCAACTCTCTCACCAGCCAACAGACATTCTCTGGGTTTCTTTCACACGGTTTTGCATTCACACCAGACACGTTAACACTGGAAATATAACGTGTGAGCCACAAACACCACCTCCCCTAACCTCTCCCACTGTGGCGCGAGCAACAAGCTGCTGTGCTGCCCTTCTTATAGTAATCAACTTGTACCAGTAAACAGGCGTTGTCATTACTCAAAGGCTTTTGTATGTTTGCACATATCTCAATGATGAAACGGTGTGGGGAAATCTCAACTGGAAGTATTCAGTATGAAATCAATTGTTTATCTCTTTAGTGTCTGACATTTAAAATGACTATTTAAATCCATATCTATTTCTTAAGTGATGTCTCACGTTGATATTCGTCTGGATGTATCCTTGCGACCCAGTGTTCCTTTTGCCCTCCATACTCCACTAAGAGCAACACTGACAACCACTCTTACTTTGTCATGTTTTTAAGCCTCTATGATTGAGGCATCTATATACAGTACCAGTCAAAAGTTTGGACACACCTACTCATTCAAGGGTTTTTCTTTATTTTTACTATTTTCTCCTTTGTAGAATAATAGTGAAAGACATCAAAACTATGAAATAACACATATGGAATCATGTAGTAACAAAGTGTTACAAATCAATATATTTGAGATTGTTGAGAGTACCCACCCTTTGCCTTGATGAAAACTTTCCATACGTTTGGCATTCTCTCAACCAGCTTCACCTGGAATGCTTTTCCAACAGTCTTGAAGGAGTTCCCACATATGCTGAGCATTTGTTGGCTGCTTTTCCTTCACTCTGCGGTCCAACTCATCCCAAACCATCTCAATTGAGTTGAGGTCAGGTGATTGTGGAGGCCAGGTCATCTGATGCAGCACTACATCACTCTCCTCCTTGGTCAAATAGCCCTTACACAGCCTGGAAGTGTGTTGTCAGTGTAGTTAGTAGAATGGCGCCGGGGGGATGGCTGACGTTTTACGTGCTCCTAACCAACTGCTATTTAGAATTTTTGTTGTTGTTGCATTTAACGTATTTATTTTTTTACCTATTTTGTACATAATGTTGCTGCTACCATCTCTTATGACCGGAAAATAACTTCTGGACATCAGAACTGCGATTAGTCACATCGAACTGGAAGAAGCTTTTTTCTTTAACATGTCCGACGCAAAGGATATACTGCTTTCTCGGCAGCAGGCCCAAATCCCTGTCATTTGCATGAAGAAAAGCCTGAGAAAAGGGGGGCGGAGGTACTTCTGAGAATTCATAAGCGAGTGAGCAAACTCCCACTGCCATCCGTTCTATTGGCCAACGTGCAATCATTGGAAAATAAAATCGATGACCTAGGATCAAGATTATCCTACCAACGGGACAGTAAAAACTGTAATATGTTTCATTGAGTCGTGGCTGAACGACGATATGGATAATATAGAGCTGGCGGGATTTTGCATGCACCGGCAGGACAAGAAGCTACCTCTGGTAAGACGGGTGGGTGGGTGTGCCTTTGTCAATAACAGCTGTTGCGCAATGTCTAATATTAAAGAAGTCTCAGGGTATTGCTCGCCTGAGGTAGAGTACTTTATGATAAGCTGTAGACAACACTGTTAGGTTCTTACTTTTCAGAGTATATAACTCACGGACAATAGAGAAGCTTAACCAAGTTTAATTCTTCCCAAAGGGTCGACACAGCTGTATTCAGACAAAAGACATGGCTTCCCCCATGATGGTGTTCATACCCCACTTTGGGTGGAGTCTCTTCCTTATCCCTAAACATTGCATCCTTCCTGCTAAGCTGGGAACTAAGTGATATGAGCCTTCAACGGTTTCTCCCCTTATCAGTACTGTCACATGTGATTGTTTTCCCTGTACTCAGCCCCTCCTACGCTTTATTATGGCATACCTCATGTCTCTTGTGTAAATAATGTTCCTATACTCTGAGTATAACAATGTTCAAAGTTTACTCCAGACTCCAACGCTATCTACCAAGAGTTCTCATCTATATTATTCCTAGCCATCTAACACCACAAAACAAAGCTGGCACTAAGACTGCTCTCAACCAACTGTATAAGGCCATAAGCAAACAAGAAAATGCTCATCCAGAAACGGCGCTCCTTTTGGCCGGGGACATTAATGCAGGCAAACTTAAATCCGTTTTACCTCATTTCTACCAGCATGTCACATGTGCAACCAGAGGGGGGGGGGGGGAACTCGACCACCTTTACTCCACACAGAGATGGATACAAAGCTCTCCCCCGCCCTCCATTTGGCAAATCTGACCATAATTCTATCCTTCGGTTTACAAACAAAAATTAAAGCAGGAAGTACCAGTGACTCGCTCAATACGGAAGTAGTCAGATGACGCTGATGGTACGCTATAGGACTGCTAGCACAGACTGGAATATGTTCCGGGATTCATCCAATGGCATTGGAGTATACCACCTCAGTCATCGGCTTCATCAATAAGTGCATTGACGACGTCGTCCCCACAGTGACCGTACGTACATATCCCAACCAGACGCAATGGATTACAGGCAACAGATGAGCTAAATTCCTTCTTATGCTCGCTTCGAGGGAAGTAACTCTGAAGTATGCATGAGAGCACCAGCTGTTCTGGACAACTGTGTGATAACACTCTCGGTAGCCGATGTGAGCAAGACCTTTAAACAGGTCATTTTCACAAAAACCGCGGGGCCAGACAGATTACCAGACGCGTACTCAAAACATGCGCGGACCAACTGGCAAGTTCACTGCCATTTTCAGCCTCTCCCTTGACAGTCTGTAATACCTACATGTTTCAAGCAGACCACCATAGTCCCTGTGCCCATGGAAGTGAAGGTAACCTGCCTAAATGATTACCGCCCCGTAGCACTCACATCGGTAGCCATAAAGTGCTTTGAAAGGCTGGTCACGGCTCACATCAACAGCATCCTTCCGGATACCCTAGACCCACTCCAATTTACATACCGCCCCAACAGATCCACAGATGACTCAATCTCAATTGCACTCCACACTGCCCTTTCCCACCTGGACTAAAGGAACACCTATGTGAGAGTGCTGTTCATTGACTACAGCTCAGCGTTCAACACCATGGTGCCCACAAAGCTCATCACTAAGCGAAGGACCCTGGGACTAAACACCTCCCTCTGCAACTGGATCCTGGACTTCCTGACGGACACATTTTCCCCCTCAAGATTTGGCATGGGTCCCCAGATCCAGCTGCACCATCGAGAGCATCCTGACCGGTTGCGTCACCGCCTGGTATGGCAACTGCTCGGCATCTGACCATAAGGTGTTAGAGGATAGTGCGTATGGCCCAGTACATAACTGGGGCCAAGCTTCCTGCCATCCAGGATAGAGGTCGACCGATTATGATTTTTCAACACCGATATCGATTATTGGAGGACCAAAAAAAGCCGATGCCGAATTATATACTTTTTTTTAATAAATAAAAAATATATAATATTTGTAATGACAATTACAACAATACTGAATGAACACTTTATTTTAACTTAATATAATACATCAATAAAATCAGTAAAGTAAAAGTGCAATATGTGCCATGTAAGAAAGCTAACGTTTAAGTTCCTTGCTCAGAACATGAGAACATATGAAAGCTGGTGGTTCCTTTTAACATGAGTCTTCAATATTCCCAGGTAAGAAGTTTTAGGTTGTAGTTATTATAGGAATTATAGGACTATTTCTCTCTACCATTTGTATTTCATATACCTTTGACTATTGGATGTTCTAATAGGTACTGTAGTATTGCCAGCCAAATCTCGGGAGTTGATGGGCTTGAAGTCATAAACAGCGCAATGCTTAAAGCATTGCGAAGAGCTGCTGGCAAACGCAGTAAAGTGCTGTTTGAATGAATGCTTACGAGCCTGCTGCTGCCTACCACCACTCAGACTGCTCTATCAAATCATAGACTTAATTATAATATAATAACACACAGAAATACGAGCCTTAGGTCATTAATATGGTCAAATCCGGAAACTATAATTTCGAAAACAACGTTTATTCTTTCAGTGAAATATGGAACCGTTCCGTATTTTATCTAACGGGTGGCATCCATAAGTCTTAATATTGCTGTTACATTGCACAAGCTTCAATGTTATGTCATAATTACGTAAAATTCTGGCAAATTAGTTCGCAACGAGCCAGGCGGCCCAAACTGTTGCATATACCCTGACTCTGCGTGCAATGAACGCAAGAGAAGTGACACAATTTTCCTAGTTTAATATTGCCTGCTAACATGAGTTTCTTTTAACTAAATATGCTGGTTTAAAAAATATACTTCTGTGTATTGATTTTAAGAAAAGCATTGATGTTTATGGTTAGGTACATTCATGCAACGATTGTGCCTTTTCACAAATGCGCTTTTGTTAAATCATCCCGTTTGGCGAAGTTGTCTGTCTTTGTTAGGAAGAAATGGTCTTCACAGTTTGCAACGAGCCAGGCGGCCCAAACTACTGCATATACCCTGACTCTGTTGCACAGAACGCAAGAGAAGTGACAATTTCCCTAGTTAAAATAAATTCATGTTAGCAGGCAATATTAACTAAATATGCAGGTTTAAAAATATATACTTGTGTATTGATTTTAAGAAAGGCGTTGATGTTTATGGTTAGGTACACATTGGTGCAACGACAGTGCTTTTTTCGCAAATGCGCTTGTTAAATCACCCGTTTGGCGAAATAGGCTGTGATTCAATGATAAATTAACAGGCACAGCATCGATTTATATGCAACGCAGGACAAGCTAGATAAACTAGTAATATCATCAACCATGTGTAGTTAACTAGTGATTATGTTAAGAGTGATTGTTTTTTATAAGATAAGTTTAATGCTAGCTAGCACCTTACCTTGGCTCCTTGCTGCACTCGCATAACAGGTAGTCAGCCTGCCACTCAGTCTCCTCATGGAGTGCAATGTAATCGGCCATGATCGGTGTCCAAAAATGCTGATTACCGATTGTTATGAAAACTTGAAATCGGCCCTAATTAATCGCCCATTAGGATTAATCGGTCGACCTCTAATCCATATACTAGACAATGTCAGAGGAAACCCCTCAAAATTGTCAGACTCCAGTCACCCTAGTCATAGACTGTTTTCTCTGCAACTGCACAGCAATTGTTACTGGAGCGCCAAGTCTAGGTCCAAAAGGCTCCTTAACAGCTTCTACCCCCAAGCCAGAAGACTGCTGAACAATTGGTATCCAATGGCCTTTGGACTATTTACATTGACCCCCCCCCCCCCCATTTGTTTAGTACACTGCTGCTTCTGTTTATTATTATTATTAGTCACTTCACCCCTACCTACATGTACAAATTACCTCGACTAACCTGTACCCCTGCACATTGACTCGGTACCAGTACACCCTGTATATAGCCATTTTGTTACTTTTTTAAATAATATTATGGTTTATTTTGGAAATAAAATCTTAACTCTTTCGTGACAAAATTGTTGTATTTGGCGCATGTGACAAAGTTTGATTTGTCCTGTTGAAAAACAAGTGATAGCCCCACTAAGGGCAAACCAGGTGGGATGGTGTGTCGCTGCAGAATGCTGTGGTAGCCATGCTGGTTAAGTGTGCTTGAATTCTAAATAAGTGTCGCCAGCAAAGCACCATCACACCACCACCTCCATGCCTCACGGTGAGAACCACACATGCGGAAATCATCCGTTCAGCTACTCTGCGACTCACAAAGACAGTGGTTGGAACCAAAAATCTCAGATTTGGACTCAACAGACCAAAGGACACATTTCCACCGGTCTAATGTCCATTGCTCGTGTTTCTTCGCCCAAGCAAGTCTTATTTCCTTTTAGTAGTGGTTTCTTTGCAGTAATTCGACCATGAAGGCCTGATTTACGCAGTCTCCTCTGAACAGTTGATGTGTCTGTTAGTTGAACCTTGACGCATTTATTTGGGCTGCAATTTTAATGTATTTTTTCTCTTTTTTTTTCTCCCCAATTTCGTGGTATCCAATTGGTAGTTAGTCTTGTCCTATCGCTGCAACTCCCGTACGGACTCGGGAGAGGCGAAGGTCGAGAGCTGTGTGTCCTCCGAAACACGACCCAGCCATGCCGCACTGCTTCTTGATACAATGCCCGCTTAACCCGGAGGCCAGCCACACCAATGTGTCGGAGGAAACACCGTACACCTGGCGACCGTGTCAGCGTGCATGCGCTGGCCCGCCACAGGAGTTATGGGACAAGGACTTCCCGGCCAGCCAAACCTTCCCCTAACCCAGATGACGCTGAGCCAATTGTGTACCCCCCCATGGGTCTCCCGGTCGTGGCCGTCTGCAACAGAGCCTGGACTCGAACCAGGATCTCTAGTGGCACAGCGACGTAGTGCCTTAGTGGGCTGTAATTTCTGAGGCTGGTAACTAATGAACTTATCCTTTGCAGCAGAGGTAACTCTGGGTCTTCCTTCTGTATACCACCCCTACTTTGTCACAACACAACTGATTGGCTGAAACGCGTTAAGAGCGAAAATTAATAAGGCACACCTGTTGATGTGTCCAAACTTTTGACTTTTACTGTATGCATTTTAAATGAATTAATGAATTCCTTTGACTTGTCCTAGGTGCCATTTCTGCTGCTTCTAACCTGGGCCCCCCTGGAAAGCCCCCCCACATGGATGACTCCTACAGCCCATACAGTATGATGGGTGGGTCTGAGTCTCCCACCTCCCCCCTGGTTCCCCCTGACAGCTGGGGCCAGGTACCAGGAAAGAGCCCCAAGGACCAGATCACCAATGGAACGAATATCAACTGGCCCCCAGGTTGGTAGAGAACCTGGCATTTCAATCAGATCAAACGTTATTTCACACGTGATCCTGACACACTTTACTGATAGAGGACAAAGAAAAGAGATTTAAAACTCCTAACTTCTAAACTGTTTTGATTTTAGAGCGAAAAGAAAGATTTAGAAATGGGAAAAAACTGATTTAAATTGTTCCCCACAACATCAGTTGAGTTTAAAGGATAAATAACCATTTGTCCTCCATGTTGTCTCCTCAGAGTTCTGTCCAGGCGTGCCCTGGAAGGGCCTGCAGAACATTGACCCTGAGAACGACCCCAACATGACCCCAGGAAGTGTTCCCAGCGGCCCCACCATCAACACCAACATCCAGGACGTCAACCGCTACCTGCTCCGGGACCGCAGCGGAGGTGAGGAGAGGGTCAATCAGGGAGACGGGGTCTGTAGTTGGCTTTAAGATACACAGATTGTCAAATAGACTGTATACGCTCATTAACAGGGCAGGTCTCTGCTTTTGATTCTCAAACAGGTGTTGACTTGTGTTACTATATTGACAACTTTAAGCTTATCCTATTCCTTTCCATGGCACTGAAGGGGTTACAGTACTACCTTACTTGTTGTGACTGTGTCATCCAGTAGCACAGGCCCTGTTGTATTTATACACTTTCTTTAAATCAAGTTGTACATGTTTCTTTCCCCACCACCCCCTTTGTCCATAACAATGGGCCACCACGGCTAGGCTCCTCCCCTCCTTCACCGCCTCAGAACGGTGCTCTGCCCCCCTCCACGGACTGGCCAGTCAGTGGCTGCTACACTAGCTCTTTCAGTCTGTCCTCCCCGGATGAGGAGAGTGCAGGTACAGATCACAGCCCCCTATGTGGACATGCTGACCCATGGTCCCCAAGCTTGACCCCCCCCCCCTTCCCCTAATTACCACCATAGCAACACACCTTTATCCTATTGTTTGTGTGTGGTCTGTGTTGAGTGTTACGGTAGATAGGTCCTTCCTTTGCCTAATTTAATCCTACTACCAACTACCCAGTGCTGGTGTATCAAGTGCTCCACGATGTGATTGCATTGTATTCCTCATGGAACGAAAAGTTTGAGTGTTTGAATCAAGAAATGCTTTGAATGTTGTGGCCCTAGACCCCTATTCATAAGTATGTGTTGACGTAACATTTTTGTTGCCGTTAAGCAACCCACTGAGAATTGCTATGAATACATGAAAAATGCCCCCCTTTAAATGTCTTGAGTGATTCTGTATTTACATTCATGTTTCCTGTAGTCCTCAATGCGTTCTCCATTATGACTCATATAAACCCATGAAGTCAAGATTGAGGTTTCTTGTTGATGAACAACTGTTAATAGGGGGCTTCTTTTAAAACTTAGCATCTGCCCAAAGTTAGATTTCGAAGAATCTGTCATAGAACATAGGCTTCCTTAGAGGGTCTCCATCTCTACAACAGTATCTCATAGGTTCCCCTCTTCTCTCTCTCTCTCAGGTAAACTATCTGACATGAAGTCCACCTGGTCACCCGGGCCCATCTCCCATCCCTCCCAGGCCTCTCTATCCCACGAGCTGTGGAAGGTCCCCCAGGGGCCCCGTAACAACACAGCCCCTTCAAGGCCACCTCCTGGCCTCACCAACCCCGCCAAGCCCTCCTCCACCTGGGGAGGAAACTCCCTGGGCCTGGCCCAAGGCTGGAGCAGCTCGTACACCTCAGGTGAGATGCCACAGTACAACTCCCCAGCCTGAAATATAGACCGGGGGAGTTCCTCTGTAACAAGACTGGAAAGACACCTAGTAGAGGAAAATCAGTTAGTCGTTTTGAGATTGATTTTAAAGTCAATTCATGACTTGCTGCTCATTGAAAACCATGGACTGTGGATTTGAGCTGACCTTACTTTGTGCTGTGTCAACATCCTACCCTAACAATGTTTTTGACACATTTACCTAAAGCATAGCGTAGGACACCACATAGGCGTGTAATGTTCCTAGGTGTGGTCGTTGTAGAGTGTGATTCTCCCCCGTGTTTTTGTTTTGAGCTCCTCTCCCCTCGTCACTCGCTGGAGTAAGGTGGAGTAATACACACCCCGCTGTGGTTAGAGGCCCTTGTTAAACTGAAGTCTTGCGGCTTACTAGAGAAGACTTAAAGGACTGTTGTCATGGCTTCAAAGAGAACCTAAAGTCACACTGAGGTGGTAGTAGTGTAAGTGCTTACATGAGACGATGCAAATATGTTGTAAAAAAATAAATAAAATAAAAAATAAAAAAGAGAACATGCATAGACAAACAATGGACAACTTATGTACATACATACAAATATGTTGTCATGTTATTGACCAAAAAGGATTGATTTATATTTTGTGTGGACCTAAATATTGACTGATCATGTTCCCCTCTCTGTTTCTCTCAGAGGGCACCACCTGGAGCACAGACAGCTCCAACAGGACCAGTAGCTGGCTGGTACTGAGGAACCTCACCCCTCAGATAGACGGCTCCACCTTGCGGACGCTGTGCATGCAGCACGGCCCCCTCATCACATTCCACCTCTTCCTGACCCAGGGAAACGCTGTGGTGCGATACAGCTCCAAGGAGGAGGCTGCCAAGGCCCAGAAGTCCCTGCACATGTAAGACTCCCATACTTGAAGGGAAAAAAACATGCATCGCCATGATGCGGCCAGTGACTCATTTTCTTCTTGAAAGTCCAATATCTTAAACTTGACTGCTGACATGAAAAAGCATTGTGGGACTGTATCAACAGTGGACTAATGAAAAAAATACCAAAAGATTTGGAGTGGGTTTTCTCTTTCACCCATACTCTATGCTGTTTAGGGTAGTGATTATCTCCGTCTGACCTAAAACAAAACACAAAATATTGTCTCAACTTCTAGGCTATATACATCTCACTGACAAATTGTCAAAGCCTATAAGGAAATACTTGTACTGTACTTCACCAGGTATAAGAAAATCCATGTTGATACTGTAACACTTGTAAGTATGTGATGTATAACTGAGCCCTGTCCTCTTAGGTGTGTGCTGGGGAACACCACCATCCTGGCAGAGTTTGCTGGGGAGGAGGAGGTGAACCGCTACTTTGCACAAGGCCAGCAGCAGCTCCCGCCCACCACCAGCTGGCAGCCCAACTCCGGCACCAATCAGACGCGCATGGGAGGAGGCGGAGGTTCGCAGCAGCACGCTATTGGCCATCACTGGAGCAGCGGCGGTGTGGGCCTGGGGGGAGGAACCAAGACGGGCGGAGGCGGAGACCTCCTGTGGGGGGGCGTGCCCCAGTACTCCAGCCTGTGGGGGCCCCCTAGTGGCGATGATAGTCGCGGTGTCATCGGGAGCCCCAACCCCATCAACACGCTGTTGCCAGGCGACCTGCTGAGTGGAGAGTCCATGTAGGACAACACACTAACAAACCAACCATGAGGATGGATGTTTCAACGCTGGAACAGAGTGGAAAAATATTAATAATAAATACAGAATTACACAAAAAAATGACAATGAACAAGAGCAAAACCAAGCAAATCATGTGGCGATAATCAGTATCAACGGAACTGTGAATCGTGTACCGGAAGGCTGGGGCCGACGACACAAGACTGCTGACCCCTACACCCTTCGGTTTTTACGTTTTCGTCTTTTTAAAAGGGGATTTTGTTTTTAGTATTTGATAAATTGTTGGAAGCAAACAAAAATGAAATGTCAAAGACTCAATGAAGAGAGAACCGTTAAGTGTTTTTAAGTTTCCATGAATATCGCACATTCTGTGAAGTGTTTTTAAGGAGAAGCAATCGAAAAAGCTGCCATCTTGAATCTTTCCTTTGCCCACGAAACTCCAAATTGATTTTTTTTTTTAAATACCATTCCCAGCATGCCCGTGGCCAATGATGTGGTTCAAAGACCTTTTACTTATGTTATTGTTTTGTTTCCAAGCACTAACATTAGCCTTAAGTGCTCTACTGCGGCCCAGGTCCTCCTTCAATCTCAAGCCTTTTTCATTGTTTTGAAATTGTATGAGTTTAAAAGCTTGCACAGTTCCCATCTCTGAGCCAGTGAATGGAACAGAACAAGTGTGATCAACCAAGGTCGTATTCACTAGGAACGAAATGGAAGCAAGCGGACCGAAACTGAGGGACTACCTGAACTTTGTCCAATAAGAAAAGCTTGTTTTCGCATGCTGTTGCAAAACGTTTTGCCATGTGTGCTCTAATGAATACGACCCCCCCAAGTCACTCGGCAGTATGAGGCCTGTCAACACTGACCCAACCAATCATCAGTTGAAACCTTTTCCGTTTTTTTGGTCGTTCATTTGTTCTTAAAGGGATTTACACTGCTGTTTATGTTATTTTTGTATATCCAGGCGCATTTTTATAATATCTATCGCAACATAAACTGAGAGATTATTACACATCGACCGACCTAGCTGCGTCTGTTTTGTGTGTACTTGAGTATATGTCTGATGGAACCTAATCATTCACGTCTGGGAGTTCAGATTACCACTGCTCAGAAGAACTACGACTTCCGCAAAACTCACCTAACGGGACTTACAGGTGCTTCTTGTCAATTAACATTATTAGATGATTCCGTTGTTGACCCTCTCGTCCCCATTATGGTCCACCAATTTCTGGAAACGACAACAAAAAAACGCTTCAACTTGATGTGACAGTTACATTGTGCAATATATACGCCACAGACCCTTCTTCCGTCCACACTCAAGTCAAAGCAGGAGCTGGTATCTTTACATTTTTCGTTCTTGATTTTTGTTGTTGTTGATCAAAGCAAAGAACTTAAGAACTACAGAAACGTTACCTTTTCTCATTTTTGATTCCCACCAGGCCACTCCCTAAGAAACTGTTGCGGAGAGGAGCGAGGATGGTGTTACTATTATAACTGCGTTCAGAAAAGGTCCCTGCAGCCCTGAAACTCCTCATATACGTACACATTGAACTGGGGTACATGAGAAAGTACCATCAGAAAGCCCTTCCTCTCTGCGTTGCCACAGCCACACCGAACAGGCTGAATCCAGATGGGGGAGTCACTGGAGGGGCACAATACCAAATAAGAGGGGTTTCTCCTAATGCAGTAGATCTACTACGAGTGTTCCTTGTATTTGGTACTGTACAGAAATGTAAAAGAGAGACTAACCTTTTGTCTATTTCAAAGGGTTTTATCATAGCACTTATGAAGAGAGCTAAACACTTCAACTTGCAAACCAATAAATCAGAAAAATGGAGCAACAACTTTGAAAACTGAAAAAGACAAAAAAAGAACTTGCTCTTTTTGTACTGTATCTATACTTGGAAATAACTTCTGGTATTTGTTTGTTCCTCTTTGGTCCAAGGACTTGTATGAACTTTGAAATGGTAGCAGGATGAAAAAAAAAAAAATGGAAATCTACTTTTATCTGGGGGGAAAATTCTGCAGTGTATGATTTTTTTCTAAAGACATTTTCTTTTAACTATATCAAAGTGAATATCACTGTTACTCCTAAATGTTTAGCCTTTTTCTTGTCTGGAGACACTAGACATGCAATGTTACCTGTCTCCGGCCAACGGTCGGTCAGAGTGGGGAGGGGGATGGTCACGGTCCACTGAGTGCCTCTCTGCTGTGGTGCCCATGGCGACGGTCGCTAGGCAAGGCTACCCCCACAGCAGCATTTCCTCCTGGGCTTGCACCAAGCTCTCTCATTGGACACCCTCAGCCCGGCAGGAAATCACGCTCCCTCCAAGACTGGCCAATCAGCATGGAGCTAGCTAGCTAACGACCGCGCCAGCAGCACTCGACCTTGTTTCAACGAACCCTCTCCATTTCCCCTAATCTTCTTTCACACAAAGATCACTTTAGCTGGAAGTCAAGAGACAGTCAAATTTCTGGAATTTTGCCAGTGATTGATGAATTTTATTTAGTTTTCATTTGAAGTTGTTTATTTTTGTCTACATGCAGTGGTCTTCAAGGTGGCTGCTTTAAACTAGCCCTTTTCACTGTTCATATGCAGAAACACTTTGGTCAGAGGTGCCTCTGTATGTTCATCCTGTGTATTGAATGCAAACGAGGATCAATACTACAGCCCGTCATTGATTGTCTATTATTAGTTAGTATCTTAACTGATTGATTGATCATTGCTTTGTTTTGGACAGTATGCTGTAGTACTTCCAGGTAGTATCTCAAGAAGTGTAAGTTAGACCAATAGGGTGTCTCAGATGGGTGAGTGTGTCCTGCCTGACCCTAGCTGCTCCACCTGGGTTCCACCAGGGCTGTCCCCTCGCCCCCTCACATAGCTGCTACGCTACACCCTCCAGTCCCCTCCAAAGCAACCAACCTAGACCACGGCCATGCCCATCCCCTTGACCAGACATAAAAAGCGACTCAGTTCTGTTTCTATGCAAAAGACTAGAGGCTGCGGGCCCTTTACAGCCAACGTGCCAATCCTGCCTTAAGGGTTGAGCACCGACTCACAGAGCTAGACCCAACGACCTCCTGATGTATGTACCCTTCAGCACTTAGAACATGTCCGCTCCTGGTCCTTATAGCTGGGTTTAAACCACAACACTGTCGTATTCCAAACTTCCACCCTCCCTCTATGGGGAGTTAGTACCACTGGAGTGGAGGTATAGTAGGCCTCTCTTTACTGTGCTGAAGAAGACTGATCTCCTGTCAGCTTGATCTCAGGGTAGGAGACGACATTAAAAGATGCAGCTCTCTCTGTATGTATGACCTTTTGCTGTAGTGTAAGAGAGCCAACTTCTACACTAACTAATGGCAAGCTGTGCAGTAGTACTATAGACTTGTATTGGCTGGATAATTGTTTTTGGGAATGGAATAGTAATGAATTCCCTTCACAACTATGGGCCTACTGTAATGTTACAATGTAGAGGCCCATTCTGCATGTAAGATGCCAATGTTATCCTATGTGCCAATACCAAAAAAATATAGATCTATTAAACTAGCCCATGTTATACGATCTGGAGAAAGAGCTCTTCTCTGGATGGAGGATCTTTGATAACCTTTGTGATGGAGGCAGGGGGGCAGGAGGGATTAAACAGATGGGTGGGGGCAACACACCTCATCCTGAACTCCTGAGATAATATGTCTGTCTCAAATGGCACCCTGTTCACTAGGTAGTGCATTATATAGGGACATAGGGTGCCATTTAGGCAGTCTTTGCTTTAGTGGGGAATGCCCCGTTGTTGAGGATAAAATCTTTACTGAGTTTGCGGGATCCAAGTATGCTACGGTGCACAGTCAGTTTGACGGGTAATCCCGGGTACATATTTTTTTAAACCAAATATTAAATTCTTCAATTTTAATGTCATTTTTAATATGACGTTTGACACAAAATCTAAAAAATAAAATAAAAAGTACAAAATCAATAAAAGATCTATATGTTAAAACTAAAGCGCTGCACTTCTAGCTGAAATGTCTCCAGTCTAACTTCCAGAATGCAGGCTGGGGAGCCTTTTTGTGGATGCTATATTTTATCCTATTTGTTAGTGTTTCCGCCCAAAGCAGGCCCACAACTGTATATTTCCACAGACCCAGATGGCTTCGGGCCCACTATCAGCCCAGGTCGCTCGCCTCACTGCGTCTGCGGTGGGCAACGAGAGGGGACGCATTTCAAAACAAAAAAAAACTAAAACGGGATAAGGCTACCTTTTGGGACTCTGTGAGGTGTCCTGCAGCACACTAGCAAAAATCACTATTGCCTGTTTCTGTAACTGCCTTGATCCAAGCTCAGAGACCAATTAGCCGGGTGGGGGCCTCCAAACGTCCCCTCTGTGTGGGGGGGTCCCCCTGCTGCACCAGCACTGAGGGACACGCCGTGCACTCTCTCTACAGCTTAACTATAGATAGATGTATGTGTATACATACACATACGGATATGTACGTACGGTGTGTGGTAGGTAGCACATCAACAGATAGACACCTTGGATCTCAACCTCTAAAACCTTTTGTTCCTTTTAAAAGGTCTGGGTTCAATACAAACTGAAGATGAGCAATATTTATTCCCCTCTGCAAATAAGTGATACGAAGGGAATGGGGTTAGGGGTTAAACTGGTACTTGATGGATCATGAATAATGTCTTTCCTACCTGGAGTTGGATATGCACGTTCTGGATTTATGAACATATTACAGTAAGTACCTTGAAGTACTTGTATGTGAATTTGTCTAAACAACCCAACCTGAAAATCACCTGTTTTTTTTTTATGTATACTTTCCCAGTAGAGAAAAATATCATTAAACATATCAACACAAAAATACACAAATACTTGAATCAAGGAGAACCAATAACGTAATGTGAAGTCTTTTGTAAAAATAAAAAATTAAAAGATTTTAAAAAGTCTGACTTGTACACTTCCAAGCTTTTTGAGGTCATCAGTTTAAAAAAATATATATAAAAGATAAAAAAAATATTGGAGAAAAAAATGTGCTAAAATTGTTGTGTGCTTGAAAGTCAAATGTATGTGTGCAAACGACTGTGTGCTTGGCAGGCTTAGGACTGCTGTCATGTTCCATTCAGTATGTTGTGTATTGACATTGTTGTCTGTCCTTTTATTCAGTTTATTTTTTGCTTGTCAACTATATTTTGATAGACATTGTTATTATCTTCTAACATGGCACTGAGTGTCTTCTACCCCTCACTCAGCTAATCGTAGACAAACGAGACTAAGTACTGAGGGGAGAGGGTGATAATTCATGTGTAAATGTTTACTCAAGGACTTAATGGGGAAAAAAGTTTTTGTTTTATCTGTAAAATGTTTATCTACCTTATAGTGGCTTTTATTGTGGAATAATCCAAAACAAGGATTATCATTGAGTATTGCACCATTTTGTTCCGATTTACATACAAATGTAATAAATAGACTACAAAAAATTAACAATCTAAGAATTGTGGCCATAGATAGTAGTAGGACTAGTAATCCCTATGTTAACTTCATGAAGGAAAGGGATAATGTGGGATGTGAGTTTGTTACAGGACTCATTTCAGAGGTGCCTATCTTTTTTCTTTTTTTTTAGCAAAGCCACCTGTCGTTTACAAACATTTCATTTGTCTGAAGTTGAGGAAAAAGGAATTTTATAATGAAAATGTTGAAAAAGATAGAATTTATCTTCCATCAAATGAATATGAACATTAAACCAACTTTGCAAAATTAAGATTTATGCTACTTTCAGAACTCTGGGATTGATCAGTGTTGTGTCGTATTTCAATTTTTAATTTCTCTTTTTTGATGTTGACAGACGTATGTATTGATTTTATTTGAATTTTGTCTTGTAAAAAGGCAACGCAATCTGCTTACTATCTTGCACACTCGTAAAGATGTGGATCTTGTCTCGGGAAGGCCAGGTTTTCCAGAGTTCAAACTCCACCATTTTTATTTAAATTTGAGAGTTTTAAATTAGAATAACTTTGAGAAATCTAACTCCAAGCACTGAAAGTTAGGGATTTAAATAGAATATGAAATACCATTGGTTCTAAAAATCCGTAGCGGTTACATATTTACCAAATAAATGACAAAGTGGAGTGCTTTACATGTAAAATCGATGTAGAAATTGCTTTACATTGAAACAAATGATCAATGGTTTTAGTTTTACTTATGTATTTTCTTTGAGGTTCCATCCTGTAACGTTCAGGAGCATTGTGCATTACTCATGTCTCTGTTCCTGTGGCAGGTATTCAATGAGTTAAGAGATTCTAATGTCTAATAGATGGTTTTCAGGAGACAGGTTTGAAGTGGAGGGGGGAAGCTGGTTTTTAAAGGCTCATGATCTATGCACAAGTGGGAGGGAGAGAATCCAGGCCTGCTTTTCTCTTGGGGCCCGGGACTCACTCTGGGGTTCAGGGTTTGATGTAGGGGTGTGTCTTTGTTGTGATATGTTAGATTTTCTTCCCCCTCATCAGATTTATGGCAAAACTTTGTATTGCTTCACCATGCTGTGTAATCCTTAACCAATGAGCGCTTATCCTTCTGCTAAAGCACTGTGGGTTATACTGAGAAAAAGCCCATGACTTAAGGCAGTCTGGTTTTTGTAAGGGGGAGGAGGTGGTACTCTGCCTTCAGCCTTTATTATTTAAAAAAACATTAAGGAGAAATGTCTGTGCTGAGAAAGTTGTGGCTTTTAATGTTTTTTTTTCTCCTCATAGAATGTAATTGTTAATGACATGCACCGGGAAAAAACATGTTAACAAATTATGGCGCTTCTTTCGGACTATATTAATAAATTGACATTTTTTCTTGGCTGTTAAGGCGTCTTGTTGATTTTCTTGTGTAGTCTTCACTGTGGGTTTGATTTTTCATGTGGACATTAGTTATTAATGCACCTCTAGAGACAAAGAAACCACAGCATTGACACAACCCCCAGAGAAAGCTAGTAACTAGATGCAGACGGATAAGGAGGCAACTTTTAGACAACTCACCCACACAATGAAGCCACTAGACTATTGAGACGCACCACTGAGGAATCCACTTTACACTTGAGAAGCACCCCTTGTTATAAGTGAGTTTTATTTTTTACTTCTATTTTAGCTAGATGCTTATTGGTGCAATAATTGAATAACAGATTTCTACATTTATTTTGTAACGCTTGCGCACGCAACGCAGTCAGGGACTAACATGCTGACCAGACCGGACCCATCGCAAAATAAATTTTGAAATCCATGTTATTCAATTATTGCACCCACACTGCTCGCGCGCGACAACGAGCGTATGCGATGCCATGGGCTAAAATAGAAGTCGTTCCTATTTCTGACGCTGCCATCTCCTCGGTTATACCCACGTGGGTGATTGAAAGACGAACTTTGTTGCCGGTTGTCATGGTAATACTATGAAAGTTTAGATGGATCACCATATAAATTCAAAGATGAAAAAGCCTGGAAGGAGGAGATGACTAGAAACGATTCGGTTGGCCATTTTATGTGTGGATTAATTGTCAGAGTAAAGTTCCTTGTGCATTTCAGGTAAAATAACTCAATGTTTATATCCCAGGACAAATGAGCTAGCAACAGCAAGCTAGCTAAATAGGACAAATTAACGTTAGCTAGCTAAATTGCCATACATGTTTAATGCTTTTCGAACTGTCCCCAAATTAATGTCATTGGTTCAGAGTTTGTTTTGATATTTTAACCTGCGTGTAGTGATCGCGTTTGGTGTGGGGGGGCAAAATTAATAAATTCATTTATGCACGACAGCGCTCGCATCGCAAAATACATTTAGAAATCTGTTATTCAATTAGTGCACCCACAATGCTCGCGCGCCAACGAGCGACAGCGTTGCCAAGGGCTAAAATAGAACTTTCTATTTCTGACGCAGATCATGCTGCGAGTCCTGCCTCTCCCCATTGGTTTATAGAAGCAGATACCCACGTGGGTGATTGAAAGACGAACTGCGTTTCCGGTTGTCGTGGTAATACTATGAAAGTTTAGATGCCAATCACCATATAAATTGAGAGATGACTAGAAACGATTCGCTTGACCGTTTCATGTATGGATTAATTGGCGGAGAAGAGGACCTTGTGCATGTCAGGTAAAATAACTCAATGTTTATATCCCAGGACAAATTAGCTAGCAAGTGCAAGCTAACTAAATTTCCATACATGTTTAATGCTTTTCGACCTGTCCCCAAATTAATATAATTGGTTCAGAGTTTGTTTTGATATTTTAACCTGCGTGTCGTGATCGCGTTTGGTGTGGGGGGACAAAATACAGTTATGCGCCGGTTTGGGTTCCGTGTAACGTGATCAGAAATCTCAACTAGCAATCAAGTCGCAGCAATGAATCAATCCATGCGACGGGGGGGAGAATTACGGCACATCAACGAGTCGTATAACGTTACCAGTTAATACTATAGCGAATTGGTTAGGTTACTCACGTTAGCTAGCTGTCTGACTTTATTAGCCAGCTAATTTTCAAACAATTAACTCTATTTGATCAGCTAAATTGGATAATGTTGCTCAACATTTATCTGGCTAGCTAACGGAGAATTCGATCCAGCTGCTACAGTACTATAGCAATATTATTATTATTATTTTTTTTTTTCTCTCCACCTTTATTTAACCAGGTAGGCTAGTTGAGAACAAGTTCTCATTTGCAACTGCGACCTGGCCAAGATAAAGCATAGCAGTGTGAACAGACAACACAGAGTTACACATGGAGTAAACAATAAACAAGTCAATAACATGGTAGAAAAAAAGAGAATCTATATACAATGTGTGCAAAAGGCATGAGGAGGTAGGCAATAAATCGAATAATTACAATTTAGCAGATTAACACTGGAGTGATAAATCATCAGATGATCATGTGCAAGTAGATATACTGGTGTGCAAAAGAGCAGAACATAAATAAAAACAGTATGGGGGTGAGGTAGGTAAATTGGGTGGGCTATATACCGATGGACTATGTACAGCTGCAGCGATCGGTTAGCTGCTCAGATAGCAGATGTTTAAAGTTGTTGAGGGAGATAAAAGTCTCCAACTTCAGAGATTTTTGCAATTCGTTCCAGTCGCAGGCAGCAGAGAACTGGAAGGAAAGGCGGCCAAATGAGGTTTTGGCTTTAGGGATGATCAGTGAGATACACCTGCTGGAGCGTGTGCTACGGGTGGGTGTAGCCATCGTCACCAGTGAACTGAGATAAGGCGGCACTTTACCTAGCATAGCATTGTAGATGACCTGGAGCCAGTGGGTTTGACGACGAACATGTAGCGAGGGCCAGCCGACTAGGGCATACAGGTCGCAGTGGTGGGTCGTATAAGGTGCTTTAGTAACAAAACGGATGGCACTGTGATAAACTGCATCCAGTTTGCTGAGTAGAGTATTGGAAGCTATTTTGTAGATGACATCGCCGAAGTCGAGGATCGGTAGGTTAGTCAGTTTTATGAGGGTATGTTTGGCAGCATGAGTGAAGGAGGCTTTGTTGCGAAATAGAAAGCCGACTCTAGATTTGATTTTGGATTGGAGATGTTTGATATGAGTCTGGAAGGAGAGTTTGCAGTCTAGCCAGACACCTAGGTACTTATAGATGTCCACATATTCTAGGTCGGAACCGTCCAGGGTGGTGATGCTAGTCGGGCGTGCGGGTGCAGGCAGCGAACGGTTGAAAAGCATGCATTTGGTTTTACTAGCGTTTAAGAGCAGTTGAGGCCACGGAAGGAGTGTTGTATGGCATTGAAGCTCGTTTGGAGGTTAGATAGCACAGTGTCCAAGGAAGGGCCAGAAGTATACAGAATGGTGTCGTCTGCGTAGAGGTGGATCAGGGAATCGCCCGCAGCAAGAGCAACATCATTGATATATACAGAGAAAAGAGTCGGCCCGAGAATTGAACCCTGTGGTACCCCCATAGAGACTGCCAGAGGACCGGACAACATGCCCTCCGATTTGACACACTGAACTCTGTCTGCAAAGTAGTTGGTGAACCAGGCAAGGCAGTCATTAGAAAAACCGAGGCTACTGAGTCTGCCGATAAGAATATGGTGATTGACAGAATCGAAAGCCTTGGCCAGGTCGATGAAGACGGCTGCACAGTACTGTCTTTTATCGATGGCGGTTATGATATCGTTTAGTACCTTGAGCGTGGCTGAGGTGCACCCGTGACCGGCTCGGAAACCGGATTGCACAGCGGAGAAGGTACGGTGGAATTCGAGATGGTCAGTGATCTGTTTGTTGACTTGGCTTTCGAAGACCTTAGATAGGCAGGGCAGGATGGATATAGGTCTGTAACAGTTTGGGTCCAGGGTGTCTCCCCCTTTGAAGAGGGGGATGACCGCGGCAGCTTTCCAATCCTTGGGGATCTCAGATGATACGAAGGAGAGGTTGAACAGGCTGGTAATAGGGGGTGCGACAATGGCGGCGGACAGTTTCAGAAATAGGGGGTCCAGATTGTCAAGCCCAGCTGATTTGTATGGGTCCAGGTTTTGCAGCTCTTTCAGAACATCTGCTATCTGGATTTGGGTAAAGGAGAAGCTGGGGAGGCTTGGGCGTGTAGCAGCGGGGGGGCGGAGCTGTTGGCCAAGGTTGGAGTCGCCAGGAGGAAGGCATGGCCAGCCGTTGAGAAATGCTTGTTGAAGTTTTCGATTATCACGGATTTATCGGTGGTGACCATGTTACCTAGCCTCAGTGCAGTGGGCAGCTGGGAGGAGGTGCTCTTGTTCTCCATGGACTTTACAGTATCCCAGAACTTTTTGGAGTTAGAGCTACAGGATGCAAATTTCTGCTTGAAAAGGCTGGCCTTTGCTTTCCTGACTGACTGCGTGTATTGGTTCCTGACTTCCCTGAACAGTTGCATATCGCGGGGACTCTTCGATGCTATTGCAGTCTGCCACAGGATGTTTTTGTGCTGGTCGAGGGCAGTCAGGTCTGGAGTGAACCAAGGGCTATATCTGTTCTTAGTTCTGCGTTTTTTGAACGGGGCATGCTTATCTAAGATGGTGAGGAAGTTACTTTTAAAGAATGACCAGGCATCCTCAACTGACGGGATGAGGTCAATATCCTTCCAGGGTACCCGGGCCAGGTCGATTATAAAGGCCTGCTCGCAGAAGTGTTTTAGGGAGCGTTTGACAGTGATGAGGGGTGGTCGTTTGACCGCGGACCCGTAGCGGATACAGGCAATGAGGCAGTGATCGCTGAGATCTTGATTGAAGACAGCAGAGGTGTATTTGGAGGGCAGGTTGGTCAGGATAATGTCTATTAGGGTGCCCATGTTTACGGATTTAGGGTTGTACCTGGTGGGTTCCTTGATGATTTGTGTGAGATTGAGGGCATCTAGCTTAGATTGTAGGACTGCCGGGGTGTTAAGCATATCCCAGTTTAGGTCACCTAAACAATACTTGTTCTACCACACTTTCTCCCTCAACTCAAATGCCAGTTATTTTTCAGTTACAGCTCCGGGAGTAAGTTTCATCACCTTCTCACCCCGTCTCCGTGGTCAGGCCTCTCACCTACCTCTTCGTTATCGTTCAGGGGACGCGCTGCTGTAACTGGCAAACTTGCCTTTGCACCATACTGCTGTCTCTCCAGAGCGCGCGCTGATTCTGTAACTAGCAAATTGGTTCTCTTCAGTCGCGCGCGGCATTCTGTTGTCATGTGAACGATTGGTTGAGCCTTGGATACAGCCAGTGTTGCGCCAAACGCGCATCACTCGTTCGCTTACAGCTAGTTGTGATCCAAACTTTTCTCATCTGATCTACACGATTCACGTATGTCACCTATTTAAGATTCAAAACGGCGAATTTCGCCATAAGGTGACTAGTTGCATCCCTGAAATTGTTTGTTTTGTAAGTCCTGGTATAATGGGATGGCCACGATTGTTGTCTGTTTCCAGCACTGATCCAGCAGAAATATTGAGCCCATCTCCATGATTGGCAATAATAACAGTTCCCTGTGGACTGGACAGTGAGGAAAGGGCATGGATACATGTAAATGTCAAAATACTACACAACACAAGTATTACACTTTCTTGTTTATATATATATAAAAAAAAAAAATGGAATACCATTCCTTTAAAAAAAGCAAAGCTACAACATTCAGCTGCCAGCATTTACAGTACAACAAACTAAGTTAGGTGGGCTAAGGTGGATGTTGGTTGTCCAAATTGAAAGTTATGTGAGTAAGTTGTAGTTATAGTTCAGACTCCAGTTTATAAATGAATAGTTAAACACAGTGTTGGCGAGATTGGGCCGACCTCGTTCCTCACATCTCCCCAACAGTTTCAGATACTAGCGGTACCCCTTCAGGCCTCTCATAGTGGTTTTCCTGTCGAGACCTCAGAGGGGGGGTGTCATAGGCGGAAGCATCCTTTTCCTCCAGATGAAAGGGGGGCCTCGGGTGGTAAGAGGGGGACACTTTTCCATTCCGGTTGGGGGGCCGCACCCCGACCATCTCCTCGTAGATGGAGACCTGGTGGGGCTGCGGTTTGACACGGTCGCCTCGGGTCTTACCCTGACAACAGAGGACAGAAGCCAATCAGAGAAGGCAGCAGGAGAAAACAACTAGTGAAACTAGTATCTTTCCTGTGTGAAATTCTGTGAATAGTAAGAGGATGGATGCTTTGATTCAAAGTGGCATCCTTCCTCAATTTGATGTGTTTGACAAATCACTGGTACCTAGTCATACCAGTCAGAAATCAGTGTTATGGTACTGCCACATTTGTCACTTGAGGAATACAGTAGCTACCAAATGAGTAAGTATCTAAAAACATTACAATATCATGTCTCCCCAGTCTACAACCATAGAGGTTACAGGTGTGGCTGTAAAAGGTTAGATTGTGGCTTTATAAACTCATAGCGAAGAATGGTTTGTGATTTCAAGAAAATGTATGAGAATTTTGCAGAATGTGAGGTTGTAATGCTTTTTAAATTATGACATGATGAAAGCAGCAAAAAACTGGAGTGGCTACCATTTCTATAAATAATATTCTGTGTGTCAATCTTTTTGTTCATAGTAAGTAGGTTACAGTCCTACTCACATAATGAGCCACTCCCAGGGCCATAAGGAAGATGAGTAGCAGCCCCACAGCAGCAGAAAGGGCATAGAGCAGTGGAGCATAACCTGCACAGCTACAAGTAACATCTGGGGAAACAACAATAAAATCCAAAATGTGGTGTCAGACTTAAAAGCCTTTCACAGAATGTCAACTCACTTCCTGAATTAAAAATACATCGACAACCCTTCATATACTGTGTATGATGAACATTAAATGAATTACTAACAGAACATTGTCTGTTTGATAATTGTTACCTGGGTTACTGATTTGGCTACTAGAGTTAATAAACAATACAGCGTCATAGAAACAGCTTCCACAGATAAACTGGACATTTTCTGGCATGAATTTAGTTTAAAAGGGATAGTTTGGGATTTTGGCAGATTAACTTGTGGATACCATTTTATGTCTGTGTGCAGTTTGAATCATTGCGCTAACGCTAGCTAGTATTTTCTCGCGAAACTACCTCCAACTTCCCCTTCATACTAGACGCAGACAAAAATATCCATGAGTTTATCTGACTCTGGGGAAGTAGATAAAGACCCACCTTGCACAGACACAAAGTACACGTGTCTCCCTAGCCTGGCACTGTTGTCGGGCCTGCCGGGGAGCAGCAGCTCACAGCTGTAAAAGGCACTCTCATCCGGCTGCATCTTTAGCAGGGTGAGGTTGTAGGCCAGGCCGCCCAGCCCCGTGCCCAGGTGAAGCCTCTCTTCTAGGGGGAACGATGCGGAGGAAAAGGGGCGCTTTGAGTGGAACAGCACCTCCACTGGAGCCCGGCCCCACCGCCTTTTCAGGCATACCCCTTCCATGGCCGAGGGGGAACCGTAGGGGGCGAGGCAGGGGAGGACAGCTGACCCCCCGGCGCACGTCTCTATTAGGCCTACATCCATCTTGCTGTCTGGGGCATCTTCACCACATGGGAAACAAACACTATGACTGACTGAGGATGTGGGAGAGGAGAGTCTACTGCTATAGCCAGGGCTATTCTAAGGAGGAAGCAGTGGCAGGATGCATAACATGAACAGTGCGGCTCAGCTATGGCATCTGGAGTAATAACCAAAAAAGGGGGAAACTGGCAGGCTACTGTGACTGTTTGACACACATCATGATATCAACAACTCCACTCGCAGCAAGAAACATAAATTAAATCAATGGAGGAATCCATAAAGAATACTCACCAGCATCGACGACGTACAGAAATAACTCCATCTTGCTTGGAATCTTTTGATCTAAGCTGGAGGCATCGGGGAAGACAAACTCACAGTAGTAGATGTCTGTGTCTGTTCCCTTCAGCTGGCTGAGGGTCACGTTGACCCGGTGAGTACTCGGGTCTCCCGTGGCATGGATACGCTCTTTGACGTCAGGGTGAAACACAGGGTTTTGTTCAGTAAACATGAACAGGACCTCTCTGTTGGGCTGCAGCCACTTGCGTTTCAGGTAGAACCCAATGGGCTTGGAGGCATTGAACTCAGCGATACAGTAGAACTCTATAGAGTCACCCTGCGTTTTCTCCAGGAATTCCATATCACAGAACACTAGGAGGCAACATATAGGAAGGTAATACAACGTTAGCTCCCCGTTTTTATTTAACTAGTCAAGTCCGTTAAGAACAAATTCTTATTTACAATGATTGTAGTGACGCCTCTACCACTGAGATGCAGTGCATTAGACCACTGCGACACTCGGGAGCCCCGTTAGTGTCATGTTGTTGTTTATGGCTTGTTGGTGATCGTATAAGGGAAGCCCACTGGACTGACAGCATAGTTTGGCTCTCCCTACCCTGGTCAAGAAAGCATCTGCATAATGATCAATGTGATTCTGGAACAGTTGCAGGGCTCTGGTTAGACTAAAGCAAACAAGTGCTGTTTTGATAGGCATTAAACTACTCCCTAATAAAGTCATCCAAAGCGTGCAATGGCAGAAGAAAAATTAACACCACAGGTTGGTGGCACCTTAATTGGAGAGGACAGGCTCGTGTTAATGGCTGGAGAGGAATGAGTGAAATGGTATCAAATAAATCAAACCTGTGGTTTCCATGTGTTTGATGCCATTCCATTCACGCCAGCCGTTATGAGCCGTCCTCCCCTCAGCAGCCTCCTGTGGCCAACAGTTCCTAATAAACTAAACCCACACCAAAAGTTACAAAAACACAACTTACCCAACAGAGTACATGTCATGAGCAGCAGCCAAACACCTGTCAGATGAAAAGTCATAATGATTTCCCTTGTTCTTATATAATGCTATCACACTGAGCAGCATGCAGTGAGCCTCAGACATAAGTGGCGTAGTAAACTAGAATTATTGAGTGTGGTTCACTGACTGGGGGGGGGGGTCTCAGCCAGATGAGGGGAAATTGGTGACTAGTTACAGGAACTTCTAATATGCTCCGCCCCAAACCTTAACGCTAAAGAGGAAGAGAGGTTTCTAAATTACTCACTAGTGTCACAGCAAATAGCCACGCCCACCATTACTACAAAATATGTATCTGCAAAGATGAGATGGTTCTGCAACTGCAAAATACTGAAGCCAGACAAAGTGTGTTGACCTTACACTAAGAGTATAAAATACTGAGTTCTTAGCCATTTGTAAAGCTGCAAAAATCTGTCAATTTCAGCCAAATACTGCTACTAAGAGATATTTAGGTATCAACCAAACAACTTCAAACTAAATGTGTTGAAGGTTTATAAAATGTTATAAAAGTTACAACATACCGCAAGACTAACTATTCACTGTAATGTCGTGGGAGATATTGGAAACAGTTATTTGAGGAAGTCAAGTTCACGACCCAACAAGACCATCTAGTGGTCCTCTTACAAAGATGCTTCAGATGTGTCCTGTTCCTGGTATAAAATGGGGTTTTAATGAGATAGGCTTGAAAAAAAACACACTGAAAATTGTACAGTATACACATGATTTATTATTATTATACAGTGAGTGTTTTGATAAAGCATTTGGATTGTTATATTAGGATACATGTATGCACATCAGAAAGGAGAGAGCTACTGTGATACTGCCTACATGGTCTTGTGAAATATCATGTCCATTTGCTTTATGTGAAATGTATAGTTAATGAACAAACAGGCCAATATTCCCTTTAAAAGGATGTTATAGGATGCATGTTGACAATTATTTATAACTGGAGAGAATTCAATTATAATGGTGAAGCTAATCCTAGTAACAGCTTTATGGAGTATTGTGGAGTAACAGTTTTAAGTATTAATGACAGCAGCATATCCAAGACAGTTTTGAGCATTGTTGCGAAAGTTGGAAGACGAGTTTGGACGCGTGTTGAGGACGACATCTAACAGCCCAAATACTATAATCCATAATTATTAATAATCTATTCATCTGTAAACATAATGATCATAACTTGGGGGAAAAACAAGTTACCGTAATATTGTTTGGGAGTGTTTTCAAATGAACTTGTCAATCATTATTTTATAACTGCCATTGTCGGCAAGTGCCTTCCAAAAGTATTCACCCCCCTTGACTTTTTGTACTTTGTGTTACAGCCTGAATTTAAAAATGGATTCAATTGAGATTGTGCGATATTGTGCAAGCCAGTGACACAATGTCAAAGTGGAATTGTGTTTTTTTTAACTTTATACAAATTAATTAAATGGAAAACTGAAACGTCTTGAATCAAAAAGTATTCAACCCCTTTGTTATGGCAAGCCTAAATAAATTATGGGTAAAAAATTTGCTTAAGTCACAATATAAATTGTATGGACTCACTGTGTGCAATAATAGTGCTTAACATGATTTGAATAACTACCTCATTCATGTACCCCACACATACAGACAAAAAGGTTCCTGAGCCGAGCAGTGAATTTCAAAACAGATTCAAAGACCAGGGAGGTTTTCAAATGCCTCGCAAAGGGTATCTATTGGTAGGTGGGTAAAATTAAAATCAAAAGCAGACATTGAATATCCCGTTGAGCATATAATTCTTTGGATGGTGTATCAATACACCCAGTCACTACAAAGATACAGGCATCCTTCCTTACTCAGTTGCCGGAGAGGAAACCGTTCAGGGATTTCACCATGAGGCCAACATTTGAGTTTAAATGGTTGTGATAGAAAACTGATGATTGATCAACATTGTTACTCCATAATACTAACCTAAATGACAGCGTGAAAAGGAAGCCTGTAAAGCATTAAAAAAAATGTGGCAAAGAAATCAAATTTATGTCCTGAATACAAAGCGTTATGTTTGGGGCAAATCCAACAACAAGTCAATGACTACCCCTCTTCATATTTTCAAGCTTGGTGGTGGCTGCATCACGTTATGGGTATGCTAGTCGTCGGCAAGGACTAGGGAGTTTAGGATAAAAAGTAACAGAATAGAGCTAAGCACATGAAAACACCTAAAGGAAAACCTGGTTCAGTCTGCTTTCCAAGACACTGGGTGACAAATGTACCTTTCAGCAGGACAATAACCTAAAACACAGGTCAAATATACACAGGAGTTGCTTACCAAGAAGACATTGAATGTTCCTGAATGGCCTAGTTAAGAGTTGACTTGAAAATCTATGGCAAGACTTGAAAATGGCTGTCTAGCAAATATAATACAATCCAGGTGTGCAAAGCTCAGACTTACCCAGAAAGACTCAGTTGTAATGGCTTCCAAAGGTGACTAACATATTGACTCAAGGGGTTGAATACTTATGTATCAGATATGCAGTTCATTTTCAAACGTGATTTCACTTTGTCATTATGGGGTATTGTGGGTAGATGGGTGAGAATCTATTTAATCCATTTTGAATTCAGGCTGTAACAAGCGGTATGAATACTTTCAAAGCTGATGTGAAATCCTACTTACCAAATGAGTGGGATAAAAATGTGTCCAGTTTCCACCGAACAGCCCCCTTCACCACCAGACAGAAAGAGGCAACAATGGCACACCACAGCATTCAACATTCATTACATTTGTATGCAACCAAATGGTGTAACAAATCTTGAGCAAGTACTTTAGAATAACTCTACAATACATACAAATCTTGGAAAATTATTTCAGATTCAATAACTAGTTACTACTAAAACGGTACATCCGGTGCAAGATACAGCCACACTATGATAAGGGAATGGGTACTTACAGATATAACTGACCTGTTTCGCAAGAAATCTGTGTTTTAGGCTGAAAAGCAGATAAGGACATTACCATCAAAATAGACATGGGCTTACAAAAAAAAGTATCAAAGTAATGGTTTTTCGATTTTAATATGCTATGCAGTGTTTCCCCTAGTATTTTATTCCAACAGCGGTGGCAAAGTTAGCGTGTGGGGGTAGTGGGCATGGCAAATTTTAGAGGCCCTCTCAGCCACAGAGAAACTGTAGCTGTTCTAAAGCAAGTTTACTGCAATTCTACACATTTTGCCATGAACATTTTACAGGTTTAAAGCTAATTTCCTGCAATTCTACACATTTTGCCAGGGCTTATGCATTGTTCTTAATTTATCTAAACGACTCAAACACAAAATCAAAGGGGGACCTATGTCATGACATTTAGGAATTTTAGATACTGTCTCAATTTTATTTTGGCAATTTTTAGTTCAAAAATATATTGCTCCATTATCGTTTCTATATTCCTGGTTTTAGTCATTTAAATATATTTTTTTGCAGTGGTGGCCATGGTTTAGCAGCGGCGTTGTGCTGCTGCTAAATGCATATAGGGGAAACACTGATGCACCATAGTGAACTAACACCAAATAAGGCCCTCTGACTTGAAAAGCTAGACAACCAGAGGACATGAGTAGGTGGTTCAGGAAAAATACACCTGACATCAAGTAAACTGTATATTTATCATCAACTACTCACACACAAACACACACACAGTATAGAGCACTTGCATGCAACTGTTAGTGAACCTAAGGTGAGGAAGATAAACTGATTCAGGGTGCAGGTTTAAATGATTGGATTCCTATTAAAGAAGGTCTAGGCTATAAACTTATCTGCATCAAGACAATTTGTATATTAAAACATGTTTTAAAAATACCAGAGACCTAGAAAGTTGACATCCTATTATTTGAGCAATATTTCATAAATACAACATTTATGTACAAACCTTCATGATGAAGGTACTAACCTTCATGGTACAAACCTTCATGAAGCCTCATCATCCCCATCCACGGGTCAGGAAGAAAACAGTGTTGGATTTTAAGTGAGTTTTATTACAACAGATTGTTTAAAACAGTACAGAGAATAAATTCACACAAGTTACCCTTTTGATCATGGAATAAACCTGAAATAAGAATGAAGCTAGAGACTGATAGATAATAATCCATAGATCTGGTGGTAAACTCCTAAACAGTTGGAATCATCATCATAAAGGAGGACCCTCACCAACCATACGGTTGGGGACAGGGCGTCCAACAACACACAAAGTGTGCTGTGAGGGCCTCGTCACCGACTTACTCTACACAACAGAAAATCATATATTTACAGGAAACTTGCCTTTTTGTAAGGGGGGGGGGGGGGGGGCGGTACGATCATGTTACTCCAGCAGCGAGCAGTCAAAACAATATGAACCATATTTAACACACTTCACTTCTACAAACCTGAGTGAAACATGAGAAGAGAAACACCATACATGTATCAAATCTGCACAACGACAATGTTGCCTTTATCATCAAGTTGGTGTGTTTTGTTTTTTCTATGTTTTTCCCCCATTAAAGATGTCATGTTAAATGTCCGTGTGCTGCGTATATATATATTTTTTCATCAATACTTTTCTTCACCATCACTGGTTGGTCTTACTGCTCATTGGCTTGGGCTAGTTTTAAAAACCACAAGGTGAGAAAAGGTTTAACCGCCAAACCTAGTGAGGGGCCAGGTCGTTGCGACTTCTTCAGTATCGTCCTGCAGGAGACATGACGGGGGGCCTCATGCCCATGGGAGGCCCTCCTTGGTATCCCATTGGAGGGCCCTGCCCATACGGAGGCATCCCGCCCTGCATGTAGCCAGGCATGCCCTGGGGGGGACCACCATACTGACCTGGAGGGAGGAGGAAGTCTTTTGAAACATCACACTCACAATGGAAGTGGCAAAAGCAAAAAAAAAAAAATACTTGATACTTGGGTCTTTCGTGTCATCAAAGACTAAAAGTTTCTGGTCTAGTGATGCCATAACGTCTCTTACCGTGCATGGGGTGCCTCATGCCAGGCTGCTGGGGGGGCATGCCCTGCTGTGGGGGCATCATGCCACCCACGGCCGCCACAGGAGGGGCAGACATGTGGACCTGCCCCTGCCTGGGCACGTTACGCTGGTACCGGGGCAACTGAGCCCGTCGCTCCTCCTGTTGCCAGGCAGACAAACACAGAGAGGATTCTTAGACAGGACGCAACACTAGCCTATCCCTTTCAGTGCAACGGCAAGGACCAATCACACAACTCAATTATAATTAGATTTAACTAATTTGCTTTAAACAAATATTACAAGTATCAAAACAGTAACGTGACAGATAAATGTACTTTATCTCATTCATTACTTACTGTGAAAGGGCAAAACGCAAAGCAGGAGCAACTTACCAGTGAGATATCCTCATCAGGGTGGATCAACTTACTGGTTGCACTCATGGTGGTGAGGGTGGCTGGCTTACTGGTCACTGTGGCGGGGGGCTTGGCTACAGTGTTACTAGGGGGGTTAGAGGAGGAGGCAGAGGACTGGGTGTAGGCGGGGAATGTTGCTTTGGGAGGGTCCGAGGAGGTGGAGGGCGCGCTGTGGGGCACAGCTCCAGAGGCACTCTGCTGGGCCTGGGAGACAGGAAGGAAGAGGCACCGTCAGATGGGTGAGCGACTCATCACACACAGATTACAATGCTCTCCTCTCATAGGGATCAGTCATTTAGACATTTGACCTATTGATTCCTTAGAAGTGCGTTCTAAACAGAATTTGTCCCATGATTTTTAAACAGAATTTGTCCCATGATTTTTGATCACAAGCGATTGGTTGATTCCTCAGATTTTTATAAGCAGAGTGCACTGTACATCAAATTAACGCTGAACCGATTAGCACTTGAAATGACTGGAAAATATCACGATTCCACAGGTGGTTATATTCATATAAAATTGCAGTTTGAAAAAGTGATTGAAACGTCAGTTCAGCTGAAACACTCAAGAAAAACTTGTCATATCACACATTGCTGATGAGCATTGCATTGTGCAAAATACCATCTGAGGAAATCATGCTAACAAGTCAGGGGAAGGGAAAAATTACTAAAATGCAAGCTGTGCCTAAACAAAATACATATTTAAATCACCAATCGAGTGCTTAGAAAACTAAGGCAGGCCACACACAGGCATGCAGAAAGTCCTCCTAAGGGAAAGCCGACCGGCAGCTCATCCTTTTGGTGGAGCGATTCATAAAAATGCATAAGGAATGACAAAAAGCCTGCTGAATATGTTAACTTATGTGTATGTCAGAACACAGACATTTTGTAGCATTCCCAACCAAATTAAGCGGATATGCTGCATGCCACAAGCGTCTATGGGACATGGAAGTGAAAGAGTCCTGCCTACTTGTGGAGTGTTAGAGAACAGAGGCTTAGAGGCAGCAGACTGAGAGTCTGCAGTGCTACTGGGAGAGGATGTGATGGTGTTTGGAACATGAGAGCCCATCTGCAGCATAAAGAAGAGAGGCAGAGTGTGAACAACACTAGCAGAACCTAGAGTGAATACCAGCAGCTCTAGAGAGGAAATCGAGGAGAGGGCAGTTTGATAATGAGCTATAGTTGACTATTGTTCCTTACTATGGATGCATTACCGATACAACTTTGCTATTGCTGCGCCCTATTAGGCTTGGACGGTATACCATATACCGGGGTATTTGGAAATAGCCACAGGATGTACCGTTCAATACCCGTTGAAACTATTTCTTTGGAGATTGCATAAATGTTAATATTTGTTCCTACATTTCAAGTAAATACCGGCAGTCAAATTGTGCAATATGTTAAAAGACAATGCTTGCGCATTTCATTTCACCTGTCAGATAATTTTTCATTATGAAGCTTACCGCTAGTACCCAGTCACATGGTGTTTGTTTACAAGCACACAATAACGAGACCAGAGCCTTGTGAGTCACTCATTGTTGTGCAGAACACGCCAGGTGATCAGGTTACAGTATGGAATTCACAACTAAATGTTCACCAGCTAGATGTTTTATAACTTTAAAGTAAATAGTCTATAAAATGTGCTAAATGCTCTGCAGCTGTACGTTTGGTTTGCTAATTTAGTAGCTAGTTAGCTATCTAGCTAAGTGGTTAGCTTCTTACAAAATTAATTATATTGCAGGTAACAGCAGAAAACCCCCCCCTGGATCAAAAGCCTTGCCGTCTAATAATTGTGTTGTGCGTGCAGCAAACTGTAGCATTTCGAAGTTACTTTTATAACTTTGTGAGCTGGGATGTCTGTCCTTAAAACAGTTTAGGTCAGAGGCTGTCTAAATGTTCGATGTGCTCTTTAGCATTTAGTTAGCATTCTATGGGATTTTACATGTACTTGTTAGCATTGCTAATCTTTGGATTACAAAAACTCAGCGGGGGTTTGAAAAGTGCCCCTTGTGTTCAGTGCCGGTATTACCGAATATACCGATATGGCACAAGGTCTGTATGCCAATCTGGATACCGCCCAAGCCTACTCCCCATCATTAATGATGATACTCTGATAGTATGCATGTGCCTGAGATGAGCGCACCAGTACAACCATCTTACTACAGAGGAAATCCTCTTGGTGAATTATTCAATGGACACCATTTAAAATGAAGGTAAACCAATGAGTCAGATATGACAAGCTACAGCTCCATCCCACCCCGGCTCTAGGCAAGGTGACCCACCTGTACTGCGCTGGGGAACAGGGGCTTGCTGATGGCAGCAGGGGCTGCTGCGGCGGGCCGGGGCATCCCTGCCGGGGTGGGGGGCTGGGCCATGTGGGGCATACCAGGACGGTGACCCATGTGTGGTGGCATTCCTATAGACAAGACATCAGGTCTCAATATCAAATCACAGTTCTTTCTCAAGAAGTTAGGGGAGCAGATGGTTTCTAGGTCATGATAGAATGGAGAGTGAACATGATTTTGTGCTACTAGAGCTAGGATGATAAACCGAAAATGATCGACATCAACCACTTATCGTGGGCATTTTGCTGATATCGTTCATTACAATAAATAACCTATAGGGCCTTACTAAAGAAATGTGACGTTTCAGCAAACTTATTTTGTTTCATATAGGTGATTGATAACCGAACAATCGATAGCTACAACATTCAAAGTAGTAGTATTTTTTAAGGGTAATATTAAAACAACTGTGGTGCACATTCATGTTTCAAGCTTATCGTTAAATAAGAGTTTTGCCATGTCGCCAGCTCTATGCACTATTCTAGTCTTGTGAAATTGTCAACTCGCTCACTCACAAGCCTCATATAGGAGAATAGTCCTAGATGAGAGGTGAGAGGGCCACGGTGCTGTATCCCCTGTCAATGCCAGACCACCCCACTGAGTACAGAGTGACTGGAGTAAGGGAGGGGAAGAGGAGTACCTCCTAGGACAGTGCTTACCTGGCGGCATACCGGGCATCCCTTGCATCATTGGAGGCATCATCCCTCCCATCCCGTGCATCATGCTGTACGGAGATCAAACCAACAGGTGTGAGTTACAATCTGAATGATCAAATCTAACTGTCTGAAGCTTTAATAATAAGGCAGATTCTGCAACAATGGACCAGTTCGGGGCGACATTTAACTCCTGCAAAGAGTGAGCAAACGCACCATGGCTAAGTGTGTCATTGAGAGAGGAAAATGTCACCCACTGAGTAGTATGAGTTAGTACTCACCCTGGTGGCATTCCGTGCATACCAGGGGGCATCCCATGCATCATGGGCGGGACACCATGACCTGGCATCATAGGGGGCATTCCTGCATTGGGGAGAATAGGGAAAGAAATAGATTTTAAATACACCAGGTATAGTTTATCAGCCATTATATGGTGATGAAGGGAATGTATTTTTTCCAGTTTGTGATTTGTTCAGAATGGGCATGATTCATTCACAATTCAGAGCAGTTGAACATTTTTGCCAATCATCATTACTTGATGCAAATGTCTTACTGGCAGAACAGAGCAATCGTATGGCCATTCAGCCCATGTTCTACCTGAGTAAGCTCCTGGTGGCATGCCTGGAGCCCTGGCCCCGGGGAGGATGCTGGGCTGGGCCATGGGAGGGACGTAGCTAGCCTGGGGCTGGGCAGCAGGCATCTGCTGCTGAACGAACGAAGGGCCTGGAGCATCATCATCGTCGTCATCCTCGTCAGAGTCGTCCTGATTCTGCTTCTTCTTCTGGCTCTCTGAACACAAGGGGGTATTTTAGCCACACAATATTTCTTTAAGATGATTTGTTCTGGCTGTAGACTTCTATGGTCTAACCCCCACATTTCTCAGTACAAATGCAAGAAATGTTAACACTAACTAACCCTGCTTTTGTTCCAATGTCCGTCTCCTCTCCTGCATATCCTTCTCTGGAATTCCTTCCATGCCATAGATTTCCAATTCTATGTCTACCCTTCCAGGTATAGCGTTGGGGACCCCGTCGATGGTCTCTTTGTGAACCTGAAAGACACACGACCCACACCATCAATGATTCATATCACAAATAAAAGGTATGACAACACAGATGAATGAATAACCAACATGTTGTTAATGTGAATACCAACCTGCATACAGTGAATTGCCAGCCCTGGACCAGTGTACAACTTCTTGTGACATATATGGCACTTAAAATGTTTGGCCTTTTGATGTTGGATGAGGATCTTTTCATCATCGAAATCTCGATTACAATACCTTCAAGTTGTGAATTAAGGAAATGTCAGAGTATAAACTAACGTTAGCAAACTAGCTAACGTTAGTTGGTTGGTTTCAGTTAATTCAATCGATGGTGCCTGCTCCCTGCTATTGACGTTACTCCTTTATTTGAACGTAAGGTATAGTTACTCTTTGAGCACAACTTCTGACCACCATCTGTGACAGACAAAGTATGCCAAGTAAGCGTCAAACTGGGTAGTTGTAGATAGCTACATAATGAATACAATAAGTTACTTTGCTAACTAATAAATCCGCTAACGTTAGCTAGTTAGCGAACATAGCTAGATTTCCGGTAAAAATGTTCGTCAATATACACCATTTAGGTTAACTTTGTTGAGATAAAACTAAAAGAGAGTGTTGTAAAATTAAATTGCCACAACAATATTAAAAAACATACGACAAAGTATCAAAAGTCCGAACAGGTCTTGTGAGGCCTACATTATCTTAGTAGCTACCTTGCTAAGCATTCGAGCCCTCACTTTCCTTTTATGATTTGCGTTTGGTCTATTCCCCAAACCAAAGGATACCAGCACCATGGCTTCATCTGCTTCTTCTTCTTTCGCCCCATCTTTCAGATAGTACTTGGAAAGCTAACGTATAATAACAAACACTGAAATTCGTTCTTATTGTGTCATAAACATTAGCGACATGCTGTATGACAACGCCGAAAATGGCGCTTCTTCAAGTGGAGGAAGTGGATTATGATTGCACCCACAATGCTGTGCTGATGGAACACGTGCACAATTCCCTAAACAAAGTGATTCAAATACGTCTTTCCAGCATTTTGACGAAGTTGTACCTTTTGGGGGATTTGCTCCATTATAATCGGAATTTAATAATCATACCAAAATATTATATTTTTTTATGTTTTTCTGCTCGCGTCATTTCAATGTATTCTGTGCTGGTGTAATAACTGTAATGTCCACATGGGCGCGACATTGCACCATACTATTGTGTGGTGATGAATGCGTCAATGCTGAAATCAATTCAAATGTAGATCTATATAGTCATTGACTGAGACCTGCTGACTGATGTCGTGACTTGAATAAATACGAACATATTGAGTTTGAGTTGCGGGCCTATCCCTCCTTATAATAGAACAACAACAACAATTAAGCAATAAGACATGGGGGGTGTGGTATATGGCCAATAAACCAGCGCTAAGGACTTTTCTTACGCGGAGTGCCTGATACAGCCGATTAGGCGTGGTTTGTTGGCCATATAGCACAACCCCCCGATGTGACTTATTGCTATTATAAACTGGTTACTAACGTAATTAGAGAAGTAAAAATAAATGTTTTGTCATACCCGTGGTATACGGTCTGATATACCACGGCTGTCAGACAATCAGCATTCAGGCTCGAATCACCCAGTTTATAATACTGAACAGCACCAACTTGCAATGCATGCCATGCATTATGATATGGATGTTCAATTTCATTTGATTCAATAAAATTTTCTAGAAAAATGTATTAGATCAGCACATAGACTCAATAGGGCCTATATTGTGAGTCCCCGGTGCCTTGCATATAAGCCAGACTAATTTGAATAACTGAAAATAACTATACCCAAAGCTGTGCTCAGCAGTCTGAGCAGAAAGGAAACAATACATCTACTTCAGAGAATGTCCATCTCACCCTCCCTCCCTCTTTCTCTCCCTCCCCCTCGCTCCCTTTCTCTCTTTCTCCCCCCTCCCTCCCTTTCTCTCTCCTAGGTAAATGATTAATTTGGAAAATGGGATATTTATGCAAGTGAGTAAACACAACAGAAGCCAATTTCAGGGCTCCTAATGAATGTTAAATTGTATAAATTGGGAACTGCTGTTGTTTCCCATAGGCAGTGACTAGACTGAAGAGAGACCACAGTGGCAGGCCTCCCTTCTCTGAATGAATTAGGGCCGACTCTTGTACTCAAGCATTTATTTTATTTGTATATATTTTATTTTACTTGTATTTATTTTTTACAATAAACAAAAACACACATTAACAAAAACAATAGACAACTTAACTTTCTACATACATTTCCACAATTATGAATGATATCACACTTGCTCAGACCCACATGTTCCCACCATATCCACACCCAATGTTGTTTCTAATGCTTGTAAGACTTCAAATTGTTTTATGTTGTTTCTGTCTGTAACCAGATTTTAAAATATATATTTAAATAATAAGGCATGTAATTTCGTTCATTATGTTCCAACACTCCCTCCGTCAATATCAGTCATTTTTAAGTCTTGGTTCCAATAGTTTCTATATGTTTTTAATAGATTGTCAGTTGAATAGGCTTTCTGCAAGGTTTTGTATATCTGGCCTATCCAATGGCGACCTGTCATTTTTAGCTAATGTGGGGCATGTTATTTTGGCATTAATACGTGTCACATATTAGTTTGCAAACAATTTAAATTAAATTAAATAAATAATTGAGTTAATAAAGCCACATACAAACTTTTTTTTGCTTTCTTGAGTAAGGCAGCTCCAAAATGCAGGTGTTTCAGCCTAACTCAGTACTTTCTGTGGTGGGGCAGCCAGCGGAAAATACAGAGCGTAGCAGTTTGTAGTGTTCTCATGGGGAGCTCGAAAACTCAAGCCCCTTGGGGTGCTGCCATAGAGTTACATTAGAAGTGCCCATCCAAGAAGACTCAAGGTCTTTGGCCACAGATAAAATGACCTCAAATCCCGTTATATCTACAGTAGCTTTGATTGGACTGATCATGTCAACATCATACTTTCAAAATCTTAGCTAGCAGTCATCATCATGAATCAAGATGACAATCTACTGGCAAATCCTTTTTAATCCTTGTCATATGAAGAGAAATAATGAAGAGAAATTATAGATAAAACGTATCGGTGCTCATCGGCCATTGGACCTAAACATTACACAACAAGTTGGAAATCGCAAATTCAGCAATGAGTGGTTTGGAAGGAATCAGTGGCTAACTGCAAGCATTGCAAAGTAATCACTAGCCTGCTATTCAGTGGTGGCTGTGTGGTCCCAAATCTGGGGTTAAGGGTCTTTTTCCAAGCTTAAAATGATAAACATTCAACATTGGCCATGCTGTCAATTCAGCATCATTTCTGTCGCGCTCAAAACAACTGTTAACTCGTAATTGGGAAATCTCACCACTGAGTTCAAGTCAACTGGGAAAACAGGAAAAAAACGAGCTCCGACTGGGAATATACTTTTTTTTTTATATATATATATATATTTTTTAATTTTATCCCCTTTTCTCCCCAATTTTCGTGGTATCCAATCGCTAGTAATTACTATCTTGTCTCATCGCTACAACTCCCGTACGGGCTCGGGAGAGACGAAGGTCGAAAGCCATGCGTCCTCCGAAGCACAACCCAACCAAGCCGCACTGCTTCTTTAACACAGCGCGCCTCCAACCCGGAAGCCAGCCGCACCAATGTGTCGGAGGAAACACCGTGCACCTGGCCCCCTTGGTTAGCGTGCACTGCGCCCGGCCCGCCACAGGAGTCGCTGGAGCGCGATGAGACAAGGATATCCCTACCGGCCAAAACCTCCCTAACCCGGACGACGCTAGCCCAATTGTGCGTCGCCCCACGGACCTCCCGGTCGCGGCCGGCTGCGACAGAGCCTGGGCGCGAACCCAGAGACTCTGGTGGCGCAGTTAGCACTGCGATGCAGTGCCCTAGACCACTGCGCCACCCGGGAGGCCCCGGGGGGGAATATACTTTTTGAACGGTCATCCAACTCGGAATTGTAAGTCGGGAACTCTGGCCTTTTTCTAGAGCTATGATGTCACGTTCCTGACCTGTTTTCTGTTGTTTTGTATGTGTTTAGTTGGTCAGGGCGTGAGTTGGGGTGGGTATTCTATGTTGTGTGTCTAGTTCGTCTGTTTCTGTGTTCAGCCTAATATGGTTCTCAATCAGAGACAGCTGTCAATCGTTGTCCCTGATTGAGAATCATATATAGGTGGCTTGTTTTGTGTTGGGGATTGTGGGTGGTTGTTTCCTGTCTCTGTGTTTGTGTTCTGCACCAGATAGGACTGTCTCGGCTTTCACGTTTGTTATTTTGTTAGTTGTTAATGTTCATCGTTTATTGTTATATTAAACATGTTGAACACTAACTGCGCTGCATTTTGGTCCTCTCCTTCATCCCAGGAAGAAAGCCGTTACAGAACCACCCACCTAACCCGGACCAAGCAGCGTGGCAACGGGCAGCAACGACAGCAGCAGTGGTACAAGGAGGAATGGACATGGGAGGAGATTCTGGACGGAGAAGGACCCTGGGCAGAGCCAGAGGAGTGTCGCCGCCCCAAAGCGGAGCTGGAGGCATCTAAAGCGGAGAGGCGGCATTATGAGGCGCTAGCAAGGCAGAGCGGCTGGAAGCCCGAGAGGCTCACCCAAAAATTTCTTGGGGGGGGGGGGCTAAAGGGTAGTGTGGCGAAGGCAGGTAGGAAACCTGCGCCCACTTCCCATGCTTACCGTGGAGAGCGGGAGTACGGGCAGACACCGTGTTATGCGGAAGAGCATACGGTGTCTCCTGTACGTGTGCATAGCCCGGTGCGGGTTATTCCACCTCCCCGCACTGGGCGGGCTAGATTGAGCATTGAGCCAAGTTCCATGAAGCCGGCTCAACATATCTGGCCTCCAGTACGTCTCCTCGGGCCGGTGTACATGGCACCAGCCTTACGAATGGTGTCCCCGGTTCGCCTACACAGCCCAGTGCGGGTTATTCCACCTCCCCGCATTGGACGGGCTACGGGGAGCATTCAACCAGGTAAGGTTGGGCAGGCTCAGTGCTCAAGGGAGCCAGTACGCCTGCACGGTCCGGTATATCCGGCGCCACTTTCCCGCCCCAGCCCAGTACCACCAGTGCCTACACCACGCACCAGGCTTCCAGTGCGTCTCCAGAGCCCTGTTCCTCCTCCACGCACTCTCCCTGTGGTGCGTGTCTCCAGCCCAGTACCACCAGTTCCGGCACCACGCACCAAGCCTCCTGTGCGTCTCCAGAGCCCTGTACGCACTGTTCCTTCTCCCCGCACTCGCCCTGAGGTGCGTGCCCTCAGCCCGGTACCTCCAGTTCCGGTACCACGCACCAGGCCTATAGTGCGCATCGAGAGTCCAGTGTGCCCTGTTCCTGCTCCCTGCACTAGCCTTGAGGTGCGTGTCTCCAGTCCGGTACCACCAGTTCCGGCACCACGCACCAGGCCTACTGTGCGCCTCAGCAGGTCAGAGTCGGCCGTCTGCCCAACGCCGCCTGTACTGCTCGTCTGCCCAGCGCCGTCTGAGCTGCCTGCACTGCTCGTCTGCCCAGCGCCGTCTGAGCTGCCTGCACTGCTCGTCTGCCCAGCGCCGTCTGAGCTGCCTGCACTGCTCGTCTGCCCAGCACCGTCTGAGCTGCCTGTCTGCCCAGCGCCGTCTGAGCCATCCGTCTGCCCAGCGCCGTCTGAGCCATCCGTCTGCCCAGCGCCGTCTGAGCCATCCGTCTGCCCAGCGCCGTCTGAGCCATCCGTCTGCCCAGCGCCGTCTGAGCCATCCGTCTGCCCAGCGCCGTCTGAGCCATCCGTCTGCCCAGCGCCGTCTGAGCCATCCGTCTGCCCAGCGCCTTCAGAGCCGCCCGTCTGTCCCGAGCCATTAGAGCCGTCCGTCAGTCAGGAGCCGCTAGAGCCGTCCGTCAGTCAGGAGCCGCTAGAGCCGTCCGTCAGTCAGGAGCCGCCAGAGACGCCAGCCAGTCAGGAGCCGCCAGAGACGCCAGCCAGTCAGGAGCCGCCAGAGCCGCCAGCCAGTCAGGAGCCGCCAGAGCCGCCAGCCAGTCAGGAGCCGCCAGAGCCGCCAGCCAGTCAGGAGCCGCCAGAGCCGCCAGCCAGTCAGGAGCCGCCAGAGCCGCCAGCCAGTCAGGAGCCGCCAGAGCCGCCAGCCAGTCAGGAGCCGCCAGAGCCGCCAGCCAGTCAGGAGCTGCCAGAGCCGCCCTTCAGTCATGAGCCACCCTTCAGTCATGAGCTGCCCTTCAGTCATGAGCTGCCCTTCAGTCATGAGCTGCCCTTCAGTCATGAGCTGCCCTACAGTCATGAGCTGCCACCCAGTCATGAGCTGCCACCCAGTCATGAGCTGCCACCCAGTCCGGAGCTGCCACCCAGTCCGGAGCTGCCACCCAGTCCGGAGCTGCCACCCAGTCCGGAGCTGCCACCCAGTCCGGAGCTGCCACTCAGTCCAGAGTTGTCCCTCTGTCCTAAGCTACCTCTCTGTCCGGAGCGATTTCTCTGTCCTGAGCGATTTCTCTGTCCTGAGCTACCTCTCTGTCCTGAGCTACCTCTCTGTCCTGAGCTACCTCTCTGTCCTGAGCTACCTCTCTGTCCTGAGCTACCTTTCGGTCCTGAGTTGTCTCCTCTATTTAGGAGGGGCCTTGGTGAAGGTTCCTGGACCATGGTCGGGGGCGAGGGTCGCCACTCAAAGGACGCTAAGGAGGGGGACAAAGACAGTGGTGGAGTGGTGTCCTCGTCCACCGCCGGAGCCGCCACCGCGGACAGATGCCCACCCAGACCCTCCCCTTGAGTTTTAGGGGTGCGCCCGGAGTTCGCACCTTGAGGGGGGGGTTCTGTCACGTTCCTGACCTGTTTTCTGTTGTTTTGTATGTGTTTAGTTGGTCAGGGCGTGAGTTGGGGTGGGTATTCTATGTTGTGTGTCTAGTTCGTCTGTTTCTGTGTTCAGCCTAATATGGTTCTCAATCAGAGACAGCTGTCAATCGTTGTCCCTGATTGAGAATCATATATAGGTGGCTTGTTTTGTGTTGGGGATTGTGGGTGGTTGTTTCCTGTCTCTGTGTTTGTGTTCTGCACCAGATAGGACTGTCTCGGCTTTCACGTTTGTTATTTTGTTAGTTGTTAATGTTCATCGTTTATTGTTATATTAAACATGTTGAACACTAACTGCGCTGCATTTTGGTCCCCTCCTTCATCCCAGGAAGAAAGCCGTTACATATGACTTGAAGATCACTGACGTCATCATGATTCAACCTTGTTTTTTTTCTGAGTTCCCAGTTGTATTGAATGCACCATAAATCCAGAGAATGCCAGACTTTGATGACTAACTTTGATGACAAAATCTGCCCACAAAGGACCGCCGCGCCACCTTCCTGTTCAAGTGAGCACAGCACAACAAGGTGAGTCCAAAAAATGTATTGTATGCTGCTGCATAAATTATGTAATATTCCAGGGAGATATGTATACTGTAGCTAAGTGTGTAATAAGCTGTTAGTAGCCCATGTGCCGCACCCTAATAATTTGGTCTATTTTTCCCTCTTAATTTCACCTAACGTTACTGTTCTGATTTGGTGTACAGGGAGAACACTGTAAGAACGGCCCATGTTCTGAATTCTGTCGCTGTATATTTCAAAAGTGCTGAACAAATAGTTATATTGACTACGTCCGTCCTAGCTCGCTCATTAATGTCTTAATCTAAATTACGGATTGCCTCTTATCCGCTTGTCGTCCCCTTACGCCATATTTTCTACATCTCAATTGTCAGTCGAAACCACATTTGTTTAAGCAAGTCAGCCCTATCAGCTATGTTTTTTTGAAGACAGTAAATGAGGCTGAATTAACTGTTTGGATGCCAGACAAGGCTCCGCTGATAGCCAGGCAGCAGTGGTAAAGTGTTGGGACTGCTGTTGGGACTTTGCTTTTGGGACAGTTTTACAGCGCATTCGGAAAGTATTCACACCCTTTGACTTTTTCCACATTTTGTTACGTTATCTAACAAGTAATCTAACAAATTTACAACGACTACCTTATACACACAAATGTAAAGGGATGAATAAGAATATGTACATATAAATACATGGATGAGCAATGGCCTTGCGGCATAGGCAAGATTCAGTGCATGGTATAGAATACAGTATATACATATGAGATGAGTAATGTAGGATATGTAGACATTATTAAAGTGGCGTTATTTAAAGTCCCGTCAATGTGGATGGGGGGTGCTCCCTCTGCTGTTTCCTGAAATCCACGATCACCTCCTTTGTTCTGCTGATGTTGAGTGAGAGGTTATTTTCCTGACACCACACTCCGAGGGCCCTCACCTCCTCCCTGTAGGTCATCTCGTTGTTGGTAATCAAACCTACCACAAACTTGATGATTGAGTTGGAGGCGTGCATGGTCACGCAGTCATGGGTGAACAGGGAGTACAGGAGAGGGCTGAGAATGCACCCTTGTGGGGCCCCAGTGTTGAGGATCAGCGGGTGGAGATGTTGTTTCCTATCCTCACCACCTGGGGGCGGCCCATCAGAAAGTCCAGGACCCAATTGCACAGGGCGGGGTCAAGTTTGGAGGGTACTATGGTGTTAAATGCTGAGCTGTAGTCGATGAACAGCATTCTTACATAGGTATTCCTCTTGTCCAGATGGGATAGGGCAGTGTGCAGTGTGGTTGCGATTGCGCCGTCTGTGGACCTATTGGGGCGGTAAGCAAATTGGAGTGGGTCTAGGGTATCATGTAGGGTGGAGGTGATATGATCCTGGACTCGTCTCTCAGAGCACTTCATGATGACAGAAGTGAGTGCTACGGGGCGATAGTCGTTTAGTTCAGTTACCTTCGCTTTCTTGGGAACAGGAACAACGGTGGCCATCCTGAAGCATGTGGGCATAGCAGACTGGGATAGGGATTGATTGAACATGTCCGTAAACACACCAGCCAGCTGGTCTGCGCATGTCCTGAGGACGCAGCAAGGGATGCAGTCTGGGCCGGCAGCCTTGCGAGGGTTTACATGTTTAAATGTTTTACTCGTGTTGGCCACGGTGAAGGAGAGCCCACAGGCTTTGGTAGCGGGCCGTGTCAGTGGCACTGTATTGTCCTCAAAGCGAGCAAAGAAGTTGTTTAATTTGTCTGGGAGCAGGACGTCGATGTTCGCGATGGGGCTGGTTTTCTTTTCGTAATCCGTGATTGACTGTAGACCCTGCCACATACGTCTCACGTTTGAGCTGTTGAATTGCGACTCTACTTTGTCTCTAACTACCCTTAGACTTAGGGAAATGTAAACCTTTCCTATTTATTCTCTGAGTTTTATTTGCCCATATAAAGTCTGTTATGGCCAAGTATACTAAGAATGTCCTCTGTGGGGTAATTAGTGTTACTGAAAACAAATACAAAAACTTCGGGAGCCTTGCCATTCTAAAGAGGTTTATTCTACCTTTAAGATTCATGGGGAGATTGATCATTTTAATTAGATCCACTTTCAACCTGTTAAGTAATGAGATAAAGTTATCTTTATGTATTTTTTCTTTGTTTTAACCTATTACGCATCCTAATTATTTCATATTTTTTTGTGGTCCACTTAATGGATTGCTGTAGATCATGAGTTGTTGTTTTTATTTTTCCTATTGCCATTATTTCAGTTTTTAGAGTATTCCCAAAAATATTTTTAAGAAAGGAGGCATTAAACTCAATATTAGTCAGGTATATCAGGAGATCATCAGCAAATAAGTTTAGTATATATTCATGGTACCAATACTGATACCTGTTACGTTTGGGTCCTCCTGTCCAATTATTTCTACAAGCCGTTCAATTGCCAGTGCAAACAGGAGGGGGGAGAGAGGACATCCCTGTCTTGTGACCCTTTCTAAAGCTATTTCTTCAGAGAATGTATTATTTGTGTATATTCTTGCTTCAGGGTATTGATATAATATTTTTATGAAATGTAATATTTCAGCTGGAAAGTTGAATGTTTACAAAGTTTTGAATAGAAAACACCACTAAAGACGGTCGGTCGAAAGCCTTTTCCACATCAACAGCCATTATTGATGTCCTCACGTATTTCATTGATTACTTTGACATCAACTGTTTTCCTCAAGGCCTCTTCGGCCACTCAGGCTACAGCTCTCGCCAAACAACATTTGGAAAGTTAATCCGGTTTTGTGACTGAACCAGCTTTGGTCCGAGGAGGTCTTTTTACACAACAGCCCTGACCACAGAGAAAGACTGGTGTGTGTATGTCTGGACACTATGATGTTTGGAGCGAGGCAAAATACAATTGGGTTTGTTTAGATATCTTCACAACGCTGAGGCCTTTTCTCTGTTGGTCCCTTTGTTGTCTCCATGGTTTGTCTATGTGAAAGAGGCCTTAGTCTACTCTAGACAATCAGTTTGCTGAACAGTCATCTCAGCTAAAATGTGTTGCTAAAAAACTGTCTGGCTGGGGTAGTTGTGCAGTAGGGTTATTGTATGTGTGTATGTGTTTGTGTGTGTGTGTGTCGGGGGGGGGGGGGGGCAGTAAAACAAAAGGCATTGAATGAAAATGGTCTTTCAAAACACTTGTGCAGGTTGAATCATAAATAACACCAAGAGGTCAGAATACGTTTCATTATAAAAACAGTTGAATGTATTCCAGTATTCAGTATTTACATATCAAATCTACAAAATATGCACTTGTTAAAATATTGTCAGTTACCACTATGTTCCGTATCATAGACCTTATTATATACAATCAACAAATGCTAAAAACACAGGATATTTTACACATCACATTGTAGACCAATTCAAGAATCAACAACCGGCTATTGTATGTTAAAATATTAATTTGTTAATAATTACAGTCTTTCTTATGATTTATTTTGTGTGAAGCGGCATAACGCGAGGTTAAGTTAAAGTACACGCTTGAGCTAGCCTGGGTGCCAGTCTGTTCCTGGTACCATGTCAACTCCATGTCACTCATTGTCATGCCAAACATCTGTGGCTTGACAATGACAGCAATGGAGTTGGTAAGAGTACTAACAGATCTGGGACCAGGCTAATCTGAGCCTTGGCTGGTTGAGATGCGACGTGTTCTCCTGATGAAGCAAACACAGTACAACATGACTTAGCTTTCTCCTTAATAAGGGCATTGACAGTACTAACTGAAGGCTAACTCTGGAGAGAGGGACCTATTTACACGTAGCACCATTTCCACAGTCTGTAACAGAGTTAAATATTGAATACGTATCAATAAGTCTGTGCTAGAGGGAGAATGCTGACGTTCAACTCAACCAGTACTCATCCCAAAAGGCAACATATTCCCCTATTAATAAAACAGTACATGTTCTCTGTAGTGCTCTGTCTTTTGTATGCTATTGGTTAAGGGATGGTTTTGGCAACAGTCAGGAACACAGAGGGTTTGAACATCACATATATCTTCGTTTCGACTTCCATTTCCATTTGCACATGACAAAATAAAGTAAGTCAGTGTAACCCGGATGATACTGTCCACTCCTCCAATACTGTCCTCTCCTGCAAATGGCACACACACACACACCAAAGGCAACAACAAAAACGTAAGCCAATTCTCCCTGCAAATATCTAGCTTGAGTACCGATCTCTTTCTGCTTTAGCCATTTGTCTCTGCCAGACATATTGTGAAAGGCAACAATGTAGCATCGTTGAATGTATAAACAGTCAGGTAACCAAAGAAAAATCAGGAAGTTGGAACAAAACCATATCACGTCAGATGTACTCAGTACAGTGTAACATGTCAACAGTGGAACATTTCATAGCTTCAGTCCAGACTTACAGAGAATAGTACTATAGCATGACAGATCGAAGACATGTGTATCATAACAATCTCCAACCCTATGAAATTGTCCTTCATTGAAGCTAGCTGTCATAATAACCTCTTTCTTACAGTTATAGGCACCATTGGGTTTAAGAGGAGATGCTGCCATACTCTGTTCCATACAGTACTCTAAAATGAAGATACAAATTCTGAAGTCTTGGACCTAGATGGTTATGTTCCATTGGATCTGATGTACGTAGTTGGCCCTCTCAGTTTGCCCTCACAGGCTGGGGGAGCTCACGGCGTGGGGGGGAGCCGGACGTCCAGCAGGCTGTAGGCGAAGACGTTCCAGAAGACAGCACAGAGGACAAAGAGGAAGTAGACGGAGAAGAAGATCCAGAATAGAGACTGCTCTTGGAGACGCTGCTCGTAGTTCTGGAGGACTACAACCCCCAGGGTGAGCCCCACCATCACACCCCCCAGGTGGGCCACAAAGCTGGGGTTGGGGCAGGGCGGGAAGGCCGGCGGGTAGAACCGCAGCCACACGGCACGGCCGAACTCCACACTCACTGACGAGGGGGGAGAGAGAAGTATTACCATAATGCTGTTAATAGTCCTGTTTCCATAGTGAACAAGTGATTTTGTTATTTTTAGTTTATTGTAAATACTGGTATGTTTATCTCTTACAAATCATGGTAACTTGCCAAATTGTAATCGTATGCTTATACTAAAGTGAAAAATAAGAAGTTGGTTGAGACCACAACAAACCCGTCCTCGTTGCTCACATTAATCTTACATGAGTGGGTATGTTCTTTCTAAGCTTCTATTGCTAGCCACAGGGCCCTTCCTGTCTCCAAACCTACATCCACCACGGTACTAACTAGGTCAAGAGCAAGGTTATTGTAACAGTACGCAAGACCGGAGGTCCCTCTAGCGACTTTGTTTTTTAATGATCCAAATAAGCCGTGTGTTGGATTTGGTTACCTGCAGGCTGTGGCTAGTCACACAGTGGTGTAGGAATTTGGATTTGAATATAGAGAAACTTCAGAGTTTAGACAGACTTACTGCAGACCAGAGCCATGGCCATCCGGAACAGCTTAAAATGACATTTCATACCCGACCAGTTCTGGGGAGAGAGGAGCAGAGTGAGTTGATGAGAAAAGGAGTGAGAGAGAGAGAGAGAGCAAGATAAAGGGTTTATGATTCAGGCCAGGAGTTTTCCCATGTTAGATAACATGGACCTGGGTTTGTCCCTGACCATGTAACCTGACCAGGAAAAACTCCTGGCCCTATTAATAATGATCCACGACACTAAGCCTCTTTCATTACCTTCATAAGATAGTAATGTAACAGACACCTATATCCAAAGCGACTTACAGAACTGTCAACATTCAGAGTGACACATAGATTACAACAATAACATTTCTTTCCCCTTCCATGATAGCTTTCAGAGCCAACAAAGATATCATGTGATGACCCTTGATCTTCTCCCTTTTCTTGCTGTTGTAGGAAATCAAATTTGTCTGAGAGGAGGAAGGACCCCCGAGGGTTGTAAAGTGCCCACTAGTGTAAATATTTGATGACAGGTGTCATGACGTTGGCCTGGGGGTAGGTTTATGACAGTCATAAATACCTCTTTCCCCCTTTTTCCCTCTCCCTACTATAACTGATGTGACATAAGAAAACCCATTGGTTAACATAGAGATTCTGGAGACATCAGAAGTCGGGGGGAAATGAACTATATTCTGGTAATCCGACCAACTGAACATATGCGGTGGTACTTGAGGTATATTATGTCAGTTCGGTTGCCCTCTGACACATTCTCATCAATGATAGAATGACATAAACTCTACTGTGGAAAGTCTAAACGTCAGAGGTATCGGATTCACATGGAATTGTTGTTTAATTCAAATGTTTGAATATGAAATTATTTGTGAAGAGATGAAATGTAATTTTAGCTTCCAAATGAGAGATTTGGGTTTTCATAAGTTTGGCTTCTGCTCAACCAGGGGCCCGCCCCTGTGAAAAGACATGGGTTATAAACTTTTCAGACACACCCCTCTCCCTCCACTATAAAAGCCATTGACAAAAATATAACTTCCTGTTCCGGGTACATTTAGGATGACGATCCGATGTCAGAATGGTTCAGATAATAACTACAGAACTAAGCCAACATCAGCATGGACTTTGGTTGCAAATGGTATGAACTTTGAACTCGTATTCACTACAGAAGTGATACCTCCTAGCCGTTGAGTTAGCAACAGCTGCTACAAACGCAGGTTAGGAAGGACAGTCAGAGTATCCCGTCTACTACACATCGACGCTACTCCAACGTATCCAGTGACCACCAGAGACATTCTTCAAAGGACAGAGGACTCGGTTTGGCAAGACGGTCTTCCATCTACCACCAACCTACTGAAGCGCAGCTCAGAGTAAATATTTATTGCATTTTCCTTTTCAAATGGGCGGTAATTTAGAATGCATAAGATACTGTATTTACGATAGCACAGCTTCGCCTATGTTCCAGTCTCCCGCCCTTTCACTAAAACTCAGCCCCTTTTCTTTGTGTAACAAGCTGTCATGTCTATTCCGCCCGCTAGGGACGTTTGCCTTTATGACGGCAATTTGTGATCAAGTTATGATTTAATTGTGTATGTGTGATTCTGTGTGATTAGTTAGGTATTTAGTAAATAAATAATTAAACCCAATTTTGTATTGCTGATTCAACTTGTTAGCCAGGATTCTTGCAGATAACCAAGGATTTACCACTTTCAGATGAGACTGAATAAAATGACGATTAATGTGACTGCTATGGATGTAAAATATTACTAAATCTTTAAGAGTTTATTCGGAAGATAACAGCTCTATAAATATTCTTTCGTGGTGTCCCTCTCTAGTTAATTATATTTACATGATTAGTTCAATCAGGTAATATTAATTACGGAGAAATTATTTTATAGAATAGCATGTCATAGCAATTAATCTGGCATAGCCAAAGACACGACACAGGGACCATCCAATCATATAGACAGCAGTATGGCCTTATTGGCCCCTACTTCTAAGGTTATGCCTTTGTAGGGTAGTATGCATGGATCGAATCAATCAGAGCACAGCTAAGGTCAAAGGTGAATTTACATGCAGCCTCAGAATGGTTATATGAAGTTATATGACAACTATCTAATTACAATCTTTAACACTACGCAGTGCACACACACTCACGTGCAACATACACACACACACACTTTCAACACTTTGAACACTAGATAGTCGACACACCCTTCCACTCTTTGTAAATGGTAAAGCTGAACGGCAGGAATGAATGGAATCCATAGACTGACAGAGCACCTGCTGGGCCCCAGAAGGCCCTGCTTTGATGCCACATGATGTATGTCTGAGCATGATAGTCATCTCATGACAAGAGGGCTGCTCCTGCTCTGACACACACACACACACACACACACACACACACACACACACACACACACACACACACACACACACACACACACACACACACACACACACACACACACACACACTTACCATGACGACGTTGGCCAGGTGTGCTGAGACCAGGGCGTAGACTCCTCCAGACGACCCCACCACCGGAGCAGTCATATCAGTGACAGACACGGCCAGGGAGCCTGCCAGGGTCAGAGGTTAGAATCAATCAAATAATCAATCACCTTCATATTCACTGGATCAATAGAGCAAATTCATATTGAATATGTCAATTCATATCCATAGCTATAATGTATCTCAGAGCAGCTTCGAAAAATGATAATTGATTCAATGAGCAGCTTCAAATAAATAGCATTCACAGGTAGAAACAGTAGATACTGTATATGAACGCAGTCACTCCTGATGTTTTTTGTCGTTGTATTTAAGCACAAACAGAGGCTTACATTGGCCAATGAGTCACCATTGATCATTTTAAGAATAATATGTATCAACACAGTCTGTTAGGAGACTCTTGGTGTTATACTGAATGGAGCTTACCACTGGTCCCATGGTGGCACCAATTCACCCCCATTCACAGAGGAGTCAACCAGGCATTGATAGGAGTGAATATGGGGCAAGTGAAATATTGAATACCCAGTGAAAATTGGTGTAATACAACCAGAGCAACAGACACAACCAGAGCAACAGACACAACCAGAGCAACAGACACAACCAGAGCAACAGACAAAACCAGAGCAACAGACACAACCAGAGCAATAGAGAACTGCTTGCTGAGGGGGAGTATTGAATTACACATAGAGAGAGTTCCTAGTGTTCCCTAGGAGGGTGTGTGGACAGAGGAGTTCTGACACACTCTATATGCAGGCATGTGTGCGCAGACACACACAAACACAAGTGTACACGCACGCCCGCCTACCTACCCACACACACTATACCCCAGGGGTGTATTCTCCCCACTCCTTAGCTCTGCGTCCATTGGCCGGCTTGCTTGAATTATGGATGCTAACTACATGAGACGCACCTGCCTACGCAGCACTGGGGAACATGTGGGGTGATGAATGATCTCCAGTGCGCGTGTGTGTGTGTGTGTGTGTGTGTGTGTGTGTGTGTGTGTGTGTGTGTGTGTGTGTGTGTGTGTGTGTGTGTGTGTGTGTGTGTGTGTGTGTGTGTGTGTGTGTGTGTGTGTGTGTGTGTGTGTGTGGGTATGGCTGCTGTCATGAAGAGTCTGCTCTGTGTGAGCTTTACTATAGTAGTCCCCTTTCCTGCAGTCAAATTACGGCCTCATGGGTGGAATGTTATTCATATTTTTCATAATTTCATAATTAATCAACATTATTTCAAAAATCCCGTCGAAAATCCGGTGTTTCTATTTCAAATGGTTTTGTTATATTTCAGTCTTCTGTGATGTATATAAAGTGTAATATTGGGATGCAAACTCAAAATGTAATACAATCAACTCTATATCTGACATGGTACAGGTGTCCTCTTTTTTTAATCCCATAACCATGTGTGTGATGTGTATACTTTTGTTTCAAAGTAGATTTGTTTAAGACTACCAAGAAACCCTTTGTGTGACCCTGATTTAGCCCACTGCAGTAAAAGGTTAAATCACCATACGATAATAAGTCATCACAATCAGGCTGCTATTACTTGAGTAAAAGTCTAAAATCATTGTTTTAAATATACTTAAGTATCAAATGTAAAAGTATAAATCATTTCACATTCCTTATACTAAGCAAACTAGACAGCACCATTTTCTTGTTTTTGCATTTTATGGATAGCCAGGAACACACTCCAACACTCTGGCCATCATTTACAAATGAAGCATGTGTTTAGTGAGTCTGCCAGATCAAAGGCAGTAGGGATGACCAGGGATGTTCTCTAGATAAGTCTGTGAATTGGACCATTTTCCTGCCCTGATAAGCTTTCAAAATGTAACAAGTACTTTTGGGTGTCAGGGAAAATGTATGGAGTAAAAAGTACATTATTTTCTTTAGGAATGTAGTGAAGTAAAAGTTGTTAAAAATATAAATAGTAAAGTAAACTGCATATGTGAGGTCAAGCAAATACACATGCATGTACACACACACACACACACACACACACACACACACACACACACACACACACACACACACACACATCACACACACACACACACACACACACACACACACACACACACACACACACACACACACACACACACACAAACACACAAACCATTCCCTTGGTACCACCATATTGTCAATGGTTTGATTTGAGGGAGATGAAGGACAAATCGGATCTACCTTTTTCAGTGTAACATCAATATTCCTTTAAGGAGGACAGTGAGGAAGTACTGCATGTCAGACTAAAAGAGAGAGCAACGAGACACTGAAGACACACACACACACACACACTGAGACCAAGCAGCCACTACACTTAGAAGTTTAACAGTACATCACATCATCAATTAACTAGAAAAGTATGAATGTACTGTATTATCTGAAATACCTGAACTAGTTGTAGTAGTTAGTGCTCCTCCTGAAGTAGGCTGTTACCAGGTGTCATTTAGATCAAAGCAGAGGAGGTGTGTGTGTAATTAAAATGTATTTAAGCATCAATCACTGAATGGAGATCTAAGCAGATGATTACATGTTTCCTGAGACACACACACACACACACACACACACACACACACACACACACACACACACACACACACACGCACACATTAACACACAGCAACACACACACACAGAGATAGCGAGAAATATAGAAATACACACAAACGGAGAGATACACACACACCTGTTAGACAACACACACAGCCCTGGTTCCTCTGCTCAAGGTGTGTGTGTGTAGACAGATGGGAAGACCATTATTGCCACTATTATCTCTGTTAATATTATTGTTTTATCACTGTAACAACCCCCACACCCACTAAAGGACTTCCTTCCCTTTGTAGTCTCTCTGGAGGCCCTCTGGGTCAGTTGTTGGGTGAGAAACTGACGTGTCATCTATCTTGTTTGTTGGTTAAACTTCCAAACTAGGACACCAAACTAGGAATCCTGCTGCCAATGAGGGAATACTAAGTTTGGCCACATTATCTACACAGCATCAGTGCTACTCATCATCAGAGACCGGTAGAGAGTTCAAAGTCACTGGCTGTCCTTTAAAACTTCAGAGTCATCTTATAATTATCACAGATACTGAAAGTGGTAATTGAGTGTTACTCTCTCTGTGTCTCTACGTGTGTGTGTGTGTGTGTGTGTGTGTGTGTGTGTGTGTGTGTGTGTGTGTGTGTGTGTGTGTGTGTGTGTGTGTGTGTGTGTGTGTGTGTGTGTGTGTGTGTGTGTGTGTGTGTGTGTGTGTGTGTGTGTGTGTGTTTGGGCTTGTATTGCTATCCTCGTGGATTCCGTAAATCCCCAAAAGTCCCCACAAGGATAGTAAAACAAGAGGACATTTGGCCGGCCCCACGAGGACAAAAACTATTTTAGGCATTAGGGTAACGTTTAGGAGTTAGCGTTAGGTTGAGGGTTAGGGGTTAAGGGGTTAAGGAAAATAGGATTTTGAATGGAAGTCAATTTTAGGTCCCAACAAGGATAGTAAAACATATGATGTGTGTTTTTGTTGTTTGTGCCTGCGTTCGATCATGAGTCTCTCTAGGTGACTATTTGCATTGCCCCCCCTCTTTTACGCTGCTGCTACTCTCTGTTATTATCTATGCATAGTCACTTTAATAACTCTACCTACATGTTCATATTACCTCAATTACCTCGACTAACCGGTGCCCCCGCACATTGACTCTGTAACGGTAACCCCTGTATATAGCCTCGCTATTGTTATTTTACTGCTGCTCTTTAATTATTTGTTACTTTTATTTATTATTTTTGTAGGTATTTTTCTTAAAACTGCATTGTTGTTTAAGGGCTTGTAAGTAAGCATTTCACTGTAAGGTCCACACCTGTTGTATTCGGCACATGTGACAAATAAAATTTGATTTGATTTGTATTACAGCCTTAAAAATACAGTCCCTTTTGACCTCTGACCCTGAGCCTGTTGGTACAGCTGAGCACTCCTCTCCACCATAACAAAATGTACCCAGACAAAACAACACAGAAGACAACCTCCCTACACACACACACACAAACACACTCCTCCTTCCAGTGGGTCGATATCTAATTAACCAGCAGGTTCCCGTGGGGACAGTGACCCTCTCAGTACCACCACTATCTGTGTGTGTGTGTGTGTGTGTGTGTGTGTGTGTGTGTGTGTGTGTGTGTGTGTGTGTGTGTGTGTGTGTGTGTGTGTGTGTGTGTGTACACACCCATCTTCATACACAACAAGATATAAAACCTCATACATATATACAGTATTTATCTCCACAAACACACACGCCTATGTAAAATGAACACACACACAAACTTTACACACACACACGGAATGGGTCTCCCTAGTGGTGCAGCGGTCTAAGGCAGTGCATCTCAGTGCTAGAGGCGTCACTGCAGACCCTGATTCGATCCCGGGCTGTATCACAGCCGGCCGTGATCGGGAGTCCCATAGGGCGGCGCACAATTGGCCCAGCGTCGTACGGGTTAGGCTGTCATTGTAAATAACAATTTGTTCTTAATTGACTTGCCTAGTTAAAAAAAAGGTACACAATTACACTCTCTGCTGGCAATCCCTTACCCTGCCCTTCTACAGCTTCTTCCCACCCACCCACAGGGCTGTTATATCCTTGCTAAATATCCCCACACGTCTCTCAAACATCAACAATTTTCATCCAAATATTTCCACTCCGAATGTTTGCTGAGCATTTAGTTTCCAGAGGGCAACGGGCAGAAATCCCTGATAATGTTTGTTTGGCTCCAGAGGTAGTTCAAACTAAAGCTGGATTATCGCTCCACTCCTCATGTACACTGCATGATGAACACGCAGTGTAGAACATACCCCATGGTCATATGGTAATCTAGTGAGCACTGAGCCATGCTGAGCCAAGCCGTGCTGGGCCAGGGGAGAGAGGGGAGAGAGGAGGGAGAGGGGAGAGAGGGGAGAGAGGAGGGAGAGGACGGAGAGAGGGGAGAGAGGAGGGAGAGGAGGGAGAGGGGCAGAGGGGCAGAGGGAGAGAGGGGAGCCCTGGGCGCTCAAATGACATTAGCAGCTAATGTCACTAGGGAGCTAGCGATGACAACTGCCTTCAAAGCCTCTTCCTCTCTCTGATGCATAACATCCCAGTAGGCTTGGTCCTTTTGCTCTCTCTCTCAATATTCATGGACTTCCTATTGAACATGGACAAGTCTCTCTCTCTCTCTCTCTCTCTCTCTATCTCTCTCTCTCTCTCTCTCTCTCTCTCTCTCTCTCTGTCTCTCTCTATCCCTTGCGTTCTCTCCTTTACCTCCCTCCCTCACTCCCCCATTCTCTCTCTCTCTCTGGAGTGTGTTTCGAGATGATCCACTTCCACTTCTCTCTGTTGTTCTGGACCGGTGGGGGAACAACAAGAAAGCCTGTCAGAACACAAGCCCATCTGTCCCAGACATATGTGTTTTCTGAATGACTGTTATCCAAACACAATGGGGTGAAGCCTGACAGCAGGGGGTTGAATATGTGTGTGTGTGTGTGTGTGTGTGTGTGTGTGTGTGTGTGTGTGTGTGTGTGTGTGTGTGTGTGTGTGTGTGTGTGTGTGTGTGTGTGTGTGTGTGTGTGTGTGTGTGTGTGTGTGCGTGCGTGCGTGCGTGCACCTGCGCCCTGTGTGTGTGTCCATCCGTCAGTCTGTGTGTGTGTGTACCCTAGTCCAGTACTCACCTGCCAGTACACCACACACGTAGACCAGTCCTATCCTCAGCGCTCCATGGACCATCTCCAGAGGGACTCCCACCAGCAGCTGCATGGCCATGTTCAGACCCAGGTGTTCTATCCTGCTGGGTCACAACACACAGCCGTCAGTTAGAGGACAGGACGCATCCACACTTATGATCATATTATCTATTTTATCTGTAGAGCAATGTTTCAATCCTGGAAGTAGGAGGCCTGATCGAGGATCAGGTCCCCCAATTCATGTAATCTCATGATCCAAGATTAGCACTCCTACTCTGAGACGTTCTATGAATACTTGTTTAAAGCCTCTATATTGGATGCCTGTATAGCTTTTAGAATCTGTTTGTAGGAGAGTAAGTGACAAAAAATAATTTAATCTATATCAGAATACTCTCTACCCCCCTGTAACCTCTCCCTCAATGAGCACCAGGCTAAATTCATTATCATTAAATTAGCCCCACCCGATGGTCGTAGAAAGTGATGGACGGATGGACGGATGGAGGGAGGGAGGGAGGGAGGGAGGGAGGGAGGGAGGGAGGGAGGGAGGGAGGGAGGGAGGGAGGGAGGGAGGGAGGGATAGCAGGCAATGTGTTGCTGAAAGATAATCGTGCCCACAGAGCATATAAGACATTTAACAGATATTGATTATCCAGTGAACATACTGTAATAGTCTCCCCTGGGGGGACTTACAGTAGCTCTAGGAAGCAGCTCATACCGCCATTATCAACAACAACACATGACTAAAGGCCAATGGTGACTGGGGATCATATGCTTCTGGAGGGAAAGGAGTTAGGATGTAGGCTTTACTACAACATCAGAACTAGGCCAACTGTATTGCAGCAGTGCTATCCACTGGTTTTGGCTCTAGTGCTAGTGCATCAACATTCTGGGAACACACCAATGTCTCAGTATTGATCCAGCATTTTGCTTGGCTCCTGCTGCCATGTGCTGGCAGTTGACACATTTGATGCGTCCTCATTGGCTGAGATTTTAGCTTTGTCCTCTCAGTCCAACGATGGTGCTGGATCCCTAACAGGCTTTTACAGTGTCCCTCCTCTCCTCTCTCTATCTATCTATCTGACTGGCTGTGTAGTGATCTGTCTGACTGTGATAAGTCCGGCATATTACACCCCTCCACAATGTAATCCCTTCACTGGGTCAACAACACTGCTGATCCCTTCCAATTGACAACAACACAAACAGAATGCACATGTCAGCCCACCAACAATACAGGACAACACTCCACTAAACCAACAGCAATTTTTTTTGTACTTTTTTTAGGGGGTCTAGGACAACATTAGTAGATTACTAATGACCAAAGACTAAGCCATTTCCCGGCCACTTAAGATTTGATCCGCATCTCTGTTTTATCACGTTTTGGCTGCTTAACTCCTTCTGTTTTCATCAACGTAAAAGCAGGAATTGACTTCTTTTCCCGCCTTTAAGCTGGCATTGAGTGTACTGTACAGTAGCTCAGTGAAAACAGCATTGCGTTCTTTGTTTTCCTTTGTGGTTGTCTAGACAATGACAGTGATCCATGTATTTGTCTGTGCCATTGTTAAGAGACAACGGGATGTCTTCTCATAGGAACGTGTGTGTGTGTGTGTGTGTGTGTGTGTGTGTGTGTGTGTGTGTGTGTGTGTGTGTGTGTGTGTGTGTGTGTGTGTGTGTGTGTGTGTGTGTGTGTGTGTGTGTGTGTGTGTGTGTGTGTGTGTGTGTGTGTGCGCGTGTGGGGAAGCATTCCCCTGGGACTGGTTAGCACTGGAAAATGAACAGTCCTTTTAATCTCCAGTGGAACGTCCTTGTGTATTTGGACAGGGCCTTGCTTCTCCACAATCCAATCAATATCGTCCTTGTCTCATTGTCAACTAGAATGATTCTCTCGTTCTCTCACTACACCAAGAGGGCACTTGTACGCTTCAACAAAACAACTCATAGATTTTATTCTGTTTGGGTATTTGTTTCTAGGGATACCTCCGCTGTAGGGATTTTAAACCAATGTGTTCATAATATCTGAGGCTGAAACACACTGGGGTTTTTTGGCCTGGTTTTGGCATGCTATCGTTGCTATGGTATAAATGGGACGGTTAAAGTACGTCCACTAAGCTGGGAGAACTAGGAGAACTCCTGTGTTTTGGATTCTGCTGTGGCACCCACACGTGTCAGCGCTGAGTACGGGCCCTGTGGGCATGAAGGACATATGTGTGGATTGTGGGTGTGTGTGTGTAGCAGTCACAACACTGAACAACCTCTCCTACACACACTGCTGATAGAGAGCCAGAGCTTTGGGACATTAGATAGTTGGTTAAATTCCCATCAGCCTCCGCCTCTCTCAGAGGTGTGTGTGTTTAGTGATGAATGCCTTGCCTCGACCATGTGCTCTCATGAGGAAGCAGATGTGGTGTGTGTGGGAGCACAATCATTTGGAAAGGAGACAGCTGATACACACACATCCAGGAATAGATTGAGAAACACTGCTCTATAGAGCCATAGAGTAGATATGACAATGTATATACAGTATACAGTGCGTTTGGAAAGTATTCAGACCCCTTGACAATTCCACATTTTGTTACGTTACAGCCTGATTCTAAAATGGATTCAATTGTTTTTTCCCCCCTCGTTAATCTACACACAATACCGCATAATGACAAAGCGAAAACATACATTTTCATAAGTATTCAGACCATTTGCTGTGAGACTCGAAATTGAACTTAGATGTGTCATGTTCCATTGATCATCCTTGAAATGTTTCTACAAGTTGATTGGAGTCCACCTGTGGTAAATTAAATTGATTGGACATGATTTGGAAAGGCACACACTTGTCTATATAAGGTCCCACAGTTGACAGTGGATGTCAGAGCAAAAACCAAGCCATGAGGTCGAAGGAATTCTCCAAAGAGCTCTGAGACAGGATTGTGTCGAGGCACAGATCTGGGGAAGGGTACCAAAACATTTATGCATCATTGGAGGTCCCCAAGAACACAGTGGCCTCCATCATTCTTAAATGGAAGAAGTTTGGAACCACCAAGACTCTTCCTAGAGCTGGCCGCCCGGCCAAACTGAGCAATCGGGGGAGAAGGACCTTGGTCAGGAAGGTGACAAAGAACCCGATGGTCACTCTGACAGAGCTCTAGAGTTCCTCTGTGGAGATGGGAGAACCTTCCAGAAGGACAACCATCTCTGTAGCACTCTACCAATCAAGCCTTTGTGGTAGAGTGGCCAGACAGAAGCCACTCCTCAGTAAATGGCACATGACAGCCCTCTTGGAGTTTGCCAAAAAGGCACCTAAAGGACTCTCAGACCATGGGAAAAAAGACTCTCTGGTCTGATCAATCCAAGATTGAACTTTTTGGCCTGAATGCCAAGCGTCACGTCTGGAGGAAACCTGGCACCATCCCTACGGTGAAGCATGGTGGTGGCAGAATCATGCTGTGAGGATGTTTTTCAGAGGCACGGGAGACGGGAGGGGAAGTTATTGTAGAGGAATATCAGATCTAGCCTGGGTACTAGCCTAAGAGATACGTTTTAGTTTTCACAGAGATATTTAGGCTGTCTCCATGAAGAATGTAGAGTTTCACAGTAGTCTAGACTGATTTCAAAGGCTTATCTCGATGGAGAGTTGACGCCAAGGGCAAAAGATAAATGATACTGTTGCTATCTCCCAGTCCTACCAAGTTAGAAGAAAAGAAAGACAAACAGAAGTTGAACGATAGGGTTCTCTTTGTTATCAAAACCAATACTTTACAGCCTCAAACCCTCATCAGAGATGCTTGAAGACCCTAAGCCCTAAATCTCTCAGGGGCACATCCTAACTTTACACTTCAGTCGAATATTCACTTAGTCTCCGACTGACATTTATGCATGACAAAGGGAAATTTGACTGAAGTAGAATTTACGATTTACCCCTTCATGAGCAGGGTCGAGGGAAAGATGAACAGAGTAAAGTACAGAGAGATCCTTGATGAAAACCTGCTCCAGAGTGCTCAGGACCTCAGACTGGGTCGAAGGTTCACCTTCCAACAGGATAACAACCCTAAGCACACAGTCAAGACAAAACAGTAGTGGCTTTGGGACAAGTCTCTGAATGTCCTTGAGTGGCCCAGCCAGAGCCCGGACTTGAACCCGATCGAACATCTCTGGAGAGACCTGAAAATAGCTGTGCAGTGACGCTCCCCATCCAACCTGACAGAGCTTGAGAGGATCTGCAGAGAAGAATGGGAGAAACTCCCCAAATACAGGTGTGCCAAGCTTTCAGCATCATACCCAAGAAGACTCGAGGATGTAATCGCTGCCAAAGATGCTTCGACAAAGTACTGAGTAAAGGGTCTGAATACTTATGTAAATGTGATATCAGTTTTTGAAATGTTTAATACATTTGCAAAAAAGTCAAGAGGTCTAAAAACTTTCCGAATGCTATGTAGGACTGTATATGACTGTGACACGCACATCCAGGACTTTATGGACACACGTTACAGAGTTTAGGATTTGAGGAGGGCCAGGGGCAGACTGGGACCAGAAATCGGCCCTAGCATTTCAAACACACCGGTCAATTATTTTCGCTTGAGGCCCCCCATTATTATCCAGATAATGATCATTTTGTGCAAAAACCCAAGTTAGACAGGCACACTGGGCTAAAAACGGACCAGCCCATCTGACATTTGACCGAAATGCCAGATGGCCAGTCCGCCCCTGGGGAGGGCTGATCAGACTGTCCCAATATTCATACTTAGCATTAGCATGCACGGTCAATACATTACCATATACTAAGTAGTATGCAAGTGTGTATATTGGGACAGTCTGGTCAGCCCTCCCCAGGGGCAGACTGGCCATCTGGCTAGGTACCCACCCTGCGTGCATGAAGGCATAGCTGAGGTATCTCCAGGCCTGAATCCGTAGCTGGGGGTGGTAGGGCAGCGGGCCCCTCAGGAAGTGGGGACTGGACACCTGCAGCACCCAGCGGTCCAACTGCAGGCCATAGTACATGAACACTGCCACCTAGAGGACGGGAGGGGAAGTTATTGTAGAGGAATATCAGATCTAGCCTGGGTACTAGCCTAAGAGATACGTTTTAGTTTTCACAGAGATATTTAGGCTGTCTCCATGAAAAATGTAGAGTTTCACAGTAGTCTAGACTGATTTCAAAGGCTTATCTCGATGGAGAGTTGACGCCAAGGGCAAAAGATAAATGATACTGTTGCTATCTCCCAGTCCTACCAAGTTAGAAGAAAAGAAAGACAAACAGAAGTTGAACGATAGGGTTCTCTTTGTTATCAAAACCAATACTTTACAGCCTCAAACCCTCATCAGAGATGCTTGAAGACCCTAAGCCCTAAATCTCTCAGGGGCACATCCTAACTTTACACTTCAGTCGAATATTCACATAGTCTCCGACTGACATTCATGCATGACAAAGGGAAATTTGACTGAAGTGGAATTGAGGATTTACCCCTCCATGAGCGGAACGTTACCTCAGCGATGGTGATAGCCAGGATGAGCCAGGGTGGTGGGCAGCAGGTGTAGCTGTCGAAGTACCACTTCCTGTCGATCTCCCGGGGCAGGGTCTCGTAGGCGATGTGCCTCACCAGCCTCTGGGACAGACCCAGTCCCACCTCCTCCCCCAGGGCCCCGGCCCCTTTCAACTGACGACTTCCCTGGAGGATGGCCCGCCGGAAGCTGTTGCTGCGCTTGTTGGACATCTAGCAGGGAGAGGGGAGGGGGGAGGGAGAGAGAGAGAAGTACGGAGAGATTTATGGAGAGAGAGAGAGAGAGAGAGAGAGAAGTATGGAGAGATTTATGGAGAGAGAGAGAGAAAGAGAGAGAGAGAGAGAGAGAGAGAGAGAGAGAGAAGTACGGAGAGATTTATGGAGAGAGAGAGAGAGAAGTACGGAGAGATTTATGGAGAGAGAGAGAGAGAAGTACGGAGAGATTTATGGAGAGAGAGAGAGAGAGAGAGAGAGAGAGAGAGAGAGAGAGAGAGAGAGAGAGAGAGAGAGAGAGAGAGAGAGAGAGAGAGAGAGAGAGAGAGAGATGTCAGTCAAAATACATCATCAGCTACCCAATGTCCATCTGCAGGTCAGGGTTCAGGGGCAGTCAGTCCATTCAGTGAGACTGTCATTGCAATAAGTAATTTAGTTATTTTATGTGAGCGATAGAAACTTCATAGAAACATGGCCATAAAATAAGTGTCTATTTTCAATTCGCTGAAATTCCAACCTTACAGGTCTTGTAACTATTGCTGGGTTCCCTACAACACCTCAGTATGTCGTCATCCCAAGTACTGGCGGCAGCTGCCTGACAACGTAGCCCTTCTACCCAGATTAGCAATTGTCATGGTCCTCCTATGGAACATGGAATGTGGACAAGTCTCTCTCTCTCTCTCTCTCTCTCTCTCTCTCTCTCTCCCCCCCTCATTCTTCTCCCTCTCACCCTCTAACTCTTTCTCTCTCTCTTGCTTTCTCTCATTCCTCTCCCTCTCATTCCCCTCTCTCTCTTTCTCTCTCTCTTGCTCTCTCACATTCCCACATCTCTATCTCTCTCTCTTTCTCTCTCCGATTCTAAAAGTAGTTTACAATAGCACCATTCTTCAATCTATAATGACCATTCAAATTGAACAGATCTCCAATTATGTGAGTCTTGATTGCAGTCAAGAGACAGTGTGGGATTCTTCATGACTGTAGGTTACCATGGCCACTCCCAGCCCAAAGCCAAACAGAGAGTGGGATCAAACGGTACCAAACATACACATTATGCCCCACACACACACACACCCACGTGGACACACACACCTCTCTAGGTTACCCCACGTGGCCCAACCCCATAAAGACACAGTCGTCTTTCTTCCAGCAGTGCTGGGGTGATTCTTCTCCTCTTTTCTCTTCTTTTCAATAAAAAGAGAGAGAAAAGGAGTGACGTTCTATCTATTCACCCACAGCAAAGAAGAGAGCAGGGTAGAGAGAGATTGGTATTCATCCAACAAGGACTGTGGGACCAGGGACAATCTACTGCTGTACTGGGAGATGCTGTCAGGGAGAGGAGCGAGAGGAAGAGAGAGGAGAGCGAGGAGAGGGAGAGGGACAGAAGGGGCAGGGAGATAAAGAGAGCGAGAGAGATAAGAGAGAGAGACGGAAAAGTAGAAAGAGAGAAAAGAGAGAGCTAGGCAATACCTCCCAATCACGCTGACAGCTTTATGGAATAGGCAGCTGAGCAAAGTAAAGATGGACCTGCAAATAAACCCCAGCAACCCTGACTCTGTCTCCCACTCCTCCTCCTCTCTCTCGCCAACCTATCCTTCCCTCACCCTGCTTGGCCTCTGTTTCCAGTGAATGTGAAAGCAATGGGGGGTGAAGGGCGGTTTTTGTGGGTAACAATAGCAGCCACGCCCCCCCAACACACACACACACACACACACACACACACACACACACACACACACACACACACACACACACACACACACACACACACACACACACACACACATTACTTGAGTACATGCTCCTCATTCCTCTCTGTCCCACTTCCAGTTCCTCGCCCTGACCTTTGGCCTGTCACATGACCTGGACCGACCAATCAAAGATCCCCTTTCACAAGTTCCCACAGGCCCATTCTCAGCCCACTGTACAAGACAATGGACAGCTTTGAAGGAAGCGGAGAAGACAAAAGAGAGAATAGGAGAAAGGGAAAGTGAGAGGGGAGAGTTGGGGAACCTTCACAAACCCACCACCCACCGACCACAACTTTACACGTTTCCAAACAACTGATTATTTCTCCAGATGACTTCACCGTCCATGGTTAAGAGTTCACGTGAAACACAACAGGAGCTAGACAACGCGTGAAAGTGCACATTTAAACCAAGCTGTGTTGTCGTGTCTAATACTGTGGAATATCCATGGAGACCTGGGTGAGTAGTAGGATGATAGTAGTGTAGATGCTTTTATAGAGGGTTGATATCATAAGACCACTTCCTCTCCACTGTATGTCTCAACATGACCAATCGGTGTACAGTATAATCAATGTTATGCTTATACAATCACTATTATCAGTTACTATGGTAACAGGAAGTGACTCGGGACTCTCACCAGGTTGACAAAGTCCTGGTAGCAGATCTTTCCGTCCGCGTTGCCGTCAGCGAGGGCCAATAGAACCTCCAGCTTGTGAGGGTCCAGCTCCGAGCCGTGGGCCGCCAGCAGGTCCCTGAACCGCTCTGTACTGATGAAGCCTGAACTCTCTGAGTCGAACTGGAACACACAGGGAAAGGCGTATGATTAGAAGTTCCGTAGATGAACACAGAGACAAGGACATGGACACATGCAGGCAGAGAGACACACACACACACGCGCACACACACACACACACACACACACACACACACACACACACACACACACACACACACACACACACACACACACACACACACACACACACACACACACACACACACACACACACACAAGACTTGACAGATGTAGTCAAATAATGCACATTAACAAAGATACAATGCACATACACACAAGCCTTATCGCATAGAGACACACAAAGGTTATTGTCACAAGTGAATTATAAAATGAAGTCAGTATATAATCTCACAGTAGAGCCTTGTACCGAACATTCAACACTGACACAAAAAAAACAAGCCAAAAAGCAATAAAATAACATTTTGTTCATAGTTTGAGCTACTTTGTAAAGAATTTAAATGAGCCTGAAAAGCTTATCTAACCAACGGCCATTTTGTTTCATTTATTATTTTCATGAATCACAGTCAGTAGCTGAGGAAAGAGCCCATAACTAATGAGAATATTCACACTTTAAAGAAGTTAGCTAGTGTTGTGTATTCCATTATACTGTCAAGTGTCCTGAAACGTTTAGATGCACTTTAAATAAAGTTACATTTTATCTGACTATTTGACCAATTACATTCTGGTCGTCTAAATCATGGCCTTTCCACTACTACCCACCAAGCACTTCCAAGGGTCACAAGTCCTTGGCTCCACCCACACAACAGTCTCTCACATTCAGCAGAAGCAAGTGCCAGACATCCCACACTAGGAATTCTTCACACTCACTCCTTAGTTCTTTCTCTCTCACCAATGACGCATATACAGCACAGTGTCTGCATCAGTGAATCAAAGGGAACAGTCTCAATAGAAGCTATATAACGTCAAAATACAGAGACACTGGAGTCAAGACTCATCTCCTTCAAATAGGTGTTCGCTTTTTCTCATACCAAATGTTATATGAGCGAACGTTTGTACACATTACCTCAGTCCTCTCTGCTATGAGTGATAGTAATTCCAATGGAACTCAAACTGAATTGAATGGAGCCACTTTAGACTTCAGATGTGGAGTCTGTTCAACGGACTGTAAAATGGCCTAGATTTGAGTCCTCTTCTATTGCTGGATGCGCTTGTGTTTGATTTGAATGTCAGGTTGATTGTGAATAGGGTCAGAATACAGCTGTCGCGCGTATAGTGTGTGTCTGTGACAGACAGACTAAATGAGCAGTGAATCTAATTCCATCGCCCTGAGCAAAGCCTCAGACAGTTTGTTTGCCTTCTCCATATGCCACGTTTGGCAGGCAGCACAACGGAAGACAGGCAGAGGCCATAGAAATAACATCACAGACCATTGACTTGAATGGGGATTCTCCATCTAGTTATTAGACAGCCCAGTACATCACTGGTGCCGAGCTCCCTGCCATCCAGGACCTCTATACCAGGCGGTGTCTGAGGAAGGCTCAGCCAGAGACTCCAGCCACCCAAGTCATAGACTGTTCCCTCTGCTACCGTCTGGCAAATGGTACCGGAGCATCGGCTCTCGGACCAAGAGACAGATTCTACCCCCAAGACATTAGACTGCTAATGAGTCAATTAATGGTACCTGAACTATCTGCACTGACTCTACGCACACCCACTAGACTTTATATACACACACCATATACACACTCACTAGACTGTATATACACACACCATATACACACCCACTAGACTTTATATACACACACCATATACACACTCACTAGACTGTATATACACACACCATATACACACCCACTAGACTTTATATACACACACCATATACACACTCACTAGACTGTATATACACACACCATATACACACCCACTAGACTTTATATACACACACCATATACACACCCACTAGACTTTATATACACACACCATATACACACCCACTAGACTTTATATACACACCATATACACACTCACTAGACTTTATATACACACACCATATACACACACCATATACACACTCACTAGACTTTATATACACACACCATATACACACTCACTAGACTTTATATACACACCATATACACACTCACAAGACTTTATATACACACCATATACACACTCACTAGACTTTATATACACACACCATATACACACTCACTAGACTTTATATACACACACCATATACACACACCATATACACACTCACTAGACTTTATATACACACACCATATACACACTCACTAGACTTTATATACACACCATATACACACTCACTAGACTTTATATACACACCATATACACACTCACTAGACTTTATATACACACACCATATACACACACCATATACACACCCACTAGACTTTATATACACACACCATATACACACACCATATACACACCCACTAGACTTTATATACACACCATATACACAACACACTAAACTTTATATACACACCATATACACACTCACTAGACTTTATATACACACCATATACACACTCACTAGACTTTATATACACACACCATATACACACCCACTAGACTTTATATACACACACCATATACACACCCACTAGACTTTATATACACACCATATACACATTCACTAGACTTTATATACACACACCATATACACACACCATATACACACTCACTAGACTTTATATACACACCATATACACAACACACTAAACTTTATATACACACCATATACACACTCACTAGACTTTATATACACACCATATACACACTCACTAGACTTTATATACACACACCATATACACACTCACTAGACTTTATATACACACACCATATACACACTCACTAGACTTTATATACACACCATATACACACTCACTAGACTTTATATACACATCATATACACACTCACTCACACTACACTGTCACTCCCACACAAATCCCTCACACATTCAAACACTACATATGCACACACACACATCCATACCGACAGAACACAAACACACATGCTGTAAATACACACACACACACTTTTACACTCATCATTTGCCGCTGCCACTCTGTTCTTTGTTTTACTCCTATTATTATCTATCCTGATGCCCTAGTGACTTTACCCTGCCTTCATGTACATATCTACCTCAAATACCTTATTATCTATCCTGATGCCTAGTCACTTTACCCTGCCTTCATGTACATATCTACCTCAAATACCTTATTATTATCTATCCTGATGTCTAGTCACTTTACCCTGCCTTCATGTACATATCTACCTCAAATACCTTATTATTATCTATCCTGATGTCTAGTCACTTTACCCTGCCTTCATGTACATATCTACCTCAAATACCTTATTATTATCTATCCTGATGTCTAGTCACTTTACCCTGCCTTCATGTACATATCTACCTCAAATACCTTATTATTATCTATCCTGATGCCTAGTCACTTTACCCTGCCTTCATGTACATATCTACCTCAAATACCTTATTATTATCTATCCTGATGCCTAGTCACTTTACCCTGCCTTCATGTACATATCTACCTCAAATACCTTATTATTATCTATCCTGATGCCTAGTCACTTTACCCTGCCTTCATGTACATATCTACCTCAAATACCTTATTATTATCTATCCTGATGCCTAGTCACTTTACCCTGCCTTCATGTACATATCTACCTCAAATACCTTATTATTATCTATCCTGATGTCTAGTCACTTTACCCTGCCTTCATGTACATATCTACCTCAAATACCTTATTATTATCTATCCTGATGCCTAGTCACGTTACCCTGCCTTCATGTACATATCTACCTCAAATACCTTATTATTATCTATCCTGATGCCCTAGTCACTTTACCCTGCCTTCATGTACATATCTACCTCAAATACCTTATTATTATCTGTCCTGATGCCTAGTGACTTTACCCTGCCTTCATGTACATATCTACCTCAAATACCTTATTATTATCTATCCTGATGCCTAGTGACTTTACCCTGCCTTCATGTACATATCTACCTCAAATACCTTATTATTATCTATCCTGATGCCTAGTGACTTTACCCTGCCTTCATGTACATATCTACCTCAAATACCTTATTATTATCTATCCTGATGCCTAGTCACTTTACCCTGCCTTCATGTACATATCTACCTCAAATACCTTATTATTATCTATCCTGATGCCTAGTCACTTTACCCTGCCTTCATGTACATATCTACCTCAAATACCTTATTATTACCTATCCTGATGTCTAGTCACTTTACCCTGCCTTCATGTACATATCTACCTCAAATACCTTATTATTATCTATCCTGATGCCTAGTCACTTTACCCTGCCTTCATGTACATATCTACCTCAAATACCTTATTATTATCTATCCTGATGCCTAGTCACTTTACCCTGCCTTCATGTACATATCTACCTCAAATACCTTATTATTATCTATCCTGATGTCTAGTCACTTTACCCTGCCTTCATGTACATATCTACCTCAAATACCTTATTATTATCTATCCTGATGCCTAGTCACTTTACCCTGCCTTCATGTACATATCTACCTCAAATACCTTATTATTATCTATCCTGATGCCTAGTCACTTTACCCTGCCTTCATGTATATATCTACCTCAAATACCTTATTATTATCTATCCTGATGCCTAGTCACTTTACCCTGCCTTCATGTACATATCTACCTCAAATACCTTATTATTATCTATCCTGATGTCTAGTCACTTTACCCTGCCTTCATGTACATATCTACCTCAAATACCTTATTATTATCTATCCTGATGCCTAGTCACTTTACCCTGCCTTCATGTACATATCTACCTCAAATACCTTATTATTATCTATCCTGATGTCTAGTCACTTTACCCTGCCTTCATGTACATACCTACCTCAAATACCTTATTGTTATCTATCCTGATGTCTAGTCACTTTACCCTGACTTCATGTACATATCTACCTCAAATACCTCGTACCTCTGCACAGTGATCTGGTACCGGTACTCCCTGTATATAGCTCCAATCTTGTGTACTTTATTTTATCTGACTATTACATTTTTTAAACTCTGCATCGTTGGGAAAGCTTTCGTAAGCAAGCATTTCACTGTACACCAGTTGTATTCGGCGCATGTGATGAGTACAAATGGGTTTGATTTGATTATATTTCTACGGCAATAGAATGACAGGTGGGCATAAAGGGATGTTCCATTCTGCTCTTCAGGAAAACAACTGAGAGATGACAGTTGACTCTCACGAGGTCCTTTTTTTATGGTGATTCAAAAAGTCATCGTTTAAAGATGCGGCAATACGGTTGGAGCATTTTGGTGAAATGATCACTGATAACTAGAAAGACTGCGTTGGTGCTAAATAAATACGTTGAAATCGGCCACATTGACTCTTTCTTGAACCTCAACCCCCAAGTTTCACACACTGGAGACTGTGTGAACACACATACACTCCAACACCCTATCTGTCTTTATGCCGTGCTCACACACGCACACGCACACGCACACGCACACACACACACACACACACACACACACACACACACACACACACACACACACACACACACACACAACCTCCCTGAAAGGGAAAGTGGACCAAACTAACCTTCTCCTGCAGGATGTCTTCCAGTTTCTGCCGGGGACATCTTGTCATGTCTCTAGTTTGTGTAATCCCAGAACGCAGAACCATATCTCACGCGTGTTCGCCAGTTAATAATGTCATAAGAGACTACTGTCTGTGTGTCTAGTCCAGTCCCACTGCTCTCTGTCTCTCTCTGTATCTACCAGACTGTCTGGTCCAGAATGAGAGCTTGTTTACCCCTCTGACGGATTACAGTCCCATACTGAACCCCCACCCCCTAAACCCCCTGTTCTCAGCCCCCCCCCCCCCCCCCCCCCCCCCCCACAGCCCCCTACAATACAACCCAGCCCCAAACCCCACTTTAGCCTACATTCAGATCTCAGACACCCATCTCTCTTAGACACACACTCCTACAACTCTCTCTCAAACTGAAACTAACACACACCGTTTCTCTCACATGCCTACACACTGTCACTAAGACCCACACATACACATTCCCACACATCAGCTCCACATCCAGCCCTTCATACTCCAGTTCACACTCTGCAGTCAACAGGCTCACTGGCATGAAGGGATGAGTGTGATGTGGGGAACCCCTCCTTAACAATGGGGGCCTAACGGAAATTTCATGCACGGTTTACCCAATCCCTTTCCCCCAAGAAGACCCTGTTTCCCCTCGTCCCTCTGAGGGCTTCACATAAGACATAGGATAGACACATTAGAATATGGGAACAGCACTGATGATGACATAGACACATTAGAATACGGAAACAGCACTGATGATGACATAGACACATTAGAATATGGGAACAACACTGATGATGACATAGACACATTAGAATACGGGAACAGCACTGATGATGACATAGACACATTAGAATATGGGAACAACACTGATGATGACATAGACACATTAGAATATGGGAACAGCACTGATGATGACATAGACACATTAGAATATGGGAACAACACTGATGATGACATAGACACATTAGAATACGGGAACAGCACTGATGATGACATAGACACATTAGAATATGGGAACAACACTGATGATGACATAGACACATTAGAAAACGGGAACAGCACTGATGATGACATAGACACATTAGAATATGGGAACAACACTGATGATGACATAGACACATTAGAATATGGGAACAGCACTGATGATGACATAGGCACATTAGAATACGGGAACAACACTGATGATGACATAGACACATTAGAATACGGGAACAGCACTGAGGATGACATAGACACATTAGAATACGGGAACAGCACTGATGATGACATAGACACATTAGAATACGGGAACAACACTGATGATGACATAGACACATTAGAATATGGGAACAACACTGATGATGACATAGACGCTGAAACGTGTGTTCTTTTTTGTTTAGCACTTATTGCACTTTGCACTGGTACATGTGTAATTATTTTGAGTATGGAATTACATCCAGGCTTCCTTAGGTTTTCGTCTTTATGGTTTGAGTGTGAGTACCTGCTCAACTCTATCACCCTGGCATACACACACAGGGACATATCATTATGTTGTACTGTCCATATTCAAATGTCAATCTCCACCCAAAATGTAATATCAGCTAAGCCAGGACTTGCTACCGCTTCCTCCTGACCATGGGGGTTGTTTTGGGCACAACAAAGGGGTGTGGGATGTGAGACAAACCCAACAGATTGTTTCCCCCGACCAATGATAGAGTATTATGCAGACAAAGGCCTTTATTTGATACATACACACGCACGAGGGAACACATCCAGTAATCCTGCCAGTTGGGCTACTCCATAGCCTAGCTTCAAGGGCTGAGGAGAGGAGAGGAAAGTAGAGGAGATGAGAGGAGATGGCAGAAGAGGAGGGAGGGGAAGGGAAGGCAAGAGAAGAGAGCAGAGAAGATTGGGGACAATACTAGGCTGGGTCCTTAGCCTCATTTTCATAATGCTGCATATTAAGAAGCTTGAGGCAGCAGCCATGGAGAGTTTAGGGAGTCCACCAAGCCTACGTAACAGCCCACAGGAACAGTCTGAAATATCATTGGTTCAAGTCTGATTTTGAGCAACCTTTTCCCCTCTGTATGAGCTGACCACAAGGTCCTTCCGCCGACCTATTTAGATCTAATAAACAGATGAATCCATCCAACACGTGGGAAATGTGATTCTGTTAGCCCTCCAGCCACCCTAACAAACAGTAGAGTGTTCAGGCAGCTATAGACATGTTGGAGTGATTGTAAACCAGTCAACCCTGATATAATGACTCTACCACATCCCTTATCCCTAACCTCACCCCAGGAAGCTGCTCCACTCATCTAGTGACCTCTGACCTGAACTAATATGGGTCACTGTCCAACAGGCCCCCTGCCCTGCGCTGAGATAAACCCATGAGGCATCTTCTGGAACAGTGACCACCACCTCAAAGGAGAGCGGTTAACTGGAGTGTAGGATAATGTATGGTAATGATGTAGGATAATGAAGTTCAATTGGAAAAGACAACTGACAACTTCGTTTTGTGCTCCTGGTTGCTCTCAAATTGGTATGTGGTTAGTTGATATTTAGGCAAAAAAAATCTTAAATCCTCTCTTTTGTGAACTACCATGCCAGGTGTCTCCATGAAGTATGACACCTGTGGGTGGATGTCCTACTCAAATGGTTCAAATTCATAACTTCCTGAACAATGGAAAAACTACCATGGACCAAACTCTGTATTGCGATAAATTGGCTGAATTGATGCGATAACGATGAATAGAACGATAAGTTTAGAACAATGTGCACCACAGTTTATTTAATTATCCTTTAAACTACTGCTACTAGCTTGATGATTGTAGCCATCAATTGTCCCATAAACAATCACCCATATTAGCAAACTATCTTATATCACATTTCTCTAGTATAGGCTACTTATTGTAATGATAAGTGATCGGTATGGTCGGTAACTTCCGGTTTATCGTCCCCGCTCTATGTCCACAAAAACACTGGAATAAGTTCACAATTCTACATAGTCTATTCAGGGAAGTTGAATAATGAAAGTAGTACTTTATAGTTTCACCTACAATGATATTATCAACAACAAATAGAGACGTCTCATTCCCATTGCTTTACCACAGACAGGTTGCCGTGGTAACATGCATGACTTGGCCGATCGGCACAGTAACACGCGTGATAACATGCGTGAGCTGACTGATGGGGGGTGCAATAACGCGCATTACCCTGAGAGCAGGGGTACACAATTCACAGAACTGCAATGTTACGGCACTAATGTTACCCCATAGAGATGCCAAAAGACTGCTGTGGAGCTGAGGGAGGCCATTAGTGAATCTATGTTCCCTTTGGGGGCTTCCTGTACTCTGCATGACGGGTGAGGACCTTTAACAGGTGATTAGGCAAGCTGTTATCTCAAGGCTTGTGAAAGTTTAACAAGACACCAACAACCGGCAAAGTCAAAATTGTTCTCTATCCAGCTTTATAAAACTTGAAGAAGCATATGGTCTACGTTCTATTCTAGAGGAGGGTTCTACCCTATCCTATGGGCTTCAACTTAATGACAGTCTACAGTAGCTACATGAAACGATCGATAAAAGATCGAAATGTTTTATATGACCCTCGATCGGCCTCACCAGCTCAATCACTCAAGGCATGCAATGAATTATACTGCTGTAGGATAACACCTACCACCTACACAGTCAGGTCATACAGAATTATACTGCTGTAGGATAACACCTAACACCTACACAGTAAGGTCATACAGAATTATACTGCTGTAGGATAACACCTAACACCTACACAGTCAGGTCATACAGAATTATACTGCTGTAGGATAACACCTAACACCTACACAGTCAGGTCATACAGAATTATACTGCTGTGGATAACACCTAACACCTACACAGTCAGGTCATACAGAATTATAAACGCATTAACATATAGGGAATATATTTATCTGTAGGCCCGTAGTCTCCATAATGGTACCCTATTCCTTATGTAGTGCACTACTTTTGACAGGAGCCCTATAGGCCGTGGTCAAAAGTCAGGGGCGGATTGGCCATCTGGGGCCTCAAGGGAAAAAAATGGGCCAGTGTGGGGGCCTCAAGGGAAGAAAATGGGGCCGGTGTGTTGCCAGGGACAATTTCTGCTCCCAGTCTGCCCCTGTCAAAGGTAGTGCACTATATAGGGAATATGGTGCCGTTTGAGACACAGCCTAGAAGTGTCAGCTGCAGTGGGCCATTACTACACATGTTCATTATGCCATGGATCAACAGTGATCATCATGATAGATGAAGAACTGGTAAGCGGCAGGCAGCTGAACATGCTGCAGGGTCATGGGACTGGGAGCCACACACACACACATGAACAAACGAGTTCACACACACACACAAAGGTAGAGTGCTCCCTTAAAATGATCCAATTAGCTGGTCTAATTAAAAGCTACTAGACTGGTGGGGGAGAGGCTTGTTTCTCTCTCTGCTAATTACAGAGCAACACTGGGGAGGACAGGAGTGTCTCAGGGCTGTTATTCTCTCTCACACACACACACACACGCACACACACACACATACACACACACACACACACACACCACCCACGCATGCTTTCACACACACACACATGTGCATGTTCGCCCACACACACACACACACACACACACACACACACACACACACACACACACACACACACACACACACACACACACACACACACACACACACACACACACACACACACACACACTATCCCATCTCTCCTGGTAAGGGATGTGATTGTAATGATGGCTTTCTCCAGTCATGGAGACTGATAGGATCTGACTCCAAAGGGAGATGGAGAGGAGTGTGTGTGTTCTCTTCACTTAGCTACATTTACTATTAGATCACTCACGGAGACACACACACACACAGGCACGCACACATGGAGTGAGTGATCTAAGTGAGCAGCAGATGTACACTGAACAAACATATAAATGCAACATGAAAAGTGTTTTCACACAAGTTTTATGAGCTGAAATTAAAGATCCCAGAAATGTTCCTTACGTAGAAAAAGCTTATTTCTCTCAAATTTCGTGAACAAATTTGTTTACAATCCTGTTAGTGAGCATTTCTCCTTCGTCAAGATAATCCATCCACCTGACAGGTGTGGCATTTCAAGAAGCTGATTAAACAGAATGATCATTACATAGGTGCACCTTGTGCTGGGGACAATAACAGGCCACTCTAAAATGTGCAGTTTTGTCACACAACACAATGCCACAGATGTCTCAAGTTTTGAGGGAGAGTGCATTTGGCATGCTGACTGGAGGAATGTCCACCAGAGCTGTTGCCAGAGAATTTATTGTTAACTTCTCTACCATAAGCCTCCTCCAACGTTGCTTTAGAGTACGTCCAACCGGCCTCACAACCGCAGACCACGCGTGTGGCATCATGTGGGCGAGAGGTTTGCTGATGTCAACGTTGTGAACAGAGTTCCCCATGGTGGCGGTGGGGTTATGATGTGTCGCACTGCATGAGGTGGTGGTCACACCAGACACTGACTGGTTTTCTGATCCACGCCCCCTTTCCTTTTTTTTAAGGAATCTGTGACCAACAGATGCATATCTGTATTCCCAGTCATGTGAAATCCATAGATTAGGGCCTAATGTATTTATTTAAATTGACTGATTTCCTTATATGAACTTGTAACTCACTAAAATCTTTGAAATTGTTGCATGTTGCGCTTATATTTTTGTTCAGTATAGTTTTCTTTGGCCCATGCACCACTGTTAGGGGCTTGACTCTGTAGGTTGGGGTGTTAAAGGGGTCAGCTGACAGCTGGGAAATGGGACGCTCCTGTGACTCAAAGGTTTTCGGGAAAGATGAAAAGGGATGGTGTGAGGCAGGGGGTAGGGTGGTCCATGACTAAAGAGGGGGGGGACCCCTTCAAGCCCCATACTCTACGTCCCTCTCATCACACATGCACGCACACGCCCACGCACACAAACATACACACTCAGACACACACACTGTGGCTCTACTGCTATTCGAATGCTAATTCAGGGTTTCTAAGTGTGACCTTGACACCAGCGAGGGGCCCTTCCTGTGTGATATCTGCCTAATCCGAGTCTCTCTCTCTCTCTCTCACACACACACACACACACACACACACATACACCACACACAAACATCACAATCTACAGCTGAGGCAACACTAATGCTAGATTACATCACTACTCCCATTGGCTGGCTATAGAAAACCACACGAGATGATCTGTACCTCCATTGACCAGAGAGAAATATGGCGCTTACTCTCTCCTCGTTGTCGTCTAGGAGACTAGTTCAGCTTGAGTGCAGACAGCAGCTTGCAAGTGGGCTGGGACGGGGACAAAGGGGGCGTGGCTAGGACCTGACAGCCAGGGTTGAAGGGTCATGGCTGTGACTGGCAACTGGGTCCACAGAGTCACCCCAGACAGTCCTACAGACAAGATTGGGTGACACCAAAAAATGATGGAAGGTAGTCCTGCTATCAATGGGAACATGATCTGTGGTGTGTCAGTGTGTCCCATCTGCACTAATATCTGACTCTAATCCCTCCGCCGTTGGTGTGATCCAAACCATAAGACAACGTAAAGATGTCTCATCCAAACCATAAGACAACGTAAAGATGTCTCATCAAAACCATAAGACAACGTAAAGATGTCTCATCCAAACCATAAGACAACGTAAAGATGTCTCATCCAAACCATAAGACAACGTAAAGAAAATATGTCTTCTTCAGTCAGACTGGGTGGTATGAATGGAACATAGAGGCTATTATTGTCTGTGGAAAGCTAGTCTTCAGCCTGGGCAGTTTGTAAGAACCTGGCTCTGTGTTCACCAGACCAGATCTGACACCAACTTCACACTCCAAGTTAAGTCGACGTAGCAAAAGGTTGTGTTTTGACAGCTGCTGGCTGTCTCAGACACTGATGGGGTACAAGAATGTGCGTCAGACGTGATTTCGACATAGGGTGTCAATTCTGCAGAACAGAACGGTGCTTTTCATACCTCAAGGAGAGGAGCTTACCAAGCACCATACAATAGGAGATGATGAGGAGATTGTTGTTTTTTCAAAGTGTGTGTGTGTGTGTGCGTGCGTGCGTGCGTGCGTGCGTGCGTGCGTGCGTGCGTGCGTGCGTGCGTGCGTGCGTGCGTGCGTATGTATGTGTGTGTGCATGTTATTTGTTGTAATACACCAACTTCCAAAGTTGCACAGTTCAAAGCTAAAAGCTCCATTCAAGCTCATTTGTGGGATAGATTCACATTGACTCACTTTTGGAATCTCCACATTCGTTCTCATTCTGCTGGGTGTCTTGGTTTAACTATGCATTCGTCTCAGCTGGTACCAACAAATGGAGATTGGCAGAACCAATATATCAGTCTAATAATTTGGTCCAATCAGTGCCAATGTATTAGCATCTCATCCAATCAGTGACTATATATCAGCATTTTTTCCAATCAGTGCCAATCAGTGCTAACATTAGTCTTTTAATCAATAAGCGCCGATATGTTAGTACTTCATCCAATCAGAAGGCAGTATATTTGTCTTGCATCCAATCAGCGCCAATACATCAGTATTACTATCAGCGCAGCTGCTGATGATTGAGGTGGATCTAGGAGAAGGATATCGTCTCGAGACCGTCAATTACCCAGACATCATCTCTCCTGTCGCCAGACATCATCTCTCCCGTCGCCAAACGTCTCGGCGGAAAGGTCAGCGTCTGGCTCAAATGGTGCCCTGTTAGCCATGCGTGTCACGACCAGGCTCGCAGACTTCCTACACCACAGTGACTTGAGCGATGACTAATGCTTTGACAGGACACTAATAGCCTTTCAAATGCCATGCCAATGTCCGATAAAGCAACCGCAAGTCCACACTCACTAAGAGACTGTGTTAATCCATAGAGGGCAGGAGGGAAGGTGTCTGTCTGTCTGTCTGTCTGTCTGTCTGTCTGTCTGTCTGTCTGTCTGTCTGTCTGTCTGTCTGTCTGTCTGTCTGTCTGTCTGTCTGTCTGTGTCTGTCTGTGAGGAGGTTCACTCGTTAAAAGAAGGGAGGGAGAGTGAGAATAGAGGTAAAAATAGATGAGGTGATAAATGACTGTGTCTAGATGTGAGTCGTATTATCCTCCTGTGTACAACGCTGTATCCACCTTAGTGAGCTAGCTAATATAAGGCGTGTACACTCTTAGAAAAAAGGTGTTATCTAGAACCTAAAAAGGTTCTTCGGTTGTCCCCATAACAGAGCCTTTTAAAGAACCCTTTTTGTTTCCAGGTAGAACCCTTTTGGTTCCAGATAGAACCCTTTTGGGTTCCATGTAAAACCCTTTCCACAGAGGGTTCTACCTGGAACCAAAAAGGGTTCTCCTATGAGGACAGCTGAAGAACCCTCTTGGAACCCTTTTTTCTAAGAGTGTAGCCTATATATTTAATGAGTGGTTACTCTAAGTCTTCCCTCTCTCTCTTCCTGTACCTTTTCTCTTCTACATCAAAGGTAAGTGGATTTGGGTCCACTCTCCTTCTGCCATAATCATCTCTTCACACAATAGGCGGGAAAATAACAAGTTATAGTGCCCACCCTTCAGCACTTTTCTGTCTTTTACTGGGGTTCTGGGGTACAATGGAATAATTGTCAAGAGAAAAAAGGAAAAAGTGACAGAGAGAGCGAGAGAGAGAGAGAGAGAGAGAGAGGAAATGACAGTGTGTGTGGGAGACAAGGATTTTCTGTCTAATGAACATGGGTTAATTTAATGGACGAGGACTGTCTCGAGACCTGTCGTGTGGGAAATGTCAGGTCAAACTGTGTTAGCACACCAAATGGAAGAAAACGGAGTAAAACATGGAGGGACCACATGGGGTTGTTTTGCTACGATGTGCTTTAATAAACATGATCCAGGAGAAGGATACAGTGTCTGACAGTATAGTCCACCAATCTCCTTCCCCCTTCAGTATTCTATCTATTCCTACCAGCCCCTGATGAAAGGAGGAGAGACAGACAGACCGTCCCCTTTCTACAAACACACAGCATCATTATCTCCTTTATTCCCTGGCTGGATGGGAAGTGAATAGAGATAGATTAGCCTGGCCTGGGGATTGCTTTTCTCTCTCCAGGTGAACTCATTCACTCTCCTCCCTCTTTCATTTGAATCTCTTTAAAAGCACAAAAAGGCTGATACAATTCATAACTCTACATACAGTCCAATTTACTGGCTGAAATGGTTTTTCAGACCATGCACCTGGGATCTTTCTCTTTCCTCTCAGAGCTGTACAAGGGTAGTACATTGGTTTATTAGCTTGGTCCTAGATCTGTTTGTGTTGTTATGCCTGATGACCATATATTAGTTGGCAAGACAGCAGAAACAGATCTTGGATCAGGCTAGAGGTTTTTGGGTAGTCATGTTTTGGGTTATGCTGCTAGCGGAGGGGGTGACGTGCCTTTCTGTCTGGGGTAATGGATGCTGGCTGGGTGTGTGTCGCCTCGCCTAGTTGGTCTTTTAGCAGTGGGCTGTCAGTGTGTGTGTGTGTGTGTGTGTGTGTGTGTGTGTGTGTGTGTGTCGGACTGACAGCGTTTTAGTGTCTCTCATTCATCAGATCACTCTCATCAGGCTCCAGGCTTGCCGCCACAAATTAGCACAGCCTGTCACACCCCGCCACCCGAAGTGTGTAACCTAGCAACACTGCCATGTTACATGGACATGTGATGACTTCACCCTGAGGGACAGGTCACAGCCAGGTACAAGTCCCTCCCTATGGAGAGAGGTTGAGATGTCAGAGTCTCTGGTATTACACTACTCTCTGGCTGTTACGTAGCCTAGCGGTTAAGAGCGTTGGGCCAGTAACCGAAAGGTCGCTGATTCGAACCCCCAAGTAAACTAGGTGATAAAAATGCCGATGTGCCCTTGAACAAGGCACTTAACCCTAATTGCTCCTGTACGTCGCTCTGGATAAGAACATCTGCTAAATGAATAACATTAAAATGTAAAATGTAATACCATATCCCTGAAACACTCCCACATCTTGATTGGTCTTCATCTAACCCTGAACCACACTCATATTACACCTATAGCTGAACAAGTCATGCCCTCTGATCCAATCACATCTAAACGACACCATCGCCTGGCTGTAATCATCCAGTGTAGCTGGGTCGGCAACCGAAACAAGCAGCGTTAATAGGCCTCATCAACAAGTAGAAAATGGGGGGGGACAAAATGGCGCCGTAGAGAGAACACTGTGTTTCAGCGAGCTCCCGTGGCATTCGTAAATTTACATTTTTTCATTAATCTCCTAGCTTGAAAAAGTCTTGACGGCTATTTCTCAAAAATCTCCGACAACATGCCCAACAGAACTACTAAGAACTCGACCAAAACCACCATCCTTGTAGATGTGCAGGAGGAGTTAGCTAACGTTAGCGAATCTAACACCATTGCGGATTCAGGCACAATGGACCTGGTGATTCAAAAGATGACCGATAACATTACTAAAGTGATCGATGTTAAGATAATAACGGTCTTGGAAGCAATAGCAGGCCATTCAGCTGAACTACAGAGGGTTGTCAAACGTGTTGATGAGGCGGAAGGAAGAATTGCTACAGTGGAAGCTTCAACTACATCTATGGACACTAAGATAAAAGCACTTGAGAAACAGGTGTGCGAAATGGCGGAGCACATTGACGACTTGGATAATCGAGGACTCAGATGCAATATTCGTGTTGTGGGACTCCCGGAAAATTCTGAAGGGACACGATACCCGGTCCCAACCAGCGCCCACGGCCAGTGGTTATAAAGTTCCACAACTTCACCGACAAGCAGCGCGTCATGGATGCGGCTAGAAACATCGGTTCTGATGGTAGTCAACGTAAAGGTCCAAAGGTCTCATTCTTCAATGATTACTCCACAGCGGTTGTACAAAGACACAAAGGGTTTGATGAGGCAAAGGCTCGACTCAAGAGAATGAAGATGGACTACGCACTGCTGTACCCGGCCACATTGAAGATTATGGTCAACGGATCGCCTAAAACTCTACACACCTGAAGAGGCTGCTGCGTTTATTGACTCTCTCGGGTAAATAACTTTAAGCTGCACCTCCGCAGTATTGGATAACTTTTTTTATTTTATTTGAATCTGATCATGAAACAGTGGTGTGAGTTCTCACGTGCTCCGGTTCAGTAATATTTGTATTTTTATTATTTTATTGCTAAAGTAACTGCCGCTATAGCTCAGGCTGAGATATGGGTGAATCTATATTGATGCCCAGACTTGGTTTTAGGTGGAAGAGCCTCAATCTCCTATTGATTTTCATTTCCATATATATAAAGGATGAGGCTATTGAGTGGCAATGCAGACTTAAGAGTCTACATTGGAAAGTTGAAATCCCCTGCATGTTAGCTAGTGGGAAAACCCCCTTTTGGATCTTTACATGTTTAATTTTTGGGTTTAGTATAGTTAGAGTTCAGGGTTCATATCGTTTGTTTATGCTCGGTGAGATAGAAGAGAGTTCAACACATGGAAAAAGGTACCACCCCACTTTTACAGTAGGATTCAGTCTGGATATTGAATGGTCAAAGTGCAATGGCAGGTAACAGACTGCGTGTATGTACATGGAACATTAGAGGGAGCCATAACCCCATTAAAAGGAAGAAGGTACTGTCTTTTTTGAAAAAAGAAAATATTGATATTGCCCTGTTGCAAGAAACTCATTTGGATGATAAGGAGCATCTGAAATTACAACAAGGGGGGTTTGGTCAAGTGTTTTTCTCATCATTTACAGAAGTAGAGGTGTAGCAATTCTTGTGAAAAAGAACTTACCACTTAAGGTATTGAATTGTGTGAAAGATAAATTTGGTCGCTTTGTTATAATTAATGGTACTTTACAAGGGCAGAACATCTCCATAATGAATATTTACTTCCCCCCCTGCCCACCACCCTGATTTCCTCACTAAGGTATTTCTAGACTTTTCAGAATTAAACTCAGACACTGCAGTGGTTGGAGGAGATTTTAATTGTTTGTTGAACCCCCTTATTGATAAGTTTCCCAGCGGTATAGCTACACTCTCTCCTCGAGCTAAGTCACTTAAAGCTATTTGTGATGATCTGGGGTATGCTGATGTTTGGAGAACTTTTCACCCCTCCAACAGAGAGTTCACTTTTTTCTCTGCACCTCATGGATGTCAGACTAGAATAGATAACTTTTTTATGCCCAGGACGTCTTTGCAGTCTGTTTTATCCGCTAGGATAGGAAGCATAGTCATATCTGATCATGCAGAGGTGATCCTGGACATAAAACTCAACGGGGCATTCAATCTGTCAAGACATTGGAGGTTGAATACAACCATCCTTAAAGACCATACATTCACATCATATTTTATTACAGAGTTTAAAGCATTTTTCTCTATTAACTCTCAATCAACAGATAACCCCTCGCTCCTTTGGGAAACCTGTAAAGCGTACGCCAGGGGTCTGATTATGTCATACACAGCCACTAAGAGGCGGAAAAAGCGTGAAAAGCAAAAAACGTTAGAGGGTGAATTAGGAACTAAAGTGAAGGACTATATTAAAACTCCCACTCCTGCCCTATTAAAGGAAATATCAGTTCTTAGATCAACGTTGGACTCTCTCCTAACACAGGACGCTGAAAAGAAAATGAGATTTGTCAGGCAAAAGCTATATGAACATGGCGATAAGCCAGGAAAGTACTTGGCGTACCTAGCTAAAAAGAGAGCTGACTCACAGTCAATTGCTACTATTACTGATTCTGATGGCAATCATTTATATGAAAATAAATTGATAAATGACTCATTTAAGAAATTTTATGCAAATCTTTATGCCTCAGAACTGCCAAATGATGCACCCAAATTAATGGAGAACTTATTTTCTAAGATTGAGCTCCCTACTATCTCTGAAGAACAGAGGTCTCTCCTTAATGCCCCTATTACCGAGGAAGAGATAATGTTCGCAATTAAGAATCTGCAAAATGGTAAGGCCCCAGGACCAGACGGGTTTTGAAGTGAGTTCTATAAAGAGTTCCATGGCCTGATCCTTGAGCCATTGCGTGATATGTTTAACCACTCATTTTCAAATGACCAGCTCCCTCAAACGCTGAGGGAAGCCAACATATCACTTATTCTCAAAAAGGGAAAATGTCCAGAGTCTTGTTCCTTGTACAGACCAATTTCCCTTCTGAATGTGGATAGAAAATTGCTTTCTAAAATTCTAGCCACAAGATTAGAGGACTCACTGCCACTAATTGTGAAAGGAGACCAAACTGGCTTCATTAAGTGCCGTAAGTCATGCAACAATGTCAGGCGGCTTCTTAATGTAATTCAAGCCTACCAACAAAGTGCTAGGGATGGTCTTGTGCTCTCCCTAGATGCTGAGAAAGAATTTGATCGTGTGGAGTGGTCTTACCTATTCTTTGCTCTAAATACATTTGGTCTAGGGGACAACTTTATAAAATGGGTGAAAGTTTTATATGATGATCCTCAGGCTGCTGTCCTTACTAATGGGCTAAGGTCAAATAGCTTCTCTATATACAGAGGTACCAGACAGGGCTGTCCTTTGTCCCCTCTCCTATTTGCACTCGTTATGGAACCACTGGCCGAGGCCATCGGGGTAACGCCTGCTATACAGGGGCTGCTCATTGGTGATGTTCACCATAAAATAAGCTTGTATGCTGATGATGTCCTGATATTCATCTCTAGTCCCGAGACTTCAACTACATCTCTTATTAATATTATTGAATTATTCAGCGAATTCTCAGGCTACAAGATTAACTTAACTAAATCAGAGGCTATGCCACTTGGTAACCTTCACTCTGTACCTAATACAGAGCCCCCCTTCCCTTTTAAATGGTCTCCCTCAGGTTTTACGTATCTGGGTATATTTGTAACTCCTAAATTCCAGCAAATGTACAAAGCCAATTTTGTTCCCTTGTTTGATACAATAAGACAGGATCTGGAGCGCTGGAACTCTCTCCCGATTTCTTGGTTGGGTAGAATATCCCTCTTGAAAATGAACATTTTACCTACTTTACCCAATCCAAATGATCCCAGTATTACTCTCCAATAAGGTAATAAAGGATGTAAACGGATGGCTAAGTTCCTTGGAGTAAACGCAAGCCAAGACTTAAGATGGCAATATTGCAGCTGTCAAGTTCTATGGGGGGCTTGGATCTGCCCAATATCAGGTTCTATCAGTGGTGTGCCCACCTATGTTACATTTCTGATTGGATCACAAACGATGACTCCTCTATTTGGTGAGACATTGAGACTTCTCTTTCAAAATACCCCTTACAGGATCTTTTATTTTTCAGAAGTTTCAAGTCTGTAGAAGATCACCGCAATAATCCTATTACACTTAACACACTCAAAGTATGGAAGTCAGTTCAGCGCTTCCTGGGAAGGTCCAAACTAACCTCTGCTCTGACTTATTTGCTGATAAGATTTTATTGTCATTTGAGCAGATGGTCGAGAAATATCGACTCCCAAAGCAGGACTTTTTCCGCTTCCTACAAGTAAGACATTATATTGTGAAGAGCACCACCTTAATTGGTAACCCTGATATGTCTGTCATTGAAAGAATGCTTTTTTTCCCACAAAGGAAAATGTCTATAAGTCTGTTTTATGATGCTTTAAGGTCCTGTTCTGCTGTCGACACACAGAGGGTGAAAGTGTGGGAGAAAGAATTGTCTGTTACTATTGGCGAAGAGATGTGGGAGGACATTTGGAGATATGCAAAAACAATATCTATATGTAATCGTACTAGAGCAATTCAATTAAGAATAATACACAGATTGCATATATCCCCAAATCGCAGACATGCCTTTAGCCCCTCTGCCTCTTCTCCTCAGTGTCTTAAATGTAAAACTGATACAGGCACCCTAACACATTGTTTATGGTCATGTACCAAAATACAAAGATACTGGTCTGGTGTTCTGCAAGAAATTGAAAAGATCCTAGGGGTTGATCTAGAATTGGACCCAGTTTCTTTACTGTTGGGTCTCCCTAGTAGGCATGTTACTTCTGTGGGTAAGAGGAGGCTTTACAACATCCTTACCTTCGCAGCGAGGAAAAACATCCTTTTACAGTGGATTAGTGATAAGGTTCCTTCTATTAAAGATTGGCATAAGACACTATTTGAATGGGTGCTTCTGGAATATTTGACATGTACATTGCATTCTAAAACAGATCAGTTCTACAAAGTATGGAAACCCTATCTAAATTACCTAGAACCTGAGGTATCAGCTATTATGCTGCAAGGATTCTCTTAGAATGGTGGTGATCTATGTATTTCAGAATTACACTGTACATTCCATGTGTTGAACCTAACTTCTTAATTTAAACTGAGCTTTTTTGTTTAATTTCTGTTTGTAAGGTTGTTTAAAATGTATGTATTGAGAGACGCAATGATGGGGATGGGGTGAGAGAAGAGGGGAGAGGAAAATGGTGTGTGGGTGTGTATGTATGTATGTATGTATGTATGTATGTATGTATGTATGTATGTATGTATGTATGTATGTATGTATGTATGTGTATGTATATATATATATATGCGCAGGTATGTGTAAGTGAGTGTTGTTTTTTTTGCTTTGTCTCTGTTGTTGTATCTCTTAATATGGGTGAAAATTGTGAAATTCCAATAAAAATACTGTTTAAAAAAAAGAGAAAAAAGTCGAAAATGAATTCATCTGTTCAGTATGTGATCCATCCATTCACTATTTCCAACCAGCAGCACCAACCTGTACAGCTAAAGACAGCCAAGATCTACTACTGGGAGTGAGACGACTTTTCACCCACTCCTTGTCCTCCTCCTCCTCCTCTCAAAACCCTGACTGCACCAAGACTTAATTACCGTCTTATTGCACTGAGACATGTCCCTGGTTCAATTACGGGGGCTGAGGCCTTAAACAATACACACACACACATGCACACACGCACACATCATAATGGCTGCAGACCTAGTGTAAAATGGAGTACAGTACTTTCATAAGGCTTAGACAGATGCTGCTCTGTAGCAACAACACAAAACAAAGAGGCTGGGGGCTGAAATGTAACAAACTCCTGCCTGGCTGTTAGCTGGGCGCTAGATGCCAGTGTGTGTGTGTGTCTGTCTAAAAATTGGGGTACCACAGATGGGGGAACAGAGAGAAAGAAGGGCTCCTGTCGTAACAGGGATTAACACAGCAGACAGCTGGGTGAGTGGTCCTCCACAGGTTCCCTAGCATGTGGGCAAATAAACAGTTTACCCCACAGTCGCCTGAGTCTGAAAGGAGTGTGTGGAATATGCACACACATACACAATTGATGACTGATTCACACACACACACACACACACACACACACACACACACACACACACACACACACACACACACACACACACACACACACACACACATACACATTTGATGACTGATTCATACACACACAAACAAACACGCATGCATGCCACGAGACACAAAGTCTTGGTGAAACACACCCACACACACCTACAAAAGAAAAGTTGTAGAAGAAGAAAGAGAGGGTGATGGAGAGTGCATGTTGTTCAGACACAGGGCATGGGCAGGTCAGCACAGAGACAAAGACAGGAGGCCATAAAACTCTTCAAACAAATCTCCACATAACATTGGGGTGAGAAACCCTCATTACCAACAGGCCAAGCCCTCATTTACAGCAACCACCGTCAGAGGCCATTCGGAGGCCATTCGGAGAACGAGGGAACAAAAAGAGGGAGAAACATTTATTTTTGGAGCCTTGTCTGTCTGTTTTTCTCTCTATTCAGTCCTTCTTTCTCGGGGTCGCCCTAAACTGACCCCTTTTTATGAGGGGGCGCCAGCTCCATTTATCATAGAGATTTATGGTCTTTAATAGGGGAAATGGACCCGGCCCGGGGTTGCCCTCAGGGGGGCCTGATTTAAATTCTACAAAAATGTAGGAGAAGGTTTGGAATTGGGATTGGGGGGAGAGAGGTGGCGATCGGGGTGGGTGGGGTGGGGTCCTCTGTCTGTGACATTTTCAAGGTTGCCATCTGGGCAGGGAGTGGGAGCCTTCAACTGTCCGTCAACATCTCAAGCAACACTGCCCCCCCTGGATAAAGCCGCAGCGGAGGAGAAAGGGAAAACAACATCAACTGGGGGAAACAGATGCCCTCTATCACAGCCCTGGTGGTGGTGACTGCTTGTCCACCTGGGGCTTTTTCTCCACCCATAACAATAAGCCAGTCAGTCAGTCTCCTGATCTGTGGTGGCCTGGTTGAGAGCCCTGCTGCGGTGTGGATCACCCTCTATTTCATAATCCTATTACCATAATCCCAAAAGGTCAGGGAGCGCAGAGCACTTTCTCCTTCTCTCTCCCACCAGAACGCCTCTCCTTTAAAGGTAAAAGGGAGTAAAACTTTGGCCCAAAGGTTGAAAGAAACTTCCAGAAAGGCAACTTAAGGGGAGAAGAGTTGGGGAGTATCCTAATGGTTCTAACCTCCATGGGGCTCAGCAGAGTTATGACCTATAGACAACCACCAGAAGGGCTGAAGGTCTCCACAGCTAGCCTGCCAGAGGTCACTGTGGGCTATAGCAGCATGAGGTTCAACCCCTTAGCCTCTCATATTGAGACCCAGGAATTTCATAAAAGTCCAAGATGAATTATGATCTTCGTGACTAGTTTCATTTTCTCACAGATACATTGGGAAGACGCTGAGGATAAAATGAGAAGATGAGTGCCACAACCCTGAAATGAAAGACGGCCTTGTGCCCAAACTTTCAATCAAGGACATATATCTGTCAGGCTTTTCCCACAAAAACACTTTTCTATTATGTAAAGGCAAGACCACAATGTCCAAGCAACACGTAAGGCATCCCTTCATCTGTAGCGTTGGTGTGAAAGATCCTCTTGGCAGACACATTGTCCTCAAAATGTCATAATCAAACTATCCCGGTAGACCTAAAATATTCAAACTATCATAGAAGCGAAGACCACAAAACTTTATATCAGACCTCATATTAAAACTCATATTGACACTTTCAACTCCTTGACAGTAACCTTGATGAGACATTCCAGTTCTTATTTTGTGACAACGTCCCAAATTGCAATCTTTTCCTTAAAGTGTCGTATTTTTGACCATGGTCCATAGGCCTCTGGCCAAATAAAGTGCACTATGTACATAATTTGGTGCCTCTGCGGTAAAGCTAGTAAACCAGGAAGGAATCCACAGTTCCCAGGCTCTCAGATGCTTCTAATTACACGCTTACCAGGATGACAGCCTTGAGAAACAAGACTCTCTGGTCTGATGAAACCAAGATTCAACTCTTTGGCCTGAACGCCAAGCGTCACGTCCGGAGGAAACCTGGCACCATCCCTACGGTGAAGCATGGTGGTGGCAGCGTCATGCTGTGGGGATGTTTTTAAGAGGCAGGGAGACTAGTCAGGATCGAGGGAAAGATGAACGGAGCAAAGTATAGAGAGATCCTTGATGCCCCAGAGCGCTCAGGACCTCAGACTGAGGTGAAGGTTCACCTTCCAACAGGACAATGACCCTAAGCACACAGCCAAGACAATGCAGGAGTGGCTTCGGGACAAGTCTCTGAATGTCCTTCAGTGGCCCAGCCAGAGCCCGGACTTGAACCTGGTTGAACATCTCTGGAGAGACCTGAAAATAGCTGTGCAGCAACGCTCCCCATCCAACCTGACATAGCTTGAGAGGATCTGCAGAGAAGAATGGGAGAAACTCCCCAAATACAGGTGTGCCAAGCTTGTAGCTTCATACCCAAGAAGACTCGAGGCCCTAATCGCTGCCAAAGCTGCTTCAACAAAGTACTGAGTAAAGGGTCTGAATATTTATGTACATATGACATATCGTTTTTTATTAGAAAAAATGTCTGAACATCTTTTTTGGATTTGCCATCATGGTGTATTGTGTGTAGATTGATGAGGGAAGAAAACAATTTAATCAATTTTAGAATAAATCTGTAATGTAACAACATCTGGAAAATGTCAAGGGGTCTGAATACTTACATTTATGAACACAAGTTTGTGTAACAAAAATCGTCATGGAAACGTATTCCAGTGGGTGTACCGAGCAAGAAGGCAGTAACTGCTGTGTCAGAGGTCAGGGTCAATATGAATAAAACATGACCTCATAGTAAGACAACAGATGTTGTCAGTGATCTGCCTGCAACTCAGGCTGAACAATGAAAATACTTGAAAGACATTTTTATCAGTTACACTCAGTGAGCAGTTAATGCCCGTTTGCTTGATAGGGCAGTGTAGAGCTCCTATACGCAATGGTGCATGACCTCTGTACCATTAGAGACACCTTTCAGTCTAGATTTGAGAGCACAAACCCTGTGTCCCTGTGACAGACAAGCATTCTGCCCAGAGGGTGTAGTTGTACATCAAGCTGCCTCACGCTACAGAACACTTCCACACCATCACACTGGAGCTGTGAAAACTAAGCAATCAGTGATGCGATGTGTAGAGAGAGATAAAGAGAGAGAGAGAGAGAGAGAGAGAGAGAGAGAGAGAGAGAGAGAGAGGCACAGAGACAGATAGAGATAGAGACAGAAAGATGTAAGAGGAGACGGCCCGGTGGTCCAAGTGAAAGCTAAGCACTGTCTGTCGATCACCTTGGGCATGTGCTCAGCCGACGAGGTGACCATGACGATGACAAAACAAGAGGGGGGACCGAGACGGCTTCCCAGAATAACAGACCTGAGACCTCCACAATGCTCCAAGACTTTGCAGAGAATTCAAAAGAGAGAAAAGTAAATTCTGCTGTCAGTTGCCACTTTGCTTTTTCAACCAAGGTGAATGAACTGCACATCAAGCGGAGGTATAAAGATAGCAACTCTTGGTAGGACAATGGAAGTTCAGTTAGAGGAGAGAAATAAACATGAGTAAGTATAGAATACGTTATTCTCTTCAAAAAACTACAGTGTTCTATTACTATTAACTTCTCATGCTATATCTTTAGCTCCCCAGTAGATTAAAATGCTTCCCAAATAGCACCCTATTCCCTATATGGTGCACTACTTTTGACCAGGATCCATTGGTGGTAATGCACTATGTAGGGAATAGGGTGCCATTTGATAATTGTTTCTTCGCTCCCATATGAAGAGTGTGGAGCTAGGGGACAGAAACACTGCATTGGTTGCAATGAGAAAACGGATCTCTGCAATCATCACATAGGCTACAATGTAAGATGACGCCGGAGGGTAGGGCTGCCGTCTTATTGGCTCTTAATCAACCATGCTATTTTGTTTGTATTTTCTCGTTGTTCGTAACTTGCTTTGTACATAATGTTGCTGCTACCGTCTCTTATGACCCAAAACAGCTTCTGGACATCAGAACAGGAATTACTCACCTAAAATTGGACGAGGTGTACTTCTTCAATGAGTCGGACGTGAGAGATATTCTACGGACGCCCGACCAGGCCCAGATCCTCGTGATTCGCTGGAAAAGGAAACATAGGTTTCGCGGAAAGAGATTGGGGTGCCTTGTGAGGATCAGGCGACGAGTGGCTAATCTGCCCATTGCCTATCATTCTGCTAGCTAACGTTCAATCACTGGAAAATAAATGGGACGAGCTGAAAGCACGTATATCCTACCAACGGGACATTAAAAACTCTAATATCTTATGTTTCACCGAGTTGTGGCTGAACAACGACATTAAGAACATACAGCTGGCGGGTTATACACTCCATCGGCAGGACAGAACAGCAAGCAGCCTCTGGTAAGACATGTGGCGGGGGCCTATGCATATATGTAAACAACAGCTGGTACACGATATCTAAGGAAGTCTCAAGGTTTTACTCGCCTGAGGTAGAGTATCTCGTGATAAGCTGTAGACCACACTATCTACCTAGAGAGTTTATCTGTATTTTTCGTAGGTTACCACCACAGACCGATGCTGGCACTAAAACACTCTCAGTGAGCTGTATTCCGCCATAAGCAAACAGTAAAACGCTCATCCAGAGGCGGCGTTCCTAGTGGCCGGGGACTTTAATGCAGGGAAACTTAAATCAGTTTGACCTAATTTCTATCAGCATGTTAAATGTGCAACCAGAGGGGAAAGAATTCTAGACCACCTTTACTCCACACACAGAGACGCGTACAAAGTTCTCCCTCACCCACCATTTGGCAAATCTGACCATAACTCTATCCTCCTGATTCCTGCTTACAAGCCAGAATTAAAGCAGGAAGCACCAGTGACTCAGTCTATAAAAAAGTGATGAAGCAGATGCTAAACTACAGGACTGTTTTGCTAGCACAGACTGGAATATGTTCCAGGAATCTTCCGATGGCATTGAGGAGTACATCACATTAGTCACTGTTTCACGACTTCCGCCGAAGTCGGGTCATCTCCTTGTTCGGGCGGCGCCCGGCGGTCGGCGTCGCCTGTCTTCTAGCCATCGTCGATCCACTTTTCATTTTCCATTTGTTTTGTCTTGTTTTTCCACACACCTGGTTTCAATTCCCTCATTTACTTGTTGTATATTTAACCCTCTGTTCCCCCCCATGTCTTTGTGTGGGATTGTTTATTGTAGTGCTTGTGCACATTCCCCGTGAGCGCACAACGGGTTATTTTAGTGCCCATTTATCTTGTTGTTTTGGATGCCGTTGGTTTTGCTTAATAAATCTCCGGTTATTACCCAGTTCTGCTCTCCTGCGCCTGACTTCTCTGCCGCCAATTACGCACCCCGCTACACACTGGCTTTATCAATAAGTGCATGGAGGATGTCGTCCCCACAGTGACTGTACGTACATACCCCAAACAGAAGCCATGGATTACAGGCAACATTCACACTGAGCTAAAGGCTAGAGTTGCTGCTTTCAAGGAGCGGGACTCTAACCCGGATGCTTATAAGAAATCCGGCTATGCCCGCCGACGAACCATCAAACAAGCAAATCGTACTACACCGGCTCCGACGCTCGGCGAATGTGGAGGGGTTGCAAACTATTACAGACTACACAGGGAAGCACAGCCAAGAGCTGTCCAGTGACACGTCCCTACCAGACGAGCCATGCTCGCTTCGAGGCAAGTAACACTGACTCGTGCATGAGAGCATCAGCTGTTCCGGATGACTGTGTGATCACGCTCTCCGCAGCTGATGTGAGTAAGACCTTTAAACAGGTAAACATTCACAAGGCAGCTGGGCCAGAAGGATTACCAGGACGTGTACTCCGAGCATGCGCTGACCAACTGGCAAGTGTCTTCACTGACATTTTCAACCTCTTACTGTCTGAGTCTGTAATACCAACATGTTTCAAGCAGACCACCATAGTCCCTGTGCCCAAGAACACTAAGGTAACCTGCCTAAATGACTACCGACCCATAGCACTCACGTCTGTAGCCATGAAATGCTTTGAAAGGCAGGTCATGGCTCACATCAACACCACTATCCCAGAAACCCTAGACCCACTCCAATTTGCATACCGCACCAACATATCCACAGATGATGCAATCTCTATTGCACTCCACACTGCCCTTTCCCACCTGGACAAAAGGAACATCTACGTGAGAATGCTATTCATTGACTACAGCTCAGCGTTCAACACCATAGTGACCTCAAAGCTCATCACTGAGCTAAGGACCCTGGGGCTAAATACCTCCCTCTGCAACTGGATCCTGGACTTCCTGACGGACCGCCCGCAGGTGGTAAGGGTAGGTAACAACACATCCGCCACGCTGATCCTCCACACAGGGGCCCCTCAGAGGTGCATGCTCAGTCCCCTCCTCTACTCCCTGTTCACTCATGACTGTACAGCCAGGCACGACTCCAACACCATCATTAAGTTTGCTGATGACACAACAGTGATCACCGACAATGATGAGACAGCCTATATGGAGGAGGTCAGAGACCTGACTGTGTGGTGCAAGAACAACAACCTCTCCCTCAACGTGATCAAGACAAAGGAGATGATTGTGGACTACAGGAAAAGGAGGACCGAGCACGCCCCATTCTCATCGACAGGGCTGTAGTGGAGCAGGTTGAGAGCTTCAAGTTCCTTGGTGTCCACATCACCAACAAACATGGTCCAAGCACACCAAGACAGTCGTGAAGAGGGCACGACAAAACCTATTCCCCCTCAGGAGACTGAAAGGATTTGGCATGGGTCCTCAGATCCTCAAAAGGTTTTACAGCTGCACCATCGAGAGCATCCTGACGGGTTGCATCACTGGCTGGTATGGCAACTTCTCTGCCTCCGACCGCAAGGCACTACAGAGGTAGTGCGTACGGCCTAGTACATCACCGGGGCCAAGCTTCCTGCCATCCAGGACCTCTATACCAGGCGCATATACCCCATATACCAGGCGCACAAAGCCCCATATACTACCCACCACTGCGACCTGTATGCTCTCGTTGGCTGGCCCTCGCTACATATTTGTCGCCAAACCACTGGCTCCAGGTCATCTATAAGTCTTTGCTAGGTAAAGCCCCGCCTTATCTCAGCTCACTGGTCACCATAGCAACACCCACCCGTAGCACGTACTCCAGCAGGTATATTTCACTGGTCATCCCCAAAGCCAACACCTCCTTTGGCCGCCTTTCCTTCCAGTTCTCTGCTGACAAAGACTGGAAAGAATTGCAAAAATCACCAAAGCTGGAGAATTATATCTCCCTCACTAACTTTAAGCATCAGCTGTCAGAGCAGCTTACCGATCACTGCACCTGTACACAGCCCATCTGTAAATAGCCCACCCAACTACCTCATCCTCATATTGTTATTCTTTTGCTCTTTTGCACCCCAGTATCTCTACTTGCACATCATCATCTGCACAGCTATCCCTCCAGTGTTAATGCTAATTGTAATTATTTCGCCACTATGGTCTATTTATTGCCTTACCTCCCTAATCTTACTACATTTGCACACACTGTATATACATTTTTTCTATTGTGTTATTGACTGTACGTTTGTTTATCCCATGTGTAACTCTGTGTTGTTATTTTTGTCGCCCTGCTTTGCTTTATCTTGGCCAGGTCGCAGTTGTAAATGAGAACTTGTTCTCAACTGGCCTACCTGGTTAAATAAAGGTGAAATAAGAAATAAAATAATAAAATATAGCCCCGCTATTGCTATTTACTGCTGCTCTTTAATTATTTGCTAGTCTTATCTCTTATTTTTTTTATTTTTTTATTTTCTTAAAACTGCATTGTTGGGCTTAAGGGCTTGTAATTAAGCATTTCACTGTAAAGTCTACACCTGTTGTATTCGGCGCATGTGACAAATAAAATTTGATTTGATGTGTCAGCCAAAGCAGGAAATAGTGTTGAGGTAGAATACAGAAGATACTGAAAAAGGCTGAAAAAGGGTCAATTTAGCCTTTCAGAGTGAGTTTGTGAGTGGGAGGAAAAGTTTTGTGATTGGAAGGAAAAGGTTTGTGAGTGGAAGGAAAAGGTTTGTGAGTGGAAGGAAAAGGTTTGTGAGTGGAAGGAAAAGGTTTGTGAGTGGAAGGAAAAGGTTTGTGATTGGAAGGAAAAGGTTTGTGAGTGGAAGGAAAAGGTTTGTGAGTGGAAGAAAAGGTTTGTGAGTGGAAGGAAAAGGTTTGTGAGTGGAAGAAAAGGTTTGTGAGTGGAAGAAAAGGTTTGTGAGTGGAAGAAAAGGTTTGTGAGTGGAAGAAAAGGTTTGTGAGTGGAAGAAAAGGTTTGTGAGTGGAAGGAAAAGGTTTGTGAGTGGAAGGAAAAGGTTTGTGAGTGGAAGGAAAAGGTTTGTGAGTGGAAGAAAAGGTTTGTGAGTGGGAGGAAAAGGTTTGTGAGTGGAAGAAAAGGTTTGTGAGTGGAAGGAAAAGGTTTGTGAGTGGAAGGAAAAGGTTTGTGAGTGGAAGGAAAAGTTGCGGCAGGAAACGCCATGACCTTTGAATTGCCTGCCACTCGTTTTATTTAATCTAAACCGTAAGCTATCCTCACTTCAACACTAGTGTAATGTCTAGGGAGATGATACACACAGGTAGACCGCGAGGTGTTTTAAAGAGGACTGCTTCCTGGCCTGGTAAACACAAGGCAAGTATTCAGTTACACTGGTTTGAGGTTTAAATTAAAGGCATACACACACAGTCACATACGCACACACACATACACACACACACACACACACACACGCTGGTTTAGTGTTTAAATGCATAATGCTGCATCGTCAATGTTACGCATTAACCAGTCAGAGAGAGAAACATCTGTAGAGGTTTTGTCTGCAGCCTCTGTTTGTCCGTGTAGTCAATGTACCATCTGTCTCAATAAAGACTCAATTGTTCAACCGAGGGAGACGATAGCAGAGTTTGATATTGGAAGATGTTGAGTTGTACACGCGGCACAGCCACTAATGGGAAGTGCTTGAGTGAGGATGGGAGATGGGAGACAGAAATCTGTTCACACACATATACACAAATCTGTTCACCACATGGATGGGTAAACACACTGTTTAGTGTCAACAGTCCACCTGCATTGCTTCAGTGTTGAACAAGTAGGGATTGCGGTGCAGGAATGTGTCCCAGAGACAGACTGTCTGTGTGTGTGTGTGTGTGTGTGTGTGTGTGTGTGTGTGTGTGTGTGTGTGTGTGTGTGTGTGTGTGTGTGTGTGTGTGTGTGTGTGTGTGTGTGTGTGTGTGTGTGTGTGTGTGTGTGCACTGATTCAATAGACCGGTGGTCGCCAAGGCATTCCTAGTCGATCACCAAACATTTTTGTTAAAAAAACAACGATAAGCCTTGCCAAAGACAGTACAGTATGAAGATAGGCTAAAACTGCTTCTCCAATAGAAATCCCAGATCACACTTGTAGGCTAGCTGCAGAAACACGTTGTTGGGTCTAATGGTCGTCTAGTGCCAAACTGCACATCCGCAGGCCATCAAATCAAAGGCACTCCTTCGATATAAGGTAGTTGTTATTTAAAATATATATTTTTTTTTTTGTTACCCCATATTTTGAGATATCCAATTGGTAGTTACAGTCTTGTCCCATCGTTGCAACTCACGTACGGACTCAGGAGAGGCGAAGGTCGAGAGCCATGCGTCCTCGAAAACACAACCCTGCCAAGCCACACTACTTCTTGACACACTGCTCCCTTAACCCAAAAGCCAGCCGCACCAATGTGTCGGAGGAAACACCATCCAACTGGCGACCGTGTCAGCGTGCATGCTCCCGGCCCGCCACAGGAGTTGCTAGAGCGCGATGGGACAAGGACATCCCAGCCGGCCAAACCCCCCTTAACCCGGACGATGCTGAGCCAATTGTGTGCCGGTCTCCCCTTCGCGGCCGGCTGCGTCGCAGCCCGGGCTCAAACCCAAATCTGTAGTGACGCCTCTAGCACTGCAATGCAGTGCCTTAGACCGCTGAGCCACTCAGGATAAGTTGTTTTTGACAAAAATAAAAAGTGTCAGTTGTTCAGTTTCACAAAGTTGGAGCAATAACATGTTCAAAGACATTGGCTTGAATCTACGTTGAGTCTTTAGATTATGAGAATATTAACAACTAAGGAAGAATTTTTCACTTCTCTCATTGACTTCTCAAACCCCAAACCCCGGCCTGGTCTGTTTAGTCTGCTTCTCAAGCATTCCCGGAAGTCTAGCGATGTTGCGTCTCTGGGTTTAAAAACTCTGTGGACTTTAGTTCCTATGTATTTTTTTATTATGTAAAGTCGCGCTGTTGGCAGTAGGTGCACTTTTTTCAGCAGTCTTAGTGCCGAGATGGCAATGTGTTCCCATTTTAAACCATTTCATGTGTCTGAAGGTGGAACTCCGCCTACCCTGCAGGCCCAGAGAGCAAATCACGCGCACTTATAGGCCTACCGCTGGCCAATCAGATAGCTCAGATCACCGTGTCTGCAGTTTCCTTGAGCCATAGACTAAAAAGAAGCCTCGAGCACACAGCAAATTTGATACTGTGAGATTGCTGAACTTGTAAAACCATGACTAGAGAGAGACTGTCAACGAATACAGCAAAGAGCTGCTGTTTTTATGAGTATGTTCATGATTAAGTTGTTATTCAGCACTGTCAACACTTTGTTCAACACTTTTAAAAGCCATGAAATGAGCGTTCTCCCTACTTCCACTAGCGCTACAACCAGCACTACAGCTGCAATGAATGAGTACCAAAGTGTTTCCATAAGCTTACGTTGCTATTATTAGCAGCTTCCTGCTTGACTTTTTTAATATCAATGAATATTTCAATTTCTCTGGTCATCGGAGTAACAACGTGAATTGGTGCATGAGGCAGAAATAATGCAGTGCGACTCGAGTTTCGCCATCAACGGAAGACTGTGTCCCCAGAGGGAGGGAGAGCGGAGGGACGGTGAGTCGCGTGAGAGGCAGCCTCACCGCTGCGCCCTCCCTCCCTTCAGACTAACCATCAGATGCAGGTCATCAGTCCAGTAAAAAAAAGGAAATTATTATGCTCACTCAGCTGTACCTCATAAGTAAAACAACAAATATATTACCAGTGTGATCATATACCTAAAATGTTGTAATATCATTTCTAAACGGTCTGAGAAGAACAACATTGGCAGGCAGGCAGTGGCGGTTCTAGCTTGTATGGCTCCCTGGGCAAACCCCCCCCCAAAAGAAAAAGCACCATTCTGCACTAACTGTAATTTTTATTCAGACATTTGGAACAACACAAATAAATAATCATAACATTAAAACTATATAAATATATACAAAAATAAGTCTCATAACTATAAAAAAAGAAGTAACAAAGACAAATAGAAACAAATCGTAGTATATAAATACAAATTAAAAAGAGAATCGAATTATTACACTATTACCCTATTGCTAACAAAAAACACACAAATAAAACTAAATAGCACAAATCCTATATCACACAAATACACAAATAGAATAACACACTTAGAAAGAAGAGAACCTGATTATTACACTATTGCACTTCAAACAAGAAACACACAAAGTAAATTGCACAACTGCCATCTAAACCCTGACCTTTCTTGCCTTCCTTGATGCAAAGCCATCAATTACATCATCATAAGAAATCTGCCCAGCAATTGCATGGTTAGTACTGATGACAGCAAGGCCACTAAGGTGTTCCTGTGACATGGTGGACCTCAGGTAGGATTTGATGAGCTTCAGCTTTGAAAAGCTCCTCTCTGCTTCAGTTACGGTCACTGGAAGAGGAAGACAAATTCTGAGAGCAGTCCACAAATTTGGATACATTTCTGAGAGCTCCCTTTACGTGTATAAATATCAGCAGCTCAAGCAGGGTCATGGTCTTCGACGGCAAGTCAGGCAAGTTCTTCAGTTCCTGTGCAAGCTCTCTGCCGTCCAAGTCTGAGTGTTCTTCATAGTGCAGTGTTATACTAAGGGCCTCACATTGTTCTGTCAGCTCCTCATTTGAGAGACTTTGGAAGGTTGACAGCACTCCAAATATCTCTCCCACATTTTCCAATGTGGAAAATCTTTCCTGAAGGGCTGAGGTTGCAGCATCAACAACGACGTTGAGAAATGTCACCTCCAGCTTCTTCAGAGCATCACTGAAAGACTCATCCAATGATCCGTATGAAAACTACCGCTTTGTGGACCGTTTGTGCAGTCATAAAGCCTGATGCCCTGAAGTTGCTGAGACCTCTCTCTGTCTTTCTGAGACTGACTGCAACATCCACATGCATACTGGGAGACTGCATCAGCTTGCTCACATGTTGGATCTGGCTCAAGATGTCAAACCACACCACTGTACAGATGCTGAAGCAGTATGATCCCACCTCCTCTGACAAGGACTGGGCCTCAATCTTTATCACATGGTCTTCGGTTTGATCCCTCACCTCAATCAGTGCCTCTCTCACCGCTGCTGCCTGATACCTCAGTGGCTCGACACTCTTGACTTTACTCTCCCACCTTGTCTCAGTCCACATCTTCAAAGTGATGTCCACATGTTTTTTCAGGATGGCCCATCGCTGTGTGGAGGCTGAGAACAAGGTGTACAGTTTGTGTAAGATGCCAAAGTAACCTGTGGCATCGACAGAACTCTTAGCAGCATCAGCCACAACCAGGTTCAATGTGTGAGCCCCATATGGCACAAATAGAGCTCTTGGATTCATTTCCAAGAGTCTAGCTTGGACACCTTTGTTTTTGCCTCTCATGTTTGCCCCGTTATCATAAGACTGTCCTCTGCAGTCCTTAAAAAGCATTTTTAGCTCCTCTAATCTTTTGAGAATCAGGGATGCCAAATGTTGGCCCGTGGACTCCTCTGCCTCCAGAAAACCCATACATTTTGTGGGGCTCCTCCTTCAGTGACACAATTCTAATCACAACTGACAACTGTTCAGTGTGGCTGAGGTGCAATCTAGAATGATAGCGAAGAATTTTGCCAGCTTGATGTCACTCACCGTTATTGAAATGACCTTGCTACTCAACAAATCAATGAGTTCATTCTGTATTTTTGGACACGGTTAAGGTGCTCTTTCATGACTGGATCAAATTGTGCCATCAGTTCAACCTCATTGAGGAAATGTCCATTTGATGGAGAGTACAGTGCTTCTGTGTCCCCTTAGTGCCAGATTTCTCATTTCCAGAGACTACATAATAGCAGTCAGATGTGTCAACACCTCTCTCTCCATCTTATCCTCTCAGCCTCCATAAATGCCATCTCATGCTTATCAATTGTTTCCCCCTTTGTGAGTCTCATTGCCAGTTCTTTCCATGTTTTCATGCAGTTTTGGTGTTCTGGACTGTTGTCGTGTGAAGTGAGCAAAGACGTTGCATGTTTCCAGTCTGTCAGTCCTGAGTTTGATAAATAATTTTATCCTTAGAAAAGAGTTTGCAGCAGAAGCAGAAGAGGCTGTTGTTTCTTTCAGAATACACCAACCAACTTCAAGGGATGTTTTCACCACTCACCAAGGTCTTCCTGAAATACTGGTGGTGGCAACTTCTTCCATCACTCTCATTCCTTGGGGAGTGGTACCTCAATTAGTCCTCTGCAAACTAGTTGTGTCTGAATTCTGTCAGTCAGAACTGAAGGCCAGTCAGCAGGGTCTGTAGACAGTGGTTCATCCTCAGCAGCAGAATTTGGTGGGGATACTGCTACAGACATTTCTAATGGAGAGCACATGGGCATTAGTTTACACACGTTATTCACAGCATTTACAGTGGTGGAACATCCCACATACATACCCAGTAATAATAAAAGCATCATTGTTACCCACAATATGGAAACTTAAAACTTTGCAAAAGGTAAATTATTTATTTTGTTTATGTTATGCAGGGATACACACACACGTGCGCGTGCTCACAAACACACCTGAAGAATCCTGCTGGGGAGAAGTGGAAGCAAATGGGTCTTCATCCTCAGGCTCAGACAACATTTGTGAAGACACCTGTGTGGCTGAGGAGGTAGATGGCTCCTCATTCTGGCCAGTGCCAGAGGGTGCTCCAAAGTATTTCAGAAGTGCCCCTGAATTTGCATTGAAATACAGTATACAAATGCAACAAAATGTCTGCCAAACCACAGTATATATTCACAGTATTATGAATGATTTGTGGTTTATTTGGTAGCAATTTGCAGTGTGACTGATTTTACTAAAAGCATTAGTACTGTACAAAGTTAGAGGTGCGTTATTTGATAGATTCGCCCGCTCCCCCTACCTTAGGCTTCCAGTGGGGAGACCTGAGGTCAACCTACCCCCGCCCCATTCCCCATCTCATACTTCTGAGTCGGAGACCTCCCAGGCAGTAGCCTGCCTAGCTCACAAACTAGAATCAGGGCTCCCACTCCAACAAGGTTATTTGACCCACAGTCCCACACGGTGACATGATATCATTGACGTGACGTGCAAATGAGCGATAGAAAATCTATTTTTTGTGCGGGCGCCCCGTGCCGCCCCTGGCGAGATGCCCCCCTGGTCGGCTGCCCATGTCGCCCAAACCTAAATCTGCCAATGTTGGCAGGTCAATTCAAGCATAGCCAATATGCAGTGGTAATGTATTGGGCCTATAGCCTACTACAAACCTGATTGATACAGAACTGTTTTTAATAGGTTCATGGTGCACTGGCTTACGTTTTTTAAGACGTGTTTAAAACTAAATCTGAGCGGTAGATCTCGGCTTGCATTTTGACTCACAAAGTGATCCTGACTCAGAAAGTGATCCTGACTCAGAAAGTGATCCTGACTCAGAAAGTGATCCTGACTCAGAAAGTGATCCTGGCTCAGAAAAGGTTGGTTACCACTGCACTAGACCTTTTGTCTCACCTAAACCCCAGTATAACTGATCCGGGAACCCTGATACACACACTCTCACAAACACACACTTTCACAAGAAACACACACAAACCCAGTGAGTAAAACGTAGAAACTCCAACAAACACAAAGACCGCAGAAAGACTTTGGCACAAAAGGCATGAAACCCACACATACTGCAGGCCCCCAGGTGTTTAGAGCAGAGTGGTGGGTCCTTGCCAGGAGAGGACTCTCCCAGTATAGTATCCCCTGTAACCACAACCTGTGGGAAGGTATCACAGTTTCAGCCATAAGGAATGAATGGACCTTAGTGTCTATGATCCCAATAGATCTGAGTGACAAGCTGAAATAGGAGACGTTTAGCACCTCTGCCCGCTCCCAAGTTCGGGGAATCTCGATCGGTATGTCAAGGGTTTCTGTGGAAGCAGGGGAATTCACAAAATATATTGCAGACACTGCAGGGTAGGTTCTACTACTGTACTCAACATACGGGCTAGACTGGGAGCTTTGAGTGACATGTAACTTGCTCCCACAGTCAGAGAGAAATTAAGAGGATTAACTTTCACTGAGCATAAAAAGGGAATGATACACTGAATGTAATAACTCAAGTTAACAAACCCCAGAGGATGTCACTAACAGGATGTCACCCCATCAGACCCCTGCAGTAACCTACTGAAGTGTGTGTAAATGTAGTCAAGCGGCGGTGAACTTAAGAGAGCCTGTAAGTGGATGATGGGTACTCTCCTCTCCTCAGCAATGCTATCCACTTCACTGTAGAAACCGAAGCCAAATCGTCCGAAAAACTAAACAGAGAGAGAGGGGGGGTGGGGGGGAAGAGAGAGAACACAGGGTATCTGCACTTACAGCTGGCGTGTCCCTACACCCACACAGTCACACACAGAGTCAACCCCTCTCCACAGAGTACCACTCACTGGCATCGATTCCACCCCGCTGACCCCCTCTAACAGATTAACATATCGAAGACAAACATAGGGACATACTGTATGTACACACTGTCACTCACACATGTACAAACAAATACACATTAAACAAACATATGCTCTACACACACACACACACACACACACACACACACACACACACACACACACACACACACACACACACACACACACACACACACACACACACACACACACACACACACAGTCACTCACACATGTACAAACAAATACACAACAAACATATGCTCTACACACACACACACACACACACACACACACACACACACACACACACACACACACACACACACACACACACACAGAGACACACACACACACACACACACACACACACACACACACACACACACACACACACACACACACACACACACACACACACACACACACACACACACACACACAAACAGAGGGGACCACCCTGCACCATGTGGGTAGAGCACATGGCATTGAACCATCAAAAGATACACGTTCATTTTGTGCTGCCATCATTCATCTCTCCATGTGTACACACTGCAGTCCGCAGCCAATTATGACTGAAGCAACAGCACATCTTTCTGTCCATCGACAGATCGACAGGCAGGGGAGGGGCTATTTATAGTGCAACATTAAAAGAGCTGCTCACAACTTACTGACTGGAACTCCCTTTCATTAGGGAAATAAGGACATGTATTAAAAGCCTTTAGAGACTAGTAAGAGAGACGCAAACAGATTGGGTCTCTAAATAAAAAGATACAGATAGACTATAGCCTACATACAGAGCTTTACATATAGACTGATCTATCTCTATGATGAAAACCTCAATACTGAGAGAACAGTGGTTTGGGAGGGGCAGAGAGGAAGTATGGTAAACCAGCATCCAGACATACAGATGCAAGTTTGGGGAACTAACAGGAAGTAAACAGCTAAATGCTGAGAGAAATGGGATGAGAGAGGACGTACGGCAACCCTACAATCAGACCAGGGCCACCATTTTGTCTCAAACCCAATTAGTACCAGTTACCTGGACTGTTGACAATCAACCCTCTGAGTCATGACAATGGAGAGGAATGACAGGGTTGAGAGGCTGGCAGCTGTACCATGTGGGGACCGAGGGAGTGGCGCTAAACAAAAGATTCCTGAAATGATGCCTGCCTGCCTTCCTATTCTGTCAATGGCAGCCATGCTCCACTTCACATGCTCATTGACCAGTGGCGTGCCGTGGGCCTGGGGCCTGGGCCTTCAGTGAGGTATTACACAGTCCCACCCGAATTAATCCACCTCATTATGATGCCATGGCTCTAGACACTATACATTTAGACAGAAACGCAGTATAACCAGGCGTTGCGTCACCTTGAAATTGACAAATTTACATTTTTGGGTAAACAGTGTTTACCCAAAAACATGACACAATCAATGAGTCTTTTCAATATTTCCCTTCACCTTTTCATTGCGCAGCTCCGTTGCCCTGCGCGCGTGTTCTTTGAGCTGTAGATCCACTCCGGTGTCCCCAAAAGTTTTCAAAAGCACCATTGCTTGTTAGTGCCCAGCCGTACTTTGGTGTCTCGTTGCTGCCTTGGTTAGACAACTCAAGTTTGCAAAGCCAGTGTGGCTCCAAACACCAAATCGATCACTTGCAAATAATAGGCATTCCCAGCAGTACAGTTTGCAGTGCTTCTCGGAGCCAAGGAGCCATTGACAGCGCTCGTAGTTGAAACTTTGAAAGTGGCGAGCGAACGAAGCCCTTTCCCGCCTCTCCTTACAATGTCTAACTTTTCTTGAAAAGTTCGTCTTGAGAATGGCGTTATAATTATATCCTCGACCAAATCGATATCTTCTCCTCCTTCCGCCATTGTGGGTTGAAAAAACAGCTTAGTAGTACGCGAATTAATTCGTTTATCAAATTCAGTTTCCTAGATCTCCATAGGACCTGCCTCTCAATATTGGTAATCCAATCAAAAGACGTGCACGCACTACGCCTGCTAGCTGGCTCCTGTGTAACACTGGAGCCAGCCAGCAGGCGTACAATAGCCAACTCTAAAGCTGATTGGTTGACACTAAATTTTCATTTCCATTCACTATAAGCGACAAGCGCCCGCACTGTTGATTCTGAAGGCCTGAGGGCAGATTTTAGACCCCTGGCAACACATGATGGCTGAATATGATTGGATAAAAGATCTAACATAAAGACAAGCCCTCCAAATCTCAACCTGGGGCTGGAAGCAGTGCAACCAAGAGGAAAGCTATGAAATGAAGAGTATAACTCTTACTCTGGGGAATAATTTAATACATATTTGTGGGAAAATATATTTTAAAAAAAATTATATTCTGATGATGTTTAGGCCAGCAGAGAAGGCCTTGCAGGCCCTGACGGCCCACCACTGTCATTGACACATACAACAGCATGAGATAAAGAGCCCAGATTGAGAGGCATGCACACACACACACACACACACACACACACACACACACACACACACACACACACACACACACACACACACACACACACACACACACACACACACACACACACACACACACATTAAGAACAGGTGGGTCCCCACTCCGATCAAAGAGCATTTGACTGGTTCATGTCCCCAGTTCACTGTAGCGTGTAATGTGACAGGATCCTGGTTAAAACAACTGGATGTGTGTACACCAGTGGAGGCTGCTGAGGGGAGGACGGCTCATAATAATGGCTGGAATGGAGCAAATGGAACGGCATCAAACACATGGAAATCATGTGTTTAATTCATGTATTTGATACCATTCCACCCATTCCGCTCCAGCCATTACCAAATACCCCTTCCTCCCCAATTAAGGTGCCACCAACCTCCTGTGGTGTACACTGTGTGCCGATGTGAAAAAATCTTAATCCCCATAATTCCCTCTGTTCTGGACGCGTGCCTGTTGGCGTCTTAACAGGTCAGAGGCAGGCAGCGCAGGATTGTGTGTACAGTACAGTGGCACATGTCAACACAAAGGGCGCAGTGTGGGGACAACTGGCCATTGTGGGGACACACAGGGTAGGCAGATGGGGTAATAAACGGGATTGGGGCCTGCAGAACAAGTGTTATCGCACAGCACTCCTTCAGCACGGGTTTTCTCTGTTACTGGTCAATGGTTCAATCACAGTCTGTACCACAGAAATATCATCTGTAGATAGGGCTGGGAACTGTTCTATAGATTCTATTTCTATGGTGTGTACTCTGTGACTCAAATAAGATGGTGTTAAGAGCTTGTGTTTAAGTCATTCAAAGGTCAGCCGGAGAGTTGTAACATTAGCAAGCAGGCTTGCCTCCATATGTTCCTTCACCCATGAGTTCCAAACCATTTGCATCAGTATACGGACTTACTATTCCATGTCTGGTGCTGACTTCCTCTGGGCACTTCCATGGGAAGGTAAGAGGGGGTGACTAATGGAGACATTCCCATCCCAGATAATGACTGAGTGTGTACACAGTCTGGGTTGTACACAGAAATCTGACAGCGCAACAAGCAAGAAACACAATAAGCTCCTACTCCCTCTCCACCAACCACTAAGGAAACTGGATGAGGTAACGCAACAAATATCCGCTATAACATTTGTAATGCACACTGCACTGCCTTACACAGTCATAAAAACAAAAACAAAATATCCCCTGGGCCATCTTCAAGGGAAAACAGTAACTTGTTTGTTTCATTTTTCCAGATCCATCCTATTTATAACAACAAGCCCTTAATACATTCCTACTTACATCGGTCCAATCCTGGAAAACAAGCTGAAAATCTGTGAGGGCAAGACACAAATACTCAGACTGTTTCTTCTTGAGTGGTTTCACCATCATCACTAATCAGGCTAGTGGTGTGTGTGTGTGTGTGTGTGTGCGTGCGTGCGTGCGTGCGTGCGTGCGTGCGTGCGTGCGTGCGTGCGTGCGTGCGTGCGTGTGTGTAGTAGTAGTAGTAGTAGTAGTCCCCATTCCCTAGTATGTTTAGAGATCTTAGATGGGTAACACAAATCAGAGCTATCGTATTTTTATTATCTTATTTCCTGGTTGAAGAGAAATCACTTTCACTGCAACAAAGCCCTCTCGGGGGACAGTGTGGGTACTGAACAGAGCACACAGCACTTTGATTAAAACACCAGCCTGGGAGACATTTAGTTAAGTCTTCCAAATGGCACCCTATTCCCTTTATAGTGCACTACTTTTGACCAGGACCCTCAAAAGTAGTGCACTACATAGTGAATAGGGGGCCATTTGGGAAAGAGCCTAGAAAGAGGCATTGGCACATGGGCCAGCTAAACAATCTGGGTGATGTGGATGGACAGTTTGTGCTCTCAAGATGACAAGGCAGAGAATTATGGGAAATGTTATCCCTGTATCAAAATGCGGTGCTATTTGGGGCACAAACTTTCCCATTTATAAACTAAACATCTAACGAGCAAGGCCTATTCCTCCATTTATGAGCAAAACATCCAGCGAGCAAGGCCTATTCCTCCATTTATGAGCAAAACATCCAACGAGCAAGGCCTATTCCTCCATTTATGAGCAAAACATCCAACGAGCAAGGCCTATTCCTCCATTTATGAGCAAAACATCCAACGAGCAAGGCCTATTCCTCCATTTATGAGCAAAACATCCAACGAGCAAGGCCTATTCCTCCATTTATGAACTAAACATCCAATGAGCAAGGCCTATTCCTCCATTTATGAACTAAACATCCAATGAGCAAGGCCTATTCCTCCATTTATGAGCTAAACATCCAACGAGCAAGGCCTATTCCTCCATTTATGAGCTAAACATCCAACGACCAAGGCCTATCCCTCCATTTACGAACTAAACATCCAACGAGCAAGGCCTATTCCTCCATTTATGAACTAAACATCCAATGAGCAAGGCCTATTCCTCCATTTATGAACTAAACATCCAACGAGCAAGGCCTATTCCTCCATTTATGAACTAAACATCCAATGAGCAAGGCCTATTCCTCCATTTATGAACTAAACATCCAACGAGCAAGGCCTATTCCTCCATTTATGAACTAAACATCCAATGAGCAAGGCCTATTCCTCCATTTATGAACTAAACATCCAATGAGCAAGGCCTATTCCTCCATTTATGAACTAAACATCCAACGAGCAAGGCCTATTCCTCCATTTTTGAACTAAACATCCAATGAGCAAGGCCTATTCCTCCATTTATGAACTAAACATCCAATGAGCAAGGCCTATTCCTCCATTTATGAACTAAACATCCAATGAGCAAGGCCTATTCCTCCATTTATGAACTAAACATCCAATGAGCAAGGCCTATTCCTCCATTTATGAACGTCCAACTATTCCTTTTTTTTCAGTCACCCAATGGTTGCCAGTAAAAATCCCAATTTCTGGTCCACCATCCACCCTATCATTTATCTTCCTTAGTGTCCACTGTGAGGAGCTGAGTGACCCTAAAGGTCAACATTTCCAATGTATGACAAATGGAAGGGGTCATTTAAGAGGTGGACGGGGGAGGGAATAAAAGAGTGAAAGGGCATTTGTAGCTGCCAGACTGGACAGCAACCCCTTCTATAGGCTATATTTGGTTCGCCCCCCTCCCATCTAGTCTGAAGGCCACTTGAGAAATTCAAAGCGACGCCGCGCTGCATAAAGGCAGTGGATTGAGAGGCCCGCTTAATGCCTGTCCACAATGTCTACCCCCCCCCACACTCACACATACACACACACACCAAAGACCCCCACCCCTTTTTCCCGTAATCCCATGAGTCCCCGGCCAGTCCTCCCAGAGCCTGAAAGAGCGAGCCTGACACGAGTCTCTGACTTCCCCCCCTTTCCCCCCCCTAACCCCATTATACTTCCTTTGTCCCCCCCCCTGAGGGACCAGGAGTGAGTGTAGGGCTCGTCGGCCGGGCTGGAGCAGGCAGGTGTTGAGGCAGCTCCAGTGGGATGGAGTGGTGGGAGAGAGGGTGTGCGAGTCGGGGGGGGGGGGTCTGGTTCTCCATCTGTCAGGACAACCTGATGGCCTGGGCATAACACATACACACCCCTTGTTTGTCGCTGACATGACAGCCCACAGGGCCACAGGCGGAGCAACGGCAACTGTAACCAGGATTATGTATTGCTCTAAATGCATTTGGGAGGGTTGATGTCAGGAGGACTGGAGGAGGGACACACCCACCACATCCTGCTTGCTTCTTTTATCTGGCTCTCCGCTTCCCATTCGTCAGGCATCAAGGGCCCAACTCACCGCCACAACAGGAATGACAGGAGTTAGACTTTATAACAATGGCAAGGATAGTTGACTTGTTATTCTATGAGTATTGGGGAGAAGATTAAGCTCAGCTCATAAGTCACAGTTTTAGTACTAAACACGGCAGTAATAAAGCACATGCTAACTTGTAACAAGTTACAAAGTTAGGACCGCAAACGGCTCCTCACATAAAAAGACAGGTAAGTTGACACCCTTCATGAGTGCGCATGCAACAGAGAGAGTCTGTAACACAACAACTATACATACCTTGTCGAACAGAGATTTCCATTGCTGAGATGGGGAAAGAGGAAAGGAGCGGGGAGGGAAAGAGGAAAGGAGCGGGGAGGGAAAGAGGAAAGGAGCGGGGAGGGAAAGAGGAAAGGAGCGGGGAGGGAAAGAGGAAAGGAGCGGGGAGGGAAAGAGGAAAGGAGCGGGGAGGGAAAGAGGAACGGAGCGGGGAGGGAAAGAGCGAGAGAGAAAAGAGGAAAGAAAAGATTTCAGAGAGAAAGGTGCCATTTAACAGACAGACACACCTGTCATTAAGGAATGATATCAGCAGGTAGCATACAAGGGCTTTCCTTCATTCAATGAATCAATATCATTGAACAATTGAGGACATCATCAGTTATGTATGGTAGTAGCCATGCTACGCCTGCTCGGTTAGCTGTAATGAACACATATAGTCAATGGATTGTTGACTGTGATGATATAATGACTATTGTCTATGAAGCTGTCTGAGAATGGTCGCTGGCATAGTAATATTCATAGCTTACAACCATAACACAGTATGATATAATGCTGACATAACATAGGCCATCATTGTAAATAAAAATGAGTTATTATTTGAATTGTTTAGTTAAATAAAAACATACGCTAGTGTAGAATACACCGTGGGAAAAATGTGCCTTTAGGCTGATCTTCTGTTTTAGGATGAAATTGAAAAACGCTGATGACAATATGAATATGGCTCAATACTTACGTCCTCTGGGGCCACGGGAAGGACATCGATACTCTCCAGCACTTCTATCTCGTCTCCCTCCGCGTTCGCCGCCACTGCTGGAGAGGAATGCACCGGCACGTCCCGAGACGCGTCCGGCATCGTCAGGCTGCGGCTGCCCCTCTCCTCAATCCTCTACTGGGCGATTCAATATTAAATCCTTACCGACAAACAATATCCATTCTCTGATATTTGAGACACATTACGCACATAATCCATATTTGAGAAATCCCAAGCGAGGCTAATCAACGCAGGTGTCTCAAACACAATTGGGTATCCTTATTCCAACCCTGGTCCTTTGAGGCTATTTGGAAAAATATATTAGCCCACAAAATAACATCTAACCTCCGTTTGTTCACAAGCTCATTGACGAGAAAAGATATGTTCAATAGATCCACGCACAGAGAAAAAGTTGAGTGCCGAGTTGAGTGTCCGTGGAGTGCGCATCTGCATCTCGCCACTCCGATCGACAGTGTGTATGTGTAACAACTGAATTGGGTGTGTGTGGCCACCAAGTCCTTCTCCTATTTCATACGACAGCCCACCTGCACCTCAGTCCAGCTCTCTGTTGACAGACACGGCATTTTTCACTGCCGAAGTACTGAATTGTCATTGGGACGGACAGGCAGGCAACTATCCAAGTTGACTGCAGTGATTGTTCATTCCAATGTGACTCACCTGAAAATGAAATAGAATAGAGGTGTGTGTGGCGATAATGAAAGCAATTGGCTACTCACTTCAATAGTGAATAAGAGAAGACGTCATAGTGTATTACAAGGCAATAGGCATAGTTGTACAAAAAAAAAACAGCATAAAACAGCATATAATGCTACTCAGTCTACTTCGCAAAAATCAGCATGCGTAGCCTAAATGTCATGTCAGTCGGTCACTGAACACTCACTCCAAAGACGTCTAGTCGACCGTCCAAAAGTCGCGCAAGTGGAAATTCAGGTGCGTCATTGTACCCTCGCAGTTGTTTACAGCGACGCAGAACAGCCAGCTGCCGAACTCCGCTGTCTCACAGTCAGCAGCCTCTAGGAACACACTGACTCTGCTCCCCGAGTTGGATCGGGACCAGCCTGCAATCTGGCCCTGTTCAAGCCGGTAGGCAGGCAGGCAAGTACCTTCGGCTCCGTTGCACTGCCGCATGCGTGCCTCCGGCGCAGAGAAATATGGATTTTTGGCTGCGAGGTGAGAACACCACCCACACCCACAGAAGGCTTCGAGGAACCCCGGTTCACACCAGCTGGCTCTCACTCCGGTACTTTATCACGTTATGTCATCAGATAGACAGTGCGCGCATGTGACTCAGTGAGTAGACTTGGCTGAAGAGTATTCAAATTCAACTCTCACAAATTTGGGTGTAGGCTATTAAAATACATAACATAGTATTCAGACAGTGGAAGTGCCTGATACGGATCTAATTCAAAGAGGGCCAATTCTATCCTGTAATATTTCCATCCAACATTCACTGAAAGGGTAGTACATTCAATCATGAAGCATAGCACCTACTGATCTACTATCATACTCAGTTTAGGACACCTATAGTACCAAGTACCAACCAATGTTTTACTTTTCTTTTCACCTTCCTTCCTCTCTGTATCTGGGTGGTAAAGTGGGTTGAGGTTCAGAGGAGGGTAATAAGGGCCTGTAAATTCCAGGTTGCGTTTTAGGGTCATAAACAAACACTCCCCTGCAGGCCTGCAATGACAATCACCAAAATGATGGGTCTTCCATTCCAGAGGACCACCTACCCATTATCTATAATCACTTCAAACAAACCATTCATTTAAGATCAACCTGTGTGTGTGTGTTGTGTTGTTTGTGTGCACATGCATGTGCTTGTGTGTGCCCACGTAAGTTATTTTGTGGCTGTGGGGTGCAGCTGCTTTTGAGTGGGTAGCACTGTAAAGAGATTGTATCTCTCTCACAAAACTTCCCCACGCTATTCGATAGTATTACCATGGAAACAATATGGCAAAGGTTATTTTTAACCTTATGGGTCTTCTGACACCTACACAGCACTTTTGGATGAAACTGCAGCCTACAATGTTTTAACAGCGAAATACTATACTACCAACCCTACAGTCTTCAACTGGCCTCAAAACGCTTCCTCCGAGAGAGAGCTAAGCTGTTGGGATGCCATCTGCAGTCAACTGTACAATTACCATGTGTGAGATCACAATTAAACTAATCTCATCACCCAGAACCAAATCTCAACTACTCTATAAGTATACTGAATGTGGGGTCTCCATTTCTAATGACTTTTCCTATTACTTTAGCCTAACACTGCTGTGGTTTCCATTCAAACTTCTACTTAGATCATGCTCACTTGAGTATCACCGTCTGATAGCCTTGGCTTAACTAACCCATGAGGAAAGCATTCCAATCCCCTGCTGGTTGCACATGTTGAAATCTAGGCAATTTGGCCAGTCAGTTAGACACTTACTCATATGTTACTCATGAGTTACAGCGACACTTGGAGACAATCATAGTATCCGCATCCCCCATGTCACCAGCGAGTGACTCAAACCATTGGCAGGCAACCGCCAATTTAAATGATCTAATTGGGTGAAGCGTTCACGTCAACTTTCACAGGTCAACTGCTGGTGGCGTCAGCTCTGAAAGTGGAACAGCCCACGGAACAGAAGAGAGAGCAGAGGAACGGAGGCTAACCGCGGGTAAACACCTGCACTGCGAGAGGAATGTTTATGAACTCTGCCTCAGAATGTGAGTAGTAGCTCTGTCTGCGTAGGTGTTAACTGGTGAAAACAGGTACATACGACCTGCTAGACACACATGTACTCACTCACACGTACACACTGTTAAGGCTCTGCGTTCCATGTATTTGCAACTCTCTCACACAAAAACACAGAGTAAAAATAAACAGACCGATCGGTTAGGCCCTAGGGAATAATCTTCATGGCTTAACAGGCAATTTTATGCAGTCTGGTGGGGATCATTAGAGAGAGACTAGTTACATCTGGTCCCTGAGGGACCCGTTTGGGCCCTGCATATTGTTATTAGGTAGCCGTGGTGGTGTACAGTCTGTGCTGTCTGTGGATATTGGAATCATTATGACAATACTGCCACCATGTGTCCACAGGCAGACGTACAGTTACATCACCTCCTCACATGACCTCATCCTTCACGTGAACTTTGGGAGCAAGAATCAGGGGTAATGACATCACTGGCTGCTTCCTTCCCTACCCCTCAGTTGGACCTTCCCTGACCAATGTAGTGAGGCCCTGGAATGAAATGACCTCAAGACAACAAATACTCTAGCCAACATTACACCAATCACTTCTGCAGATGACTTGCATAATGTGCTCTGACGAAGGTACTGTTCCCGAAAACGTTGGCGATACCCAATAAATCATTGGAAGCGTATATATTATGCGACTTTATTTAAATGTACCTCTCGGTTGTCAGCACCTCTGACTATTCGGATGAGCATCAACTGCTCTGCTTTTTATATAAAGTGCATAATGGGGGAAAAAAAGGATAGATCCCAAATGCAATAAAACATTCTTGACACAGGATTAAAGTGGATTTATTTATTATAAACATTGGAAAGGCAAAATGTCAAACACAATTGTCCTAATGTTCTGGGATTTGGGGGTGCTGGATAACATTTGGATAATTGGAATAGTACCATTGTGAAGAATGTTGGCTTCATAATAACAGTATATTTGATATTATAACAATATTGGAGGATGATCAGAAAAAAGCAAAGCATGCAAATACAGCTCCTGCAAATATAATAACTGTTCAGCCTCACATACACACATAGCAAGCACACACAATAACATGCATGCCCAACACACACACCACCTGGGCGGTCCATACCCATACAGGAAGCCATGGGTGGGCCACAGAGGATACTTCGGCCTTACTGAGTTCTAGGGGTAAGGCGCAGACACCCAACAAGTATCATCCCATACGGAACATCCATTGATTGAACATGGGCTGATTCAGCCTTACAAATTTGTAAGTGTGCCCCCAAGCTTCTGACCCTGGAAGGCAGACTAAAGAACAACCTTCTTTTAATAACAGCAGAACAGCCTTTACTGAACAGGTTTGAGGATATTAGAAAATACTAAATAACGGAGTGAAAGCTAATCCCTTTATAGCCTCGAATGTGGCTTTGTTGTACAATTATAGCTTCAGCACGTGAACTTCATAATGTCCCGTTTGTTCAAATAAAACAAATATACAAGCAGTTATATATATACACATTATTTACACATTGTTTCAGTATTTGTTTTAAAGCATATGTTTTTGTGTATGGTATTGGTTCTTTTGCGTACCCATTTCACTACCCTTACTTCAACTGATTAAGATTGAGTTGTTTCACCATTTCAATCCACACAGGTATGCCCCCTCAAATGTTTTATATATTGCGCAAAGAGAAGAAATTCCAAGCTTCATCAGTAGTTATATAATCACATTCTCAATATAAATATTATATATAGACATACTGAGTGCGCAGACACCAAAATAAAGAACAGTCATTTTCTTGTGAAATCTCTAGGTGTATAACTAAATAAGGTTTGCCTTTTCCCCTCATCACATTGAGATCCTAAAACATCCAGTATGTCCCCAGAGAGATATTTATTGGGAGAGGGTACAAGGTTTAGCCTGGTCCCAGATCTGTTACTGCTGTTCTGCCAAATCCTATCGCCTATGTGGCAGATCCTAACTTGCACTTAAGTTGAATTTTCACTTAGTCATGTATTGATGTCAATGGGAGACTGGAGTGAATCCTAGCGTTTCACTTATAGACCTAGTAGTTGGCAAAACAGCACAAACAAATTTGGGTACAAGTATCGCAGAGGTTAGATTTGCACGGTGGTGGGTGGATCACCGTTGTTTGAGCAGCACTCTGCACATGGCGAAGCCCAGCACGGCGAACACAGTGGCTCCCACGCTCACTCTCAACCAGAAGGTGGAGCTCTTCAGGTCAGCCTGTGTCACATGTCTGAGAAGAGAGAGATAGAGAGAGAGAGAGATACAGAAGAGAGAGAGATACAGAAGAGAGAGATACAGAAGAGAGAGATACAGAAGAGAGAGAGAGAGAGAGCGAGAGAAATAAACAGAGTGAGAGCACATAGGTCAGAGTTGGCAGAGACAACTAAGCAACAATATGTAATGCTTGTACATAACCTCTCTGCTTACACGGATCATGATACACGCTACAGTGCATTCTGAAAGTATTCAGGCCCCTTCCATTTTTCCACATTTTGTTACATTACAGCCTTATTCTAAAATATATATATATATATATATATATATATTTTTTTTTAAAATACTCAATCTACACACAATACCCCACAATGACAAAGCAAAAACAGTTTAAAAAATAATAATTTTGCAAATGTATTATAAGATTTAAAACAGAAATACCTTATTTACATAAGTATTCAGACCATTTGCTATGAGAGTTGAAATTGAGCTCAGATGCATCCTGTTTCCATTGATCATCCTTGAGTTGTTTCTACAACTTGATTGTAGAAACATTACCTGTGGTAAATTCAATTGATTGGATATGATTTGGAAAGGCACACACCTGTCTATCTAAGGTCCCAAAGTTGAAAGTGCATGACAGAGCAAAACCATGCCACGAGGTCGAAGAAATTGTCCGTAGAGCTCCGAGACAGGATTGTGTTGAGGCACAGATCTGGGGAAGGGTACCAAAACATATCTGCAGCATGGAAGGTCCCCAAGAACACAGTGGCCTCCATCATTCTTAAATGGAAGAAGTTTGGAACCACCAAGACTCTTCCAAGAGCTGGCCGCCCAGACACACTGAGCAATCGGGGGAGGGCCTTGGTCAGGGTGGTGACCAAGAACCCGATGGTCACTGACAGAATTTCAGAGTTCCTCTGTGGAGATAGGATAATCTTCCAGAAGGACAACCATCTCTGCAGCACTACACCTATCAGGCCTTTATGGTAGAGTGGCCTGACAGAAGCCACTCCTCAGTAAAAGACATGACAGCCCGCTTGGAGTTTTCCAAAAGGCACCTAAAGGACTCTCAAGACCATGAGAAACAAGATTCTCTGGTCTGATGAAACCAAGATTGAACTCTTTGGCCTGAACGCCAAGTGTCACGTCTGGAGGAAACCTGGCACCATCCCTACGGTGAAGCATGGTGGTGGCAGCATCATGCTGTGGGGATATTTTTCAGTTGCGGGGATTGGGAGACTAGTCAAGTTTCGAGGCAAAGATGAACGGAGCAAAGTACAGAGAGATCCTTGATGAAAACCTGCTCCAGAGTGCTCGGGACCTCAGACTGGGGCAAAGGTTCACCTTCCAACAGGACAACAACCCTAAACATACAGCCAAGACAACGCAGGAGTGGCTTCGGGACAAGTCTCTGAATGTCCTTCAGTGGCCCAGCCAGAGCCCGGACCTTAACCCAATCAAACATCTCTGGAGAGACCTGAAAATAGCTGTGCAGCGACACTCCCCATCCAATCTGACAAAGCTTGAGAGGATCTGCAGAGAAGAATGGGATAAACTCCCCAAATACAGGTGCGCCAAGCTTGCAGCGTCATACCCAAGTATAATCTAGGCTGTAATTGCTGCCAAAGGTGCTTCAACAAAGTACTGAATAAAGGGCCTGAATATTTATGTAAATGTGATATTTCAGGTTGATATTTTTTAAACATTTGCAAAAAAAATAAAAAATAATACTGTTTTTGCTTTGTCATTATGGGGTATTGTGTGTAGATTGTTTGTTTTTTTACATCAATTTAATACATTTTAGAACAAGGCTGTAACATAAAAAAATGTGGAAAAAGTCAAGGGGTGTGAAATGCTTTTCGAATGCACTGTATGTAGGAGTTCACTCAAAACAGCGTGACTTTGAACCTCCGTACAGTCCTATGTACTAATCACAACTAAAGCTGCCAAAAGATGAACGTCCAACAGGATGAACAGATGAGACACTAGAAATGCGCATTATTAGACTACATATGCATTATTCATTAATGAAGAGGAACATAACGAACAAGGTTGGAATAGAACAAGATGGTAAAACAAGTGACAAATGACAGAGAGGATCAAGGAACTCAGAATCAGGGAATGTTGGAATGAGGCAAAAGAATAAGAGTGAGACGTCATGAAGATTTACAGGAAAACAAACAGTGGTTTATGACAATCTACAGCACAAAATCCACGAGAAAAACGCCCAAACTCCAAAACAGGGTCAAAACAGAGGCGATGAACAGCAAATGAAGAGAAGAGGGACAAATGAAGAGGAGGATTGTTAAACAGAAGAGTGTGAAGGCAAAGACAGGTTTCTCAGAGAGAGAAAGAAAGAGAAAGAGAGAAAAAAGACAGAATCCACATGATTAACAAAATGACAAAACGTTTCGGGGGCTAAATGAAACGGCAAGCGAAGAAGAAGAGGAGGAATAACGTAAAGGAGGATTGTGAAACAGAAGAGTTGGAAGGTCTCTGAAAGAGTAAGGACCTGCTGAGAATGGCAGAGTAGAGCTTGGCCTTCACCGTCTGCACCAGCTCTGAGTTGATGAAGTTCTGCAGGTGGCAGAAGGTGCACCTGTTACAGGTACACATACAGCGCAGCCGAGCGTGACTAAGGAGAGAGACAGAGGTGCACCCACCCACACACATACACAGGCACAAAGACGAGAGAGTTAGAACAAAGACCGATGTCACCAGAAGGTTTGAGCTCTTTGGTCCATAGAGCTCATCTCTTATCAGGGTAAAAACCAAGTGCACCCACCCAGGAAGAGATGAGCATAATTGTCTAATTAAACAACGGGAGAGCATGACCACAAGTCTGATCCATTGTAATCTTCACCTCACACTGTTGGGGTTAGTAATCTCCAAATAGCCACTTTGGATCAATTTGGATAATTTTCAACATTGTGTCCTCATGCCACCACAGAGTTAGAGGTCTATATATTAAAACAAAATGCACTAGATTGGCCTCCCGGGTGGCGCAGTGGTCTAAGTCACTGCATCGCAGTGCTAGTTGTGCCACCAGAGACTCTGGGTTCGAGCCCAGGCTCTGTCGCAGCCGGCCACGACCGGGAGGTCCGTGGGGCGACGCACAATTGGCCTAACGTCGTCCGGGTTAGGGAGGGTTTGGCCGGCAGGGATATTCTTGTCTCATCGCGCACTAGCGACTCCCGTGGCGGGCCGGGCGCAGTGCACGCTGACCAGGTCGCTAGGTGTACGGTGTTTCCTCCGACACATTGGTGCGGCTGGCTTCCGGGTTGAATGCGCGCTGTGTTAAGAATCAGTGCGGCTTGGTTGGGTTGTGTTTCGGAGGACGCATGGCTCTCGACTTTCGCCTCTCCCGAGTCCGTAGGGGAGTTGCAGCGATGAGACAAGACAGTAACTACTAACAATTGGATACCACGAAATTGGGGAGAAAAAGGGGGGTAAAATAAAATAAAATAAAATTTTTTTTTTTTTAAAAAGCACTAGATTAAGTATGTTGATGCTGTCCCCATTGTGTTGGCTACAGTTCTGAGAAGTACAGTTCAGATGAGTCCAGTCCACCGTGACAGAGAGGTGATCAGTGTGGACAACAGCCTGACAGAGAGAATAGTGGGAGAAGGGGCACACAAGGGCAGTAAACATACAGTAGCAGCTAATGGCAAATTGAATCTACCACATTACCTACAACGTCTAACCAAGAGTTCAGAGTCTCTATATTTCAAATGTGAAGTGGCACCAATTTGGGAATTGAGGGATTTGGGAAGTGAGGGATGAGGTAGAATTTAACAGCTTAGGGGCAGTTTTAGGGCTTGAGGTGGGGTTTTGGGGCAATGGGTTTTACAGCATGAGATGGGGTCTTAAAATATTTTAAAGGATTTTCTTTAGGGATTGGAGAGGGTTTAAGGGCTTAAGGTAGAGCTTTAGGGTTTGAGCGAGGGATTTTAAGGCTCGACATGGGGCCTAATTCAACAGAGTGCCCCCACTACTCACGGGTGCATGGCCATGGTGGTGAGTTTGGTGTAGATGTCTTTGCAGGGTGCGTCTGCCGTGTTGCAGGTGAAGGCCTGCGGAGGGGGCATCTTGTGCTTCCTACAGAACTCCAGAGGGGTGAGGGCGTATAGCTGCTTGGTCTCCTGGAGGTCCGACTTGGCTGCGATCATCATGCACGGCGTCTTGGTGTCCATGAAGTACTGCTGCAAAAGGCAGAGGGATATTGTTATTGGACACTGTCGTATTCCATTCAGCAATATACTTTAAAGACCATGAACATTTTTAAACGCTCCAGAGAAGCACATATTGGTAATAATATGGTAATAAGATGGTTTCCGCTTTAAAAACATTCACTTTAATTCAGTGGTAGATTAGAATAGTGTTGGGTAGCCATCTTGAAATACTAAATAGACAAACAGGGTATTGGTTGTGAACGGCACATACCTTGAAGACTCTGGCGCAGTACTCGAAGGAGTGGGGGTTGCTGGCGTCGTACACCAGACACACAATGTCACAAGCCAGGTCAGTGTCCGAGAGGACGTCAAAGTCTGAGAAGACCTCGTGGAGCTGAGGGAGAGGAAACCAAATGGAAGAAGTTAATGAACACACACAACGTTTAGGCTGAAAAGCTGTGGACAAATAAACACCATCCAATCGATTAAGAGTAAGTCAAAACAGACGACTCACCAGTAGGTATTTCTCCTGACCATACACATATGCTGTGCTGATAGCATAGTAGGACATGTGCTCTTCGCTAACAGTGTTTTGACGCTGAGAGAAAAAAGGAGGGGGAAAAAAACTTCAAAACACACAAAGAGTTTACCAATACCAAGAGGGATTCCAAAAAGGTTTAAACAGGCAGTAGACTGAAGTATTTGGAGTGGCGTGGAGTTGTTTAAATTTAAGTCGTTCAAATGTTTCTTCCGTTCAGGGAAGTTTTCCTTGCCACCGACTTACAACTTACTCTTTGAGGGAATGAATTAATGTTGACACTGACCGTGAGGTTTCTTCCAAGGAAGGCTTGCAGGAAGCCGCTCTTGCCACTGCCGCTGTCCCCGAAGATGTTACAGCGGAACACACTGCGCTGGGTCTGCTTCTTCTGCAGGTCAATCTTCTTGTCCCTCGTCACTGTAGAACGGAGAGGACACACACACACTGTTAAGTTTACAGCAAATGAACGTATATGATTGAATGCTTTATATGCTGCGGATGTCTTTAGTCCTGTGCAGAATGTGGTTTCAGTACGTGTAACATCGCCCCTGCTCTCTAGATAGAGAAGTTAATACAACACAAAGTTCTAACACACAATGTTTCCAGGTTGGCTGTAGACTAGAGGTTACAGCTGACTTTGGTAGAAGTCATCTTCTATACTGTTAACTCAAATACAACAAGGTTCCAGTCGAACAACATTTACTCAACCGTATTACCACAACACATGGCTGCCATTGCACGCAGGCCAGGTTCATCTAAAACGAGAGTCCTGCGCAGGCGCACTAATAACAGAGTGATAGCACCGTAATATATACTGTCCCACATTCAGAGCCATATCTATAGGTCTCTGCTCATATCTAATCTAGTGGCCGTCTCAGTTGCCATGACAACGGGCTGTCCTCCCACCTGTGATGGCCGCTGCCTGGGACTCCTGCTCAGAGATGATGGAGTAACCAAGGTAACCCAGGTACTCCAGGCAGCGCTGGACATCCAGGTAGGTGGTCAACCTGGGCACAGGGAAACACAGAGGAGTGAATGGAAACTGTCATACACTGTAAGAAACATTGTCTTGGGGGTTCATTCAGACTTCCATAGTTTAGATAAACAAACGATACACTTTGTGCATTTAACACAGTAGTACATCTCTCGTGTTAAATCAAATCAAATTTTATTTGTCACAAACATGGTTAGCAGATGTTAATGCGAGTGTAGCAAAATGCTTGTGCTTCTAGTTCCGACCATGCAGTAATATCTAACAAGTAATCTAACCTAACAATTTCACAACAACTACCTTATACACACAAGTGTAAAGGAACGAATAACAATATGTACATAAAAATATAAGAATGAGCGATGGCCGAACGGCATAGGCAAGATGCAGTAGATGGTATAGAGACAGTATATACATTTGAGATGAGTAATGTAGGGTATTAAACATTATATAAAGTGGCATTGTTTAAAGTGGCTAGTGATACATTTAATACATCCATTTTTTCATTATTAAAGTGGCTGGAGTTGAGTCAGTATGTTGGCAGCAGCCACTCAATGTTAGTGATGGCTGTTTAACAGTCTGATGGCCTTGAGATAGAAGCTGTTTTTCAGTCTCTCGGTCCCCGCTTTGATGCAACTGTACTGACCTCGCCTTCTGGATGATAGCGGGGTGAACAGGCAGTGGCTTGGGTGGTTGTTGTCCTTGATGATCTTTTTGGCCTTCCTGTGGTGTAGGTGTCCTGGAGGGAAGGTAGTTTGCCCCCGGTGATGTGTTGTGCAGACCCTCACTACCCTCTGGAGAGCCTTACAGTTGTGGGCGGAGCAGTTGCCGTCCCAGGCGGTGATACAGCCCGACAGAATGCTCTCGATTGTGCATCTGTAAAAGTTTGAGAGTGTTTTTGGTGACAAGCCAAATTTCTTCAGCCTCCTGAGGTTGAAGAGGCGCTGCTGCGCCTTCTTCACCACGCTGTCTGTGTGGGTGGACCATTTCAGTTTGTCCGTGATGTGTACGCAGAGGAACTTAAAACTTTTCACCTTCTCCACTACTGTCCCGTCGATGTGGATAGGGGGCTGCTCCCGCTGCTGTTTCCTGAAGTCCACGATCATCTCCTTTGTTTTGTTGACATTGAGTGTGAGGTTATTTTCCTGACACCACACTCCGAGGGCCCTCACCTCCTTCCTGTAGGCCGTCTCGTCGTTGTTGGTAATCAAGCCTACCACTGTAGTGTCATGATGATTGAGTTGGAGGCGTGCATGGCCACGCAGTCATGGGTGAACAGGGAGTACAGGAGGGGGCTGAGAACGCACCCTTGTGGGGCCCCAGTGTTGAGGATCAGCAGGGTGGAGATGTTGTTACCTACCCTCACCACCTGGGGGCGGCCAGTCAGGAAGTCCAGGACCCAGTTGCAGAGGGCGGGTTCGAGACCCAGGGTCTCGAGCTTAATGACGAGTTTGGAGGGTACTATGGTGTTAAATGCTGAGCTGTAGTCGATGAACAGCATTCTTACATAGGTCTTGTCCAGATGGGTTAGGGCAGTGTGCAGTGATTGCGATTGCGTCGTCTGTGGACCTATTGGGGCGGTAAGCAAATTGGAGTGAGTGTCAGGCAGGGTGGAGGTGATATGATCCTTGACTAGTCTCTCAAAGCACTTCATGATGACGGAAGTGAGTGCTACGGGGTGATAGTCATTTAGCTCAGTTAACTTCGCTTTCTTGGGAACAGGAACAGTGGTGGCCCTCTTGAAGCATGTGGGGACAGCAGACTGGGATAGGGAGAGATGAAATATGTCTTGTGAGAGCATTATTATGTTATAATGCTGTAACTGCATCAAATGGTTGTTTTATGCAACAGAATAGAGGGTTCTTATAACTCTATTGTGTCTGTGTGAACTGAAAGTGGGCCTCTGGGGGATTTAACACTGACATGAGATTTACGATGTCTTTGGGTGATACCGCATTCCAAAGCATGTCCGTAAACACACCAGCCAGCTGATCTGCGCATGCTCTGAGGACGCGGCTGGGGATGACGTCTGGGCCGGCAGTCTTGCGAGGGTTAACACTTTTAAATGTTTTACTCACCTCGGCTGCAGTGAAGGAGAGCCCGCAGGTTTTGGTAGTGGGCTGTGTCAGTGGCACTGTATTGTCCTTAAAGCGAGCAAAGAAGTTTGTTTAGCTTGTCTGGGAGCAAGACATCGTGGTCCGCGACGGGGCTGGTTTTCTTTTTGTAGTCTGTGATTGACTGTAGACCCTACCACATACCTCTCATGTCTGAGCCGTTGAATTGCTTGTTTGATTGCCTTGCGGAGGGAATAGCTACACTGTTTGTATTCGGTCATGTTTCCGGTCACCTTGCCCTGATTAAAAGCAGTGGTTCGCACTTTCAGTTTTGCGCGAATGCTGCCATCAATCCACAGTTTCTGGTTGGGGAATGTTTTAATAGACGCTGTGGGTACAACATCACCGATGCACTTGCTAATAAACTCGCTCACCAAATCAGCGTATTCATCAATGTTATTGTCCGACGCTATCCGGAACATATCCCAGTCCACGTGATCGAAGCATTCTTGAAGCGTGGAATCCGATTGGTCGGACCAGCTTTGAACAGACCTGAGCACGGGCGCTTCCTGTTTAAGTTTCTGTCTATAGGCTGGGAGCAACGAAATGGAGTCGTGGTCAGATTTGCCGAAAGGAGGGCGAGGTGTGGCTTTGTATGCATCGCGGAAGTTAAAGTAACAATGATCCAGAATTTTCCCAGCCCGGGTCGCGCATTCGATATGCTGATAACATTTAGGGAGCCTTGTTTTCAGATTAGCCTTGTTAAAATCCCCAGCTACAATAAATGCAGCCTCAGGATATGTGGTTTCCAGTTTACATAGTCAAATTAATTTATTTCAGGGCCGTCGAGGTGTCTGCTTGGGGGGGATATACACGACTGTGATTATGATCGAAGAGAATTCTCTTGGTAGATAATGCGGTCGGGCATTTGATTCTAGGTCAGGTGAACAAAAGGACTTGAGTTCCTGTATGTTGTGATGATCACACCACGTCTCGTTAATCATAAGGCATACACCCCCGCCCTTCTTCTTACCAGAGAGATGTTTGTTTCTGTCGGCGCGATGCATGAAGAAGCCAGGTGGCTGTACCAACTCCGATAACGTATCCCGAGTGAGCCATGTTTCCGTGAAACAAAGAAAGTTACAATCTCTGATGTCTCTCTGGAAGGCAACCCTTGCTCGGATTCGGTCTATCTTGTTGTCAAGAGACTGGACATTGGCGAGTAGTATGCTCGAGCGGTGGGCGATGTGCCTGTCTACGGAGCCTGACCAGAAGACCGCTCTGTCTGTCCCTTCTGCGGCGCCGTTGTTTTGGGTCACCGGCTGGGATCCGATCCATTGTCCTGGGTGGTGGACCAAACAGGGGATCCGCTTCGGGAATGTTGTTTTCCTGGTCGTAATGTTGGTGAGTTGACGTTGCTCTTATATCCAATATTTCCTCCCGACTGTATGTAATAAAACCTAATATTTCCTGGGGTAACAATGTAAGAAATAACACATAAAAAAACAAAATACTGCATAGTTTCCTAGGAACCCGAAGCGAGGCGGCCATCTCTGTCGGCGCCGGAAAAGTCTGTCTGTCTGTCTGTCTGTCTGTCTGTGTGTGTGTGTGTGTTCAGGTGTGACAAGGACTATTCAACGCTTGTCTGACCAATCGGAATCCACGCTTCAAGATTGTTTTGATCATGCGGACTGGGACATGTTCCGGGTAGCCTCAGAGAATAATATAAATTTATACGCTGATTCGGTGAGTGAGTTTAAGGAAGTGCATAGGAGATGTTGCACCCACTGTGACTATTAAAACCTACCCTAACCAGAAACCGTGGATAGATGGCGGCATTCGCGCAAAATTGAAAGCGCGAACCACCGCATTTAACTATGGAAAGGTGACTGGGAATATGGCAGAATACAAACAGTGTAGTTACTCCCTCCGCAAGGCAATCAAACGAGCGAAATGTCTGTATAGAGACAAAGTGGAATCGCAATTAAATGGCTCAGACACGAGACGTATGTGGCAGGTTCTACAGACAATCAAGGACTACAAAAAGAAAACCAGCCATGTCACAGACACATTCTTTGCGCTCTTTGAGGATAACACAGTGCCACTGACGCGGCCCGCTACCAAGGACTGTGGGCTCTCCTTCTCCGTGGCCGACGTGAGTAAGACATTTAAATGTGTTAACCCTCGCAAGGCTGCCGGCCCAGACGGCATCCCTAGCCGCGTCCTCAGAGCATGCGCAGACCAGCTGGCTGGTGTGTTTATGGACTGTGGTGAAATTATTGTAATCAAAAGGAGAGACTTTAAGATTTCCTCAAAACAAATCAAACTTTATTATTTAATTAGTGCAGTAATGGAGCTGGTCGGTAATCAACCGTGGAGGTCATCACTGAGAACTCAACCAGCTGGTTTGAGCCACAGCATTTTATAGCAAAGTCCATCCTCCTTCAGTCTACATGACACACAACAGATGTATGGAATGGGTCGCAAGGTTAAGATTTGTATGAAAGATACTTATAAATTCACAGCATCTGCTGTTACAACTGTCCTCATTGTGTAGAGACCAGTGTCTGGCCCCCCCAACTCCATCCTGGAGCCATCTCCCCCTGCTACCCCAGTACAGAAACATTAACTCATGCTTTGAAATGCGGTATCACCCAAAGACATCGTAAATCTTCTGTCAGTGTTAAATTCCCCAGAGGCCCACTTTCAGTTCACACAGACACAATAGAGTTATAAGAACCCTCTATTCTGTTGCATAAAACAACCATTTGATGCAGTTACAGCATTATAACATAATAATGCTCTCACAAGACATATTTCATCTCTCCCTATCCCAGTCTGCTGTCCCCACATGCTTCAAGAGGGCCTCCATTGTTCCTGTACCCAAGAAGGCATAAAGGTAACTGAACTAAATGACTATAGCCCCGTAGCACTCACTTCTGTCATCATGAAGTGCTTTGAGAGACTAGACCCACTGAAATTTGCGTACCGACCCAATAGGTCCACAGATGATGCAATCGCCATCACACTGCATACTGCCCTATCCCATCTGGACAAGAGGAATACCTATGTAAGAATGCTGTTCATTGACTACAGCTCAGCATTCAACACCATAGTACCCGCCAAGCTCAACATTAAGCTTGAAGCCCTGGGTCTCAACCCCACCCTGTGCAATTGGGTCCTGGACTTCCTGACGGCCCCCCCCTCCAGGTGGTGAAGGTAGGAAACAACATCTCTACTTCACTGATCCTCAACACTGGGGCCCCACAAGGGTGCGTGCTCAGCCCCCTCCTGTACTCCCTGTTCACCAATGACTACGTGGCCATGCACGTCTCCAACTTAATCATCAAGTTTGCAGACCACACAACAGTAGTGGGATTGATTACCAACAACAACAAGACAGCCTATAGGGAGGAGGTGAGGGCACTCGGAGTGTGGTGTCAGGAAAACAACCTCTCACTCAACATCAACAAAACAAAGGAGATGATCGTGGACTTCAGGAAACAGCAGAGGGAGCACCCCCCTATCCACATCGACAGGACAGCAATGGAGAAGGTGGAAAAATTCAAGTTCCTCGGCGTACACATAATGGACAAACTGAAATGGTCCACCCACACAGACAGCGTGGTGAAGAAGGCGCAGCAGTGCTTGTCACCTAAAACCTTCAAACTTTTACAGATGCACAATTGAGAGCATCCTGTCGGGCTGTATCACCACCTGGTACGGCAACTGCACAGCCCACAACCGCAAGGCTCTCCAGAGGGTAGTGCGGTCTGCACTACGCATCACCGGGGGCAAACTACCAGCCCTCCAGGACACCTACAGCACCCGATGTCACAGGAAGGCCAAAAAGATCATCAAGGACAACAACCACCCGAGCCACTGCCTGTTCACCCCGCTATCATCCAGAAGGCGAGGTCAGTACAGGTGCATCAAAGCTGGGACCGAGAGACTAAAAATGTCTTCTATCTCAAGGCCATCAGACTGTTAAACAGCCAACACTAACACAGAGAGGCTGCTGCCTACATAGACTTGAAATCATTGGCCACTAATACATGGATCACTAGTCAGTTTAATAATGACACTTTAATAATGTTTACATATCTTGCATGACTCTAATCTCATATGTATATACTGTATTTTATACCATCTACTGCATCTTGCCTATGCCGCTCGGTCATCGCTCATCCATATATTTATATGTATATATTCATGTTCCATTCCTTTACTTAGATTTGTGTGTATTAGGTAGTTGTGGAATTGTTTGATATTGCTGCACTGTCAGAACTAGAAGCATAAGCATTTTGCTACTCTCGCAATAACATCTGCTAACTATGTGTATGAGATCAATAACATTTTATTTGATTTGTGTGCGTGTCTGTCTTCCTGTATGTGTTCAGGTGTGTCGGTCTGTCTGCACGTGTTTTCAGGTGTGTGTGTGTTTCTGTATCGGTCTGTCTGTCTGTGTTTTCAGGTGTGTCTGTCTGTCTGTGTTTTCAGGTGTGTCTGTCTGTCTGTCTGTGTTTTCAGGTGTGTCTGTCTGTCTGTCTGTGTTTTCAGGTGTGTCTGTCTGTCTGTCTGTGTTTTCAGGTGTGTCTGTCTGTCTGTCTGTGTTTTCAGGTGTGTCTGTCTGTCTGTCTGTCTGTGTTTTCAGGTGTGTCTGTCTGTCTGTGTTTTCAGGTGTGTCTGTCTGTCTGTGTTTTCAGGTGTGTCTGTCTGTCTGTGTTTTCAGGTGTGTCTGTCTGTCTGTCTGTGTTTTCAGGTGTGTCTGTGTCTGTGTTTTCAGGTGTGTCTGTCTGTCTGTGTTTTCAGGTGTGTCTGTCTGTGTTTTCAGGTGTGTCTGTCTGTGTTTTCAGGTGTGTCTGTCTGTCTGTGTTTTCAGGTGTGTCTGTCTGTCTGTGTTTTCAGGTGTGTCTGTCTGTCTGTGTCTTCAGGTGTGTCTGTCTGTCTGTGTCTTCAGGTGTGTCTGTATGCGTGTCTTCAGGTGTGTCTGTATCGGTCTGTCTGTCTGTGTCTTCAGGTGTGTCGGTCTGTGCGTGTCTTCAGGTGTGTCGGTCTGTGCGTGTCTTCAGGTGTGTCGGTCTGTGCGTGTCTTCAGGTGTGTCGGTCTGTGCGTGTCTTCAGGTGTGTCGGTCTGTGCGTGTCTTCAGGTGTGTCGGTCTGTGCGTGTCTTCAGGTGTGTCGGTCTGTGCGTGTCTTCAGGTGTGTCGGTCTGTGCGTGTCTTCAGGTGTGTCGGTCTGTGCGTGTCTTCAGGTGTGTCGGTCTGTGCGTGTCTTCAGGTGTGTCGGTCTGTGCGTGTCTTCAGGTGTGTCGGTCTGTCTGTGTCTTCAGGTGTGTCGGTCTGTGCGTGTCTTCAGGTGTGTCTGTCTATGCGTGTCTTCAGGTGTGTCTGTCTGTATCGGTCTGTCTGTCTGTGTCTTCAGGTGTGTCGGTCTGTGCGTGTCTTCAGGTGTGTCGGTCTGTCTGTGTCTTCAGGTGTGTCGGTCTGTGCGTGTCTTCAGGTGTGTCGGTCTGTGCGTGTCTTCAGGTGTGTCGGTCTGTGCGTGTCTTCAGGTGTGTCGGTCTGTGCGTGTCTTCAGGTGTGTCTGTCTATGCGTGTCTTCAGGTGTGTCGGTCTGTGCGTGTCTTCAGGTGTGTCGGTCTGTCTGTGTCTTCAGGTGTGTCGGTCTGTGCGTGTCTTCAGGTGTGTCTGTCTGTGCGTGTCTTCAGGTGTGTCTGTCTATGCGTGTCTTCAGGTGTGTCTGTCTGTATCGGTCTGTCTGTCTGTGTCTTCAGGTGTGTCGGTCTGTGCGTGTCTTCAGGTGTGTCTGTCTGTATCGGTCTGTCTGTCTGTGTCTTCAGGTGTGTCGGTCTGTGCGTGTCTTCAGGTGTGTCTGTCTATGCGTGTCTTCAGGTGTGTCTGTCTGTATCGGTCTGTCTGTCTGTGTCTTCAGGTGTGTCGGTCTGTGCGTGTCTTCAGGTGTGTCGGTCTGTGCGTGTCTTCAGGTGTGTCGGTCTGTGCGTGTCTTCAGGTGTGTCGGTCTGTGCGTGTCTTCAGGTGTGTCGGTCTGTGCGTGTCTTCAGGTGTGTCGGTCTGTGCGTGTCTTCAGGTGTGTCGGTCTGTCTGTGTCTTCAGGTGTGTCGGTCTGTCTGTGTCTTCAGGTGTGTCGGTCTGTGCGTGTCTTCAGGTGTGTCTGTCTATGCGTGTCTTCAGGTGTGTCGGTCTGTATCGGTCTGTCTGTCTGTGTCTTCAGGTGTGTCGGTCTGTGCGTGTCTTCAGGTGTGTCGGTCTGTGCGTGTCTTCAGGTGTGTCGGTCTGTGCGTGTCTTCAGGTGTGTCGGTCTGTGCGTGTCTTCAGGTGTGTCGGTCTGTGCGTGTCTTCAGGTGTGTCGGTCTGTGCGTGTCTTCAGGTGTGTCGGTCTGTGCGTGTCTTCAGGTGTGTCGGTCTGTGCGTGTCTTCAGGTGTGTCGGTCTGTGCGTGTCTTCAGGTGTGTCGGTCTGTGCGTGTCTTCAGGTGTGTCGGTCTGTGCGTGTCTTCAGGTGTGTCTGTCTGTATCGGTCTGTCTGTGCGCGTCTTCAGGTGTGTCGGTCTGTGCGTGTCTTCAGGTGTGTCGGTCTGTGCGTGTCTTCAGGTGTGTCGGTCTGTCTTCAGGTGTGTCGGTCTGTCTGTGTCTTCAGGTGTGTCGGTCTGTGCGCGTCTTCAGGTGTGTCGGTCTGTCTGTGTCTTCAGGTGTGTCGGTCTGTGCGTGTCTTCAGGTGTGTCGGTCTGTGTGTGTCTTCAGGTGTGTCGGTCTGTGCGTGTCTTCAGGTGTGTCGGTCTGTGCGTGTCTTCAGGTGTGTCGGTCTGTACGTGTCTTCAGGTGTGTCGGTCTGTGCGTGTCTTCAGGTGTGTCGGTCTGTCTGTGTCTTCAGGTGTGTCGGTCTGTGCGTGTCTTCAGGTGTGTCTGTCTATGCGTGTCTTCAGGTGTGTCTGTCTGTATCGGTCTGTCTGTATCGGTCTGTCTGTCTGTGTCTTCAGGTGTGTCGGTCTGTGCGTGTCTTCAGGTGTGTCGGTCTGTGCGTGTCTTCAGGTGTGTCTGTCTGTGCGTGTCTTCAGGTGTGTCTGTCTGTCTGTCTGTGTCTTCAGGTGTGTCGGTCTGTGCGTGTCCTCAGGTGTGTCGGTCTGTGCGTGTCCTCAGGTGTGCCGGTCTGTGCGTGTCCTCAGGTGTGCCGGTCTGTGCGTGTCCTCAGGTGTGCCGGTCTGTGCGTGTCTTCAGGTGTGTCTGTCTGTCTGTGTCTTCAGGTGTGTCTGTCTGTATCGGTCTGTCTGTCTGTGTCTTCAGGTGTGTCTGTCTGTATCGGTCTGTCTGTGCGTGTCTTCAGGTGTGTCGGTCTGTGCGTGTCTTCAGGTGTGTCGGTCTGTGCGTGTCTTCAGGTGTGTCGGTCTGTGCGTGTCTTCAGGTGTGTCGGTCTGTCTGTGTCTTCAGGTGTGTCGGTCTGTGCGTGTCTTCAGGTGTGTCGGTCTGTGCGTGTCTTCAGGTGTGTCGGTCTGTGCGTGTCTTCAGGTGTGTCGGTCTGTGCGTGTCTTCAGGTGTGTCGGTCTGTGCGTGTCTTCAGGTGTGTCGGTCTGTGCGTGTCTTCAGGTGTGTCGGTCTGTGCGTGTCTTCAGGTGTGTCTGTCTGTATCGGTCTGTCTGTGCGCGTCTTCAGGTGTGTCGGTCTGTGCGTGTCTTCAGGTGTGTCGGTCTGTGCGTGTCTTCAGGTGTGTCGGTCTGTGCGTGTCTTCAGGTGTGTCGGTCTGTCTTCAGGTGTGTCGGTCTGTCTGTGTCTTCAGGTGTGTCGGTCTGTGCGTGTCTTCAGGTGTGTCGGGTCTGTGCGTGTCTTCAGGTTTGTCGGTCTGTGCGTGTCTTCAGGGTGTGTCGGTCTGTGCGTGTCTTCAGGTGTGTCGGTCTGTCTGTGTCTTCAGGTGTGTCGTCTGTCTTGTCTTCAGGTGTGTCGGTCTGTGCGTGTCTCTTCAGGTGTGTCGGTCTGTGCGTGTCTTCAGGTGTGTCGGTCTGTGCGTGTCTTCAGGTGTGTCGGTCTGTGCGTGTCTTCAGGTGTGTCGGTCTGTGCGTGTCTTCAGGTGTGTCCGGTCTGTGCGTGTCTTCAGGTGTGTCGGTCTGTGCGTGTCTTCAGGTGTGTCGGTCTGTGCGTGGCTTCAGGTGTGTCGGTCTGTGCGTGTCTTCAGGTGTGTCGGTCCTGTGCGTGTCTTCAGGTGTGTCGGTCTGTGCGTGTCTTCAGGTGTGTCGGTCTGTCTGTGTCTTCAGGTGTGTCTGTCTAGGGTATCGTGTCTTCGTTGTGTCGGTCCTTGCGTGTCCCTTCAGGTGGGTCGGTCTGTGCGTGTCTTCAGGTGTGTCGGTCTGTGCGTGTCTTCAGGTGTGTCGGTCTGTGCGTCTTCAGGTGTGTCGTCGTGCGTGTCTGTTTCTTTCTTGAGGTGTGTCGGTCTGTCTGTGTCTTCAGTGTGTGGTCGGTCTGTCGGTCTTCAGGTGTGTCTGTCTATGGCGTGTCTTCTAGGTGTGTCGGTCTGTATCGGTCTGTCTGTCTGTGTCTCTTCAGGTGTGTCGGTCTGTGCCTGTCTTCAGGTGTGTCGGTCTGGTGCGTGTCTTCAGGTGTGTCGTCTGTGCGTGTCTTCAGGTGTGTCGGTCTGTGCTTGTCTTCAGGTGTGTCGGTCTGTGCGTGTCTTCAGGTGTGTCGTGTCTGTGGTGTCTTCAGTGTGTCGGTCTGTGCGTGTCTTCAGTGTGTCGGTCTGTGCGTGTCTTGCAGGTGTTCGGTCTGTGCGTGTCTTCAGGTGTGTCGGCTTGGTGTCTTCGGTGTGTCGGTCTTGTGGCGGTGTCTTCAGGTGTGTCTGTCTGTATCGGTCTGTCTGTCGCGTCTTCAGGTGTGTCGGTCTTTGCGTGTCTTCAGGTGTTTCGGTCTGTCTGTCTTCGGTGTGTCTTCTGTCTCAGGTGTGTCGGTCGTCGTGTCTTCGGTGCGGCTGTCAGCGGTCTTCGGTGTGTCGGTCTGTCTGTGTCTTCAGTGTGTGTGTTCCTGTGCGTGTCTTCAGTGTGTCGGTCTGTGTGTTCTCAGTGTGTCGGTCTGTGCGTGTCTTCAGGTTTTGTCGCGTCTATGCGTGTCTTCGGTGTGTCTGTCTGTCGCGTGTCTTCAGGTGTGTCGGTCTGTGCGTGTTTCAGGTGTGTCGGTCTGTCTGTGTCTTCATGTGTGTCGGTCTGTGCGTGTCTTCAGGTGTGTCTGTCTATGCGTGTCTTCAGGTGTGTGTCTGTTCGTTCTGTCGGTTCGGTCTGTCTGTCTGTGTCCTTCAGGTGTGTCGGTCTGTGCGTGTCTTCAGGTGTGTCGGTCTGTGCGTGTCTTTCGGTGTGTCCTGTCTGGTGCGTGTCCTTCATGGTGTGTCTGTCTGTCTGTCTTGTGTCTTCAGGTGTGTCGGTCTGTGCGTGTGCCTTCAGTGTGTCGGTCGTGTCTGTGTGCGTGTCTTCAGGTTGTCCGGTCTGTGCGTGTCCTCAGTGTCCGGTCTGTGCGTGTCCTTCAGGTGTGTCGGTCTGTGCGTGTCTTCAGGTGTGTCGTCTGTCTGTGTCTCAGGTGTGTCTGTCTGTATCGTCTTCTGTCTGTGTCTTCATGTGTGTCTGTCTGTACGGTCTGTCTGTGCGTGTCTTCAGGTGTGTCGGTCTGTGCGTGTCTTCAGGGTGTGTCTGGTCTGTGCGCTGTCTCAGGTGTGTCGGTCTGTGCGTGTCTTCAGGTGTGTCGGTCTGTCTGTTGTCTTCAGGTGTGTCGGTCTGTGCGTGTCTTCAGGTGTGTCGGTCTGTGCGTGTCTAGTGTGTCGTGTGCTGTCTTCAGTGTGTCGGTCTGTCGTGTCTTCAGTGTGTCGGTCTGTGCGTGCTTCAGGTGTGTCGGTCTGTTCGTGTCTTCAGTGTGTCGGTCTGTTGCGTGTCTTCAGGTGTGCTTCTGTGTCTGTCTGTGCGCGTCTTCAGGTGTGTCGTCTGTGCGTGTCTTCTAGTGTTCGGTCTGTGCTTGTCTTCAGGTGTGTCTGTCTGTCGTGTCTTCAGGTGTGTCGGTCTGTCTTTCAGGTGTGGTCGGTCTGTCTGTGTCTTCAGGTGTGTGTCCGGTCGGTGCGTGTCCGTCTGTGTGTCGTCTGTGCGTGTCTTCAGGTGTTCTGTCGGTCTGTGCGTGTCTTCAGGTGTGTCGGTCTGTGCGTTTCTTCAGGTGTGTCGTCTGTCTGTGGTCTTCAGGTGTGTCGGTCTGTGCGTGTCTTCAGGTGTGTCGGTCTGTGCGTTTCTTCAGGTGTGTCGGTCTGTGCGTGTCTTCAGTGTGTCGTCTGTGCGTGTCTTCAGGTGTGTCGGTCTGTGCCTTGTCTTCAGGTGGTCGGTCTGTCGTGTCTTCAGGTGTGTCGGTCTGTGCTGTCTTCAGGTGTGCGTCTGTGCTTGGGTCTCAGTTGGTCGTCGTGCGTGTCTCAGGTGTGTCGGTCTGTGCGTGTCTTCATGTGTGTCGGTGCTGTGCGTGTCTTCAGGTGTGTCGGTCTGTGCGGTGTGCTTCAGGTGTGTCTATGCTTTCGGTGTGGTCTTCAGGTGTGTTGTCTATGCGTGTCTTCAGGTTGTCTGTCTATGCGTGTCTTCAGGTGTTTCTGTCTATGCGTGTCTCAGGTGTGTCTGTCTAGCGTGTCTTCAGGTTGTCTGCTGTACGGTCTTTCTGTATCGGTCTGTCTGTCTGTGTCTTAGGTGTGTCGGTCTGTGCGTGTCTTCAGGTGTGTCTTGTCTGTCTGTGTCTTCAGTGTGTCTGTCTGTATCGTTCTGTCTGTTCCTGTTCTTCGTGTGTCTGTCGTATCGGTCTGTCTGTCTGTGTCTCTAGGTGTGTCGGTCTGTGCGTGTCTTCAGGTGTGTCGTGTGCTGTATCGGTCTGGTCTGTATCGGTCCTGTCTGTCTGTGTCTTCAGGTGTTCGGTCTGTGCGTGTCTTCAGGTGTGTCGTCGTCTGTGTCGTCTGTCGTGTCAGATGTGTCTGTCTGTCTGTGTCTTCAGGTGTGTCTGTCTGTATCGGTCTGTCTGCTGTGTCTTCAGGTGTGCTGTCTGTATCGTCTGTCTGTCTGTGTCTTCAGGTGTGTCGGTCTGCGTGTCTTCAGTGTCGTCTGTTCGGTCTGTCTGTCTGTGTCTCAGGTGTGTCGGTCTGTGTTGTCTTCAGTGTGTCGGTCTGTGCGTGTCTTACAGTGTGTCGGTCTGTGCGTGTCTTCAGGTGTGTCGGTCTGTGCGTGTCTTCGGTGTGTCGGTCTGTGCGTGTCTTCAGGTGTGTCGGTCTGTGCGTGTCTTCAGGTGTGTCGGTCTGTGCGTGTCTTCAGGGTGTCTGTCTGTAGCGGTCTGTCTGTGCTCGTCTTCAGTTGTCGGTCTGTGCGTGTCTTCAGGTGTTGTCTGTTCTGTGCGTGTCTTCAGGTGTGTCGGTCTGTCTTCAGGTGTGTCGGTCTGTCTGTGTCTTCAGGTGTGTCGTCTGTGCCGTCTTCAGGTGTGTCGTCTGTCTTTGTTCTTCTGTGTCGTTCTCGTGTCTTCAGTGTGTCGGTCTGTGCGTGTCTTCAGGTGTGTCGGTCTGTGCGTGTCTTCAGGTGTGTCGGTCTGTGCGTGTCTTCAGGTGTGTCGGTCTGTGCGTGTCTTCATGTGGTGTCGTCTGTGCGTGTCTTCTTCAGGTGTTCGGTCTGTGCGTGTCTTCAGGTGTGTCTGTCTGTGCGTGTCTTCAGGTGTGTCGTCTGTGCTGTCTCAGTGTGTCTGTCTGGTCTTCGTGTGTCTGTCGTATCGGTCTCTTCTGTCGGTTTCTGTCTGTGTCTTCAGTGTGTGTCGTCTGTGCGTGTCTTCAGGTGTGTCGGTCTGTGCGTGTCTTCAGGTGTGTCGGTCTGTCGTGTCTTCAGGTGTTCGTCTGTGCGTGTCGCGTGTGGCGGTCTGTGCGTGTCTTCATGTGTGTCGGTCTGTGCGTGTCTTCAGGTGTGTCGGTCTGGCGTGTCTCAGGTGTGTCGGTCTGTGCGTGTCTTCATGTGTGTCGGTCTGTGCGTGTCTTCAGGTGTGTCTGTCTGTATCGGTCTGTTCTGTGCGCGTCTTCAGTGTGTCCGGTCTGTGCGTGTCTTCAGGTGTGTCGGTCTGTGCGTGTCTTCAGTGTGTCGGTCTGTGCGTGTCTTCAGGTGTGTCGGTCTTGTCTTCAGGTGTGTCGTCCTGTCTGTGTCTTCAGGTGTGTCGGTCTGGTGCGTGTCTTCAGTGTGTCGGTCTGTCGTGTCTTCAGGTGTGTCGGTCTGTGCGTGTTCTTCAGGTGTGTCGGTCTGTGCGTGTCTTCAGGTGTGTCGGTCTGTGCGTGTCTTCAGGTGTGTCGGTCTGTCTGTGTCTTCAGGTTGTCGGTCTGTCTGTGTTCTTCAGGTGTGTCGTTCTGTCTGTGTTTTCGGGTGTGTCGGTCTGTGCGTGTCTTCAGGTGTGTCGGTCTGTGCGTGTCTTCAGGTGTGTCGGTCTGTGCGTGTCTTCAGGTGTGTCGGTCTGTGAGTGTCTTCAGTTGTGTCCGGTCTGTGCGTGTCTTCAGGTGTGTCGGTCTGTGCGTGTCTTCAGGTGGTCGGTCTGTGCGTGTCTTCAGGTGTGTCGGTCCTGTGCGTGTCTTCAGGTGTGTCGGTCTGTGCGTGTCTTCAGGTTTGTCGTCTGTGCTGTCTTCAGGTGTGTCGTTCTTGCGTGGGTCTTCAGGTGTGTCGTCTGTGCGTGTCTTCAGGTTGTCGGTCTGTCTGTTCTTCAGTTGTGTCTGTCTATGCGTGTCTTCAGGTGTGTCGTCTATGCGTGTCTTCAGTGTGTCTCTATGCGTGTCTTCAGGTGTGTCGTGTCTATGCGTGTCTTCAGGTGTGTCGTTCTATGCGTGTCTTCAGGTGTGTCTGTCTGTATCGGTCTGTCTTGTATCGGTCTGTCTGTTCTGTGTCTTCAGGTGTGTCGTTCTGTGCGTGTCTTCAGGTGTGTCGGTCTGTTGCGTGTCTTCAGGTGTGTCGGTCTGTGCTTCTTCGGTGGTCGGTCTGTCTTAGTGTGTCGGTCTGTCTGTGTCTTCAGGTGTGTCGGTCTGTGCGTGTCTTCAGGTGTGTCGGTCGTGCGTGTCTTCAGTGTGTCGGTCCTGTGCGTGTCTTCAGGTGTGTCGGTCTGTGCGGTGTCTTCAGGTGTGTCGGTCTGTCTGTGTCGTCAGGTGTGTCGGTCTGTGCCTGTGTCTTCAGGTGTGTCGGTCTGTGCGTGTCTTCAGGTGTGTCGGTCTGTGCGTGTCTTCAGGTGTGTCGGTCTGTGCGTGTCTTCAGGTGTGTCGTCTGTGCGTGTCTTCAGTGTGTCGGTCTTGCGTGTCTTCAGGTGTGTCGGTCTGTGCGTGTCTTCAGGTGTGTCGGTCTGTGCGTGTCTTCAGGTGTTCGGTCTGTGCGTGTCTTCCAGTGTTGTCGTCTGTGCTGTCTTCAGGTGTCGTGTTGTGCGTGTCTCATGGTGTGTCGGTCTGTCCTGTGTCTCAGGTGGTCTTCTATGCGTTTCTTCAGTGTGTCTGTCTATGCGTGTCTTTCAGGTGTGTCGGTCTGTCTATGCTGGGTCTTCAGGTGTGTCTGTCTGTATCGTTGTCTGTCTGTATCGGTCCTGTCGGTCTGTGTCTTCAGGTGTGTCGGTCTTCGCGTGTGCTTCAGGTGTGCGTCGTCTGTCTTCGGCGTCTGTTGTCTTCTGCTGGTCTTAGGTGTCTCTGTCTGTATCGTCTT